>NW_006783784.1:0-56037 GCF_000442215.2 Lipotes vexillifer | reverse complement strand
ACACACACACACACACACACACACACACACACACACACACACACACACACACACACAGCCAAAGGAAGGCAAAGACAAAAAAAACTCAATCAGAAAACATTGAAGCAAACAAACATCATCCACAAAGAGTACAGATGAGTTAAAGTTCAAAAGAATTGGCTTTCTAAATTAAAAATATTTTTTAAATAGCCATATTAAAAGAAAAAGGAAAAAAAATGCCAAACTTAACCAGATTTTCATCACTCTCTTCATAGCAGAAAAAGAGCAACTTTCACAGATGTTTATTATATTCATAAATATACATAAACAGAGATATAACAAAATCAGGAATAAAGTTGTTATTCCTAAGAGGTCCAGTTCTGTGAGACAAGGTCAAGGATTTATTATTCTGGGGAAAAGAACCAGACTAGATGACCTTATTATAATTTATTTATCTTAATGTGGAAATGTTTATTTTTTTTCTTGGACTGTAACAGTACCTAACATGATGAAAGCTGAGCAAAGTGTCAGTTTCTGCTTCTAAAGCAAGTGTTGTGAATGTACATAATAGAAGAACTTCTGTGTTACAATAAGTATCTGTATATCACAGTGATTAAGAGTGAGGGTGAGATCTTTAGAGCCAGACTGCCTGAGGTGATATCTTAACCCTGCCATTTTGCATGATGTGTTGCCTCTGAGCATGTTACCTAAGCTCACTGTGCCTCTGAGCCTCTTAGGTAATGTATATGTGCCTTAATTTCCTCATCAGTAACATGGAGATAATATTACCTAACTTATTAAAATTTTTGATAATTAAATGGGTCGCTTCATATAAAGTATTCTATCCAATAAATGTTTCCTATTCATATTTAACTGTTATTATTATCATGATCCTCCTTCTCATCATGAAAGCCTCTCCTCCTCATGATACTCTCCTCTGATGGTCTTATTGTTATTTACCTGTGATATCCCTTCCCTCCACATTGACTGTCCATCCTCCAGTCATTCCATCCTGCTTGACACACACTAAAGTTGTTCTACATCTATATCACAGTACCTAGGTTATTTAAAAGTCAGTTCATTTTGTGCATTGTATTTTCAAACATTTGGTAAGATTTCAGTATCTTTTGTATGATGTTGATTTATCATATTTTGTTGGGGTCAGAATACAGCTATTTTCCCCATTGTTATACACATTTGGTTGACAGAACTTTATATTGTACCTTTTATTATGCCTTATATATAAAAAATTAAGTACTGTACATATATTTATGCACACAAAAGCATATGTATACATATATGTAAGTGCTGAAAAGAAAACTTGACAAATAAGCTTATTAACTGTTCATCATGGGATAATCCTTATTCTAACAACTTTAAGTATATTATCTTATTTGATCTATTTGACTTTTACAATTGCTCTGTGAGGTCAGTACCATAACAAATCCTATTTTATGTATGGGACATTATACCTCAAGGAGAGTAAGTTACCAACTTTTACATTGTAACAAGGGATCCCAGAATAACTGACTTCACAGCCTTATGCTACTGCACATACAGCTTTATAATGTCTGCCTCACCCAGTGGGGTGTTCATCTTGGTCTCTGTTATCTCCACAGTGTTACAATGCTATCTAGTATACAGTAGGTGCTCAATAAATATTTTTTAGCATAAATTAGAAAATTTAATGGAAAATAATTCTATTCAGTAGCAAAAACAAAACAAAAACAAAACCCACAAAAGCCACAAAACACAAAGTATTTAGGAATAAGCATAACAGTAAATAGGTTACCTATAAAGGAAAGAACTTTTTTTTGAATTTTATTTTATTTTATTTTTTATGCAGCAGGTTCTTATTAGTCATCAATTTTATACATATTAGTGTATATATATCAATTTCAATCTCCCAATTCATCACACCACAACCACAGCCCCACCACTGTCCCCGCTTTGTGTCCATATGTTTGTTCTCTACATCTGTGTTGCTATTTCTGCCCTGCAAACCAGTTCATCTGTACCATTTTTCTAGGTTCCACATGTATGCATTAATATACGATATTTGTTTTTCTCTTTCTGACTTACTTCACTCTGTATGACAGTCTCTAGATCCATCCACATCTCTACAAATGACCTAATTTCGTTCCTTTTTATGGCTGAGTAATATTCCATGTATATATGTACCACATCTTCTTTATCCATTCATCTGTTGATGGGCATTTAGGTTGCTTCCATGACGTGGCTATTGTAAATAGTGCTGCGATGAACATTGGGGTGCATGTGTCTTTTTGAATTATGGTTTTCTCAGGGTATATACTCAGTAGTAGGATGCTGGATCATATGGTAGTTCTATTTTTAGTTTTTTAAGGAACCTCCATATGCTTCTCCATAGTGGCTGTATCAATTTACATTCCCACCAACAGTGCAAGAGGGTTCCCTTTTCTCCACACCCTCTCCAGCATTTATTTTTTGTAGATTTCCTGATGATGCCCATTCTAACTGGCGTGAAGTGATACCTCATTGTAGTTTTGATTTCCATTTCTCTAATAATTAGTGATGTTGACCAGCTTTTCATGTGCTTCTTGGTCATCTGTATGTCTTCTTTGGAGAAATGTCTGTTTACGTCGTCTTCCCATTTTTGGATTGGGTTTGATTGTTTTTTAATATTGAGCTGTGTGAGCTATTTATATATTTTGAAGAATAATCTTTTATCCGTTCATTCATTTGCAAATATTTTCTCCCATTCTGAGGGTTGTCATTTTGCCTTGTTTATGGTTTCCTTTGCTTTACAAAAGCTTTTAAGTTTCATTAAGTCCCATTTTTCTATTTTTGTTTTTATTTCCATTACTCTAGGAGGTGAATCAAAAATTATCTTGTGATTTATGTTAGAGTGTTCTTCCTGTGCTTTCCTCTAAGAGTTTTATACTGTCTGGTCTTACATTTAGGTCTCTAATCCATTTTGCTTTTATTTTTGTGTATGGTGTTAGGGAGAGTTCTAGTTTCATTCTTTTACATGGAGCGGTCCAGTTTTCCCAGCACCACTTATTGAAGAGACTGTCTTTCTCCATTGTATATCCTTGCATCCTTTGTCATAGATTAGTTGACCATAGGTGCGTGAGTTTATCTCTGGACTTTCTATCCTGTTCCATTGATCTATATTTCTGTTTTTGTGCCAGTATCATACTGTCCTGATTACGGTAGCTTTGCAGTATAGTCTGAAGTCAGGGAGTCTGATTCCTCCAGTTGTGTTTCTTTCCCTCAAGACTGTTTTGGCTATTCATGGCCTTTTGTGTCTCCATACAAATTTTAAGATTTTTTGTTCTAGGTCTGTAAAAATTTCCATTGGTAATTTGATAGGGATTGCATTGAATCTGTAGATTGCTTTGGGTAGTATAGTCATCTTCACAATATTGATTATTCCAATCCAAGAACATGGTATTTCTCTCCATCTGTTTATATCATCTTCAATTACTTTCATCAGTGTCTTATAGATTTCTGCATACAGGTCTTTTATCTCCCTAGGTAGGTTTATTCCTAGGTATTTTATTCTTTTTGTTACAGTGATAGATGGGAGTGTTTCCTTAATTTCTCTTCCAGATTTTTCATCATTAGTGTATAGGAATGTAAGAGATTTGTGTGCATTAATTTTGTATCCTGCAACTTTACCAAATTCACTGATTAGCTCTAGTAGTTCTCTGGTGGCCTCTTTAGTATCATGTCATCTGCAAACAGTGAGAGTTTTACTTCTTCTTTTCCAATTTGTATTCCTTTTATTTCTTTTTCTTCTCTGATTGCTGTGACTAGGACTTCCAAAACTATGCTGAATAATAGTGGTGAGAGTGGACAACCTTATCTTGTTCCTGATCGCAGAGGAAATGCTTTCGGTTTTTCACTATTGAGAATGATATTTGCTGTGTGTTTGTCGTATATGGCCTTTATTATATTGAGGTAGGTTCCCTCTATGGCCACTTTCTAGAGAGTTTTTTATCATAAATGGGTGTTGAATTTTGTCAGAAGCTTTTTCTGCATCTCTTGAGATTATCATATGGTTTTTATTCTGCAGTTTCTTAATATTGTGTATCACATTGATTGACTTGCATATATTGAAGAATCCTTGCATCTCTGGGTTAAATCCCACTTGATCATGGTTTATGATCATTTTAATGTGCTGTTGATTCTGTTTGCTAGGAATTTGTTGAGGTTTTTTGCATCTATGTTCATCAGTGATATTGATCTGTAATTATCATTTTTTGCAGTATCTTTGTCTGTTTTTGGCATCAGGGTGATGGTGGCCTCATAGAATGAGTTTGGGAGTGTTCCTTCCTCTGCAGTTTTTTGGAAGAGTTTGAGAAGGATGAGTGTTTGCTGTTCTCTAAATGTTTGATAGAATTCACCTGTGAAGCCATCTGGTCCTGGACTTTTGTTTGTTGGATAATTTTTAATCACAGTTTCAATTTCAGTGTTTGTGATTGGTCTGTTCATATTTTCTATTTCTTCCTGGTTCAGTCTTGGAAGGTTATCCCTTTCTAAGAATTTGTCCATTTCTTCCAGGTTGTCCATTTTATTGGCAGAGAGTCACTTGTAGCAGTCTCTTAGGATGCTTTGTATTTCTGTGGTGTCTGTTGTAACTTCTTTTCATTTCTAATTTTATTGATTTGAGTCCTCTCCCACTTTTTCTTGTTGAGTCTGGCTAATGGTTTATCAATTTTGTTTATCTTCTCAAACAACCAGCTTTTAGTTTTATTGAGCTTTGCTATTGTTTTCTTTGTTTCTATTTCATTTATTTCTGCTCCGATCTTTATGATTTCTTTCCTTCTACTAACTTTGGGTTTTGTTTGTTCTTCTTTTTCTAGTTCCTTTAGGTGTAAGGTTAGATTATTTATTTGAAATTTTTCTTCTTTCTTGAGGTAGGCTTGTATTGCTATAAACTTCCCTCTTAGAACTGCTTTTGCTGCATTCCATAGGTTTTGAATCATTGTGTTTTCATTGTCATTTGTCTGTAGGTATTTTTTAATTTCCTCTTTGATTTCTTCAGTGATCTCTGGGTTATTTAGTAACATACTGTTTAGCCTCCATGTGTTTGTGTTTTTTACTTTTTTTTCCCTGTAATTGATTTCTAATCTTGTAGTGCTGTGGTTAGAAAAGATGCTTGATATGATGTGATCTATCCTGGAGAATGTTCCACGTGCACTTGAGAAGAAAGTGTAATCTGCTGTTTTTGGATGGGATGTCCTATAAATATCATTTAAATCTCTCTGGTCTTTTGTGTCATTTAAAGCTTGTGTATCATTATTAATTTCCTGTTTGGATGATCTGTCCATTGGTGTAAGTGAGGTGTTAAAGTACCCCAGTATTATTGTGTTACTGTCGATTTCCTTTTTTATAGCTGTTAGCAGTTGCCTTGTGTATTGAGGTGCTGCTCTGTTGGGTGCATATATATTTATAATTGTTATACCTTCTTCTTGGATTGATCCCTTGATCATTATGTAGTGCCCTTCCTTGTCTCTTGTAACATTCTTTATTTTAAAGTCTACTTTATATGATATGAGTATTGCTACCTCAGCTTTCCTTTGATTTCCATTTTCATGAAATATCTTTTTCCATCCCCTCACTTTCAGTCTGTATGTGTCCCTAGGTCTGAAATGGGTTTCTTGTAGACGGCATATATATGGGTCTTGTTTTTTTTTCCATTCAGTAAGCCTGTGTCTTTTGGTTGGAGCATTTAATCCATTCACGTTTGAGGTAATTATTGATATGTATGTTCCTGGTATCATTTTCTTAATTGTTATGGGTTTGTTTTTGTAAGTCTTTTATTCTCTTATGTTTCACACTTAGAGAAGTTTCTTTAGCATTTGTTGTAGAGCTGGCTTTTGGTGCTGAATTCTCTTAGCTTTTGCTGTCTGTAAAGCTTTTGATTTCTCCATCGAATCTGAATGAGATTCTTGCAGGGTAGAGTCATCTTGGTTGTAGGTTCTTCCATTTCATCACTTTAAATATATCCTGCCACTCCCTTCTGGCTTATAGAATTTCTGCGGAGAAATCAGCTGTTAACCTTTTCAGAGTTCCCTTGTATATTATTTGGCATTTTGCGTTGTTTCTTTCAATAATTTTTCTTTCTCTTTACTTTTTGTCAGTTGATTACTATGTGTCTTGGCGTGTTTCTCCTTGGGTTTATCCTGCCTGGGACTCTCTGCACTTCCTGGAGTTGGGTGGCTATTTCCTTTCCCATGTTAGTGAAGTTTTCAACTATAATCTCTTCAGATATTTTCTCGGGTCCTTTCTCTCTCTCTTCTCCTTCTGGGACCCCTATAATGCAAATGTTGTTGCGTTTAATGTTGTCCCAGAGGTCTCTTAGGCTGCCTTTGTTTCTTTTCATTCTTTTTTCTTTGTTCTTTCCCACAGCAGTGAATTCCACCATTCTGTCTTCCAGGTCACTTAGCCATTCTTCTGCCTCACTTATTGTGGTATTGATTCCTTCTAGTGTATTTTTCATTTCAGTTTTTGTATTGTTCATCTCTGTGTGTTTGTTCTTTCATTCTTCTACATGTTTTTTCTTTAATTCTTCTTAGTGTTTGTTAAACATTTCTCACATCTTCTCGATCTTTGCCTCCATTCTTTTTCCGAGGTCCTGGATCATCTTCACTATCATTATTCTGAAAGATTTTTTGAAAGGTTGCCTATCTCCACTTCATTTAGTTGTTCTTCTGGGGTTTTATCTTGTTCCTTCATCTGGTACATAGCCCTCTCCCTTTTCATCTTGTCTTTCTTTCTGTGAATGTAGTTTTTGTTCCACAGGCTGCAGGATTTTAGTTCTTGCTTCTGCTGTCTGCCCTCTGGTGGATGAGGCTATCTAAGAGGCTTGTGCAAGTTTCCTGATGGGAGGGACTGGTGGTCCTCCCTGATGGGAGGGACTGGTGAGCAGAGCTCAGTAAAACTTTAATCTGCTTGTCTGCTGATGCATGGGTCTGGGTTCCCTCCCTGTTGCTTGTTTGGCCTGAGGTGACCAAACACGAGCCTACCTGGCTCTTTGGTGGGGCTAATGGCAGACTCTGGGTGGGCTTATGCCAAGGAGTACTTCCCAGAACTTCTGCTGCCAGTGTCGCTGTCCTCCCAGTGAGCCACAGCCACCCCCCGCCTCTGCAGGACACCCTCCAACACTAGCAGGTAGGTCTGGTTCAGTCTCCCCTGGGGTCACTGCTCCTTCCCCTGGGTCCCGATGTGCACACGACTTTGTGTGTGCCCTCCAAGAGTGAAGTCTCTGTTTCCCCCAGTCCTGTCAAAGTCCTGCAGTCAAATCCCACTAGGCTTCAAAGTCTGATTCTCTAGGAATTCCTCCTCCCGTTGCTGGACTCCCAGGTTGGGAAGCCTGACGTGGGACTCAGAACCTTCACTCCAGTGGGTGGACTTCTGTGGTATAAGTGTTTTCCAGTTTGTGAGTCACCCACCCAGCAGTTATGGGATTAGATTTTATTGTGATTGCGCCCCTCCTACCATCTCATTGTGGCTTCTCCTTTGTCTTTGGTTGTGGGGTACCTTTTTGGTGAGTTCCAGTGTCTTCCTGTCGATGATTGTTCAGCAGTTAGTTGTGATTTTGGTCCTCTTGCAAGAGGGGGTGAGTGCACATCCTTCTACTCCACCATCTTGAACCAATCTCCTAAAGGAACGCTCTTAAACTTACTCAAGAACATGCAGAATACCATTACTGTGTGTTACTGAGTTGGCATGAGGTCTTGCAGGAATCATGCACAGGTGAATCTTCATCAGCAAACAGATGTGGTTCTATTTCTTTCAAGGAACTTCTACCTTTCAGTTGGGCAAGGAGCTCTGCCCCAGACTCAGCCCTATGGAAGTCACTGCACATCGCCCCGGAGGCTCAGCGCATCAGCCACATCAATAAATATTTTTGAATGAATCAATTAATCTATTACCTTGCACCAGTTCATCATTATTATTAAGTTGATCAAACACTATTTACTTCTTGTCTTGATTTGTTTATTTGAGAGAGAGGGAGCTGTGTTAATATCTCTCACTATGGTTGTGGATTTGTGATATTTTCATCAAAAATTTAATCGTATTGTATTGTGTTATTTTAATATGTTGTGTTAAATTGTATTAAAATCATTATAGTCTGTATTTATGGTTGGCTTGTCTTTTTACCATCATTAAATGCCTAGATTCTTTTCCTCATGTTGTTTTGTTTGATATTACTATTGCTCAGTTGCTGCTGTCTTCCTTGTCTTTACCCATCGAATAGGCACTGCTTGTGCCTTAGACAGGGTCTCCTTAGGGAGTTGTCTTGCTTCAGGAGAGAGTCAGCATGTGCAAACCCGATTTTGCTTTTCCAGGCAGTCCTCTGCCTATGTCCTCTTTGCTTCTTCTCCTCTTAGCTCCCACCACCCCAGGAGCTAAGCTGTCTCTGTGTTGTGCCCATCTTGGGCCATGGTTTCTCTCACAGGCTCTGGACTGTCATTCTCAGGGCTGTTTCACTCTACCCTGCTTGCTTTCATCTCCACTGGAATTCCACACTGTCTGGCCACCTGATAATTTTCCTGGTTTGGGAGTGGATAGTCACTTAGGCTAAACTTATTTTTGTTCACTTTTATGTTTGGCACAGGGTAATGTGATGGCAGCTTGTGCTCATTGGACTGTCTTGAAACCTGGAACTTAGCATGTACTTGAAAAGGGATCTACTTTTCTATTTCTGGACAACACTATTAGTTATTACTTACATATGAAAGGAAGAACTGAGTTATTTGTCACTAAATCATGTTTCTTTCTGAAATCAAAATAGATATTGGGACTCATTCTGTTAATTAATTTCACAAAAGTATTTTAGTAAGTGGTACCAATCCTGTAACAATCAGACATGAAATATCACTTCCACCATTTTGACTATGGAAAAAATTGAGATTTAGCTCAGAGAACTTCATCACAATATGTGAGAAAACCTCCGTATCTTAAAATAGGTTTCTTTACAGTCTGCCACATAAGTGAGCCTACCTATAAATAGTGACTGGCATCCATGTATGTGGACATATAAGATGCAATATCTGTATTAATATGACTTTTAAATTTTGGTATGTTTATTGTTTTATTCCAATTTTATTTCATATCTAAACTTTTATATTTTCAGGGATATATACAGATCTTTAAATATTCTTCTTCAGCTGGGTAAATGAAGGGTATTTTCATATTAATATACTTAAGAGGACCATGTCTTTTACTCTGGTTCCTAATGGAAATGTTATATTACACTCTAAATTCAAAAAAAAAGAGAGAGAATTAAATCAGGATTTCCCTTTTTCCTTCTGTTAACAAGGGTTCCAAAAGCAGACTTCAAAATTGATTGCTTTTTTAATGAATTCTAGTCAACCATCTTTAATTTGGTCTTTTCACTAATATAAGTATTAACTTGTTTCTTCTGAATTAGAAATCAGTAAGTAATTCAGATAAGCATTTAAGGATTCTGTCTCCTGAGCCCAAGGAGTCAAAATCCTTTTGATTTTAGTATGTTTTAGCCTGTTCCTTATCAAGGAGATTTGCCATGGGTACTAACTAGAACATCCTAATGTATTAACCAAATGCAAGTCTCTTAACCAACTTCCTGCCTTGGCTTAAGGCTACCTCTGAGTTCTCCTGCCAAGGATAAATTTAACACAATTTGTGATGTGGAAATATTATACTTTAGCTGTTTATATAACTGTGACTTCTTCCTTGGAGACTTAGTGAGGAAATTTCTGTCCTGTCTTTCATCTAAGGCTGTCAGAACTTCATTTACATTTCAGACTCTGGTTAAATACATGTCCTTTGGGTTTTGAAAAATTGTCAGATGACAGAATTGGACATAAAGCATATAAATGTCATGATCTATTGAAGTATTAGGTACTACATTTCATCCTCTTTGTATAGTGCTTGTCTGATATGTGTTTGTATATATATGTGTGTATGCATACACATATATAAATACCTATGCATGTACACACACATATACACAAACTTTAGATTCCATTTTTTAAAAAACTGCATATGATGCAATTACTAATATTTTATTTTGAAGAATAGTTTTAATTTTGGTTTTGCAGTCGCTCTGACTTTGCAAAACAAAATACTGTTGTTGCATCAGTTTTGGCATTTCTTTTAAGAAGCACTTGTGTTACTAGAATTGTATTTTAAAAGCAGCTTTCTTGACATGTTTACCTTATTTTACCTGATAATTTTTTTGTTAAGATAATTGGGTTTTTTTGAGGTTACTGCTAACATGCTGCTACTTCTGATTTGTTTTACTTAATATGCTACAGAAGAATTGATATAAATATACTTGTCTTTCTTTTGATAATAATCTAAACTGTTGGTAATATGTTTCCCATTTTAGGTAGCTATGGCCTCAGACAATTAGTATCCATTATTTTTAAACTCACTGGTTTTGTAAATATAATTAAAATGCTTTCAGTTTGAAAAAAGTAAATAAAATCTGAGAGCAGCTATAAAAGTAGTATTGCTGTTTAATCTAAAACTTTCCCAAAGCTCAATGTTAAATTAGTTGGATCTACCAGATTGTGAAAAATACAAATTCTGTGTTTTAAACAGGGGCAGCAAGTAGCATTTCTTAAATATAAATGTTATTGGAATATCTAGTGTAATTTCTAATTTAAAAAATAGTTTAATATTAGCTTATTTTAGATAATATAAACCAGGTGATTTTCTTAATTATTCACTATCTTTACTGTTGTTTATCAAGCACTCGTCTCAGCCTACACCTTTGAGAAGGTTAAAGAATGTGCAACAAAAATTCAGTCAATTGTTCAAATAGTTTGTTTGGTTTTTTCCTCCATGAATTTAGTGCAGAAAATTACTAACACAAATAAACTGTTAGACAATAAGAAAAATAATAAAAGTCTATTAAAAAATGGAAAAAGCAACATGGTAATGTAGAGTAATAGGCAGTAGAATAAATAGGAATTAAGCCAGGGTTAAATAACCAAACCAAAATTTTCATAAAAATTTCATTGCAGAGGTCAACTTTTAATAGAATATAGGACATTTTAGACAAAAAAGAAAATGTGAAAAATTGGAACTTGTTATATAAAATTTAAAGCATTATCTACTAACATTGACTACAAACATAACTTTGTGTTGTGTTACTATTAAGTTCTAAAAAAATTGTGGTTTTAAGCATTTATGCACATTAATAACCTTAACATGTTTAGATGCAATAATAACTTTAAAATAAAATACAAAAATAAATGGTTTTCATTTTTTTAAAAGTTATCTTTCTTACCCTCATCACAGTTTATTGAAATGTGATTTTTAAACTTTCTGTTTAAAACAAATAAACACAAACTAAAAGCAAATATAGTGAAGAGAACACTTTATCCCTCAGTATGCCAACAAAATAGTTATCCTTTCTGGGAGAGGAGGAAAAGAAGATACCTGAGGAGACTCAAACACATGGTACTTCCTTCTGTTCTGTTGGGCACTGAGAGTGCTCAATAAGGAATCGTCTCATTTATTTATCAAGTAGTTGTCACATGACTCAAGCCAGGGCAACCAGAAGCCTTCTCTAAGGCTAGTTACTCTTCTTTGAGTTAGAGATTTTCCCCCTATCTTTGGGATCTTCGGCTGAAGGAACAGTAACTAATTTAAACCAAAGTTATATTCCTATCCCTTTTAATTATAAAAACACCCTGAATAGAAATCTGGAAGAATTACATTGCAAGTGACATACCTTAAATGATGGAATTTTCCATGTCATTGTGTAATTGACACAGTGAGTCTTTCCCATTTATTTCCTGAGAGATCATTGATCATTGCAATGTGGTGGAAAAGCTGTTCTGAGACCATGTATTCTGTAAATGTAAATTCAATAGGAATCTCCTAAAACTTTAAGGGGATTTTTTGGTCTATTTTGGCTTGGTTTTGGTTTGTTTTGCAAAATAATGTCAGGCCTGGCAAGGAAAGCCAAAGAATGTTTTTGTTATCATTAAGGCTATCTCCTGGCCATTAAACCTGCACACTAAACCTGCACACACGCTTGTTCAAGTGGTCAGTCTTTAAAAGAGAAATCCTCTGTATCACTCTTTCAGGTATTGCCATTAGGACATAAACAATGGGGGTCCCAGAATTCCATATCCTCTGTTGGATTTGCTTAGATATTTCCTTCTGATTTTACTAAAAACCCTCCAGGAAGATCACTTAGCACCAACTTGCTCTCTTGAAGATCGCACTGGGCAGGTTTCAGTAATCACTGGAGGGATGATTTGAGTGCACTTTCTCTCTTTGGCTAAGTTACTCTGCAGCCATACTCTTATCTTCTTGCACCTGTTTGGCTACCTAGACCCTCTGCAGTAGCTGCTTTTTGTTCTTCATGACTCCCAGGATATGCCTTTTAAAATCATATGAAAACAGATTCACATCTAGTTAAAATAAATTCTAGGCTACTGGAAATTGAAATGATAGTGTGCTGAGTTTTAGAAATAGTTGGAAGTTGCCAGGCAAATTCTCAATTTTATTTTTCTCTTGTTTTCAAGTTTAATGGGACAGTTATGTTATTTTAAGTAATTTTTAAAATAAAATCATCTCATTTATCACATGACAGAGAAAATTTTATATCTTTTGTTATTCACGACTCTATTTACATTTTCACAGAGTAACCCACTTTTTTTTTAATATCTTTACTGGAGTATAATTGCTTTACATTGTTGTGTTAGTTGCTGTTGTATAACAAAGTGAATCAGTGATATGTATACATATATCCCCATATCCCCTCCCTCTTGCGTTGAAAGCATATAAAATAAATTCTAAAAGCAATTCATATAAAAGAGGATTTATCTTTATGTGTATGTGCACAGATTCTTGTAGTTTCTACCCAGAATTTATATGACTAGTTGGATAATCGATTCAGGTGGCAGCACACACAAATGTTAAATGTATCTTGCCATACCACCTCTCGTCCTAGATTAATATCAAGTTAAAACTGGCATAATTATATAGAAGTATATCAATTTTATATAGATATAAAAGTTATAAGGATGGCATAATTCTTCATAAGCACTCATTTGATATAAATTGTTCCTCACTCTTCACTTACTCTCTATGCTGAAGAGGAAAATAAAATCTCTGGCTCTTTTATCAAAGTCATTTCTTTCTAATTTAAATTTTTATTCTCTAAAATTTTATATTATACTCCTTCCAGGAGAACACAAATCAGTATCAGAACCTGGAAGAAATTTTTAATCATTATTATTTACATTATTTTAAGCATCTGTGATAGGTAGAAAACACACAAAATATACACAAGCTTTTTTTTTAATTTAATTTTTATTTTGTATTGGGGTATAGTTGATTTACAATGTTTTTAGTTTCCAGTGTACACCAGAGTGGTTCAGTTATGCATATGCATATATCCAATTTTTTTCAGATTCTTTTCCCATGTAGGTTATTACAGAATGTTGAGTAGAGTTCCCTGTGCTATACAGTAGGTTCGTGTTGATTATCTGTTTTATATATAGTAGTAACTATATATAAACTCCTAATTTATCCCTCCCCCCACCTTTCCCCTTTGTTAACCACAAGTTTGTTTTTGAAGTCTGTGAGTCTGTTTCTGTTTTGTAAATAAGTCCATTTCTATCATCTTTTTAGATTCCACTTACTAAGATTTTCTAATTAATATTTTCCCCATTTATTTATATTCCTTGTTGAATATTATTTTAAATTTTATGTGGAAATGCTGTCCAAATAAAAATATACTGAAATATATTAAAGTTTACTTATTGATGTTTCAACCAATATTTTTATAAGTTTAACAAGGGTAAAAAATATATAACTGCAGCCCAAATCAGTAAAAGGGATATCTATGAAATGTTAAAAAGTATATTCTATGTCTCAAATTATGCATTTCTATTCATACTCCTAAATGAGCTTGAAAATTATCTTTGTGGAATTTTTAAGAACTATTTATAGAAGCCCTTACAATAGTATCAGTAGAAGAAGTTACTAAATTTTATCAGTGCAGCTCCCTGGTTTTGAAGGAAGATTTTTTTTTAGACAACTCGTATATGACCCTGTACATCCTCCTGATTTTGGATTTATGAGTTTCCTGATGGTTTTCTTTTTATACAGTGTATCCTATTATGTTTCCGTATACATAATGAGCTATAAGAAAAGATTCATTATAATGGGAAAAGTTAGAGTTATGTCATGTGAAATAACACTTATTTCAAGTTTGCACTTAGAAGACAAAGAGCAAAACATAAGTAGACTGAATTTCAATTAGGTACCTGGAAAAAGATTAATCCTATCAGTTTACATGATTAAAATAATTTTTTCTATCTACCTATCTATCTATCTATCATCTCTCTATCTATCTATAATGGATCTACTAGGTAGAATAATCTAGGTTATTCTGCAGTAATAAATAAGCCAAGATCTTTGTGGCTTATAACAATAATGTTTGATTCTCAGTTAGGCTACTTTTTGACTGCAGATCATTTAGAGATTCTTCTCTACAGCTGTTTCCCATGGACTCAGGCTGACAGAGCAATTGCTATCTGAAGCACATCAGGGCAATAGAATGCAAGAGTGAGTTACGTCAACAAATTTCATGTTGGTTGAACAGATATAGTCATATGACCCATTCAAGAAGACCAGGAACTGCATTCTTACCCTGTGTCTAAAAGGAAGAAAAATGGAAATATGTGATGTAAACAGTACTGGTTATATTACAGTGAAATCATAGTTTCCTATGACTGCTGTAACGACCTCCTCATTTAACTTTTTGTTTTATTTGCTTTTAATTTTAATCCATAAAGGAACTGTTAGTTTTTAACCCCTAGGTGCAAAGAAAATATTTAAAATGAGTGATTAAAAAAAAAATCAACAAATAGAAAATACCCTATTGATCCTACGTAACAGTGTTTAAGTTTTGAAATAAATCTTCAATAAATAACTGTCAAAAGTAAGTTTAAATTAATAGATTTCTAAGTGATAAACATTTTTTCAAAGCAAAAAACAAAGAGCAGGAAAATAAAAATCAAAAAACAATAACAAAACAAATCATATGATATGGTATTGCCCAAAAGACCAGAGCAAAAACTGATTTATAAGAGAATGAAAAGAAGTCATCCTAATAGTAAGGAGTAAGCCAATTATACTTCTAGTGCCATACAACTGGCTACTTATGAAACATTAAAATCAAATCACTTCAGGCAAGTGCTTTGTAATGGATTAACTTGTCCACGATGTAATCAAACTTTAGAATAATATTACAAATGCCAAACAGGACTTTCAAACAGCAACATTAAGACCCTTTGCCAGCTGAATCTATTACCGTAGAGAGAAATCCTTCAGGCAATGTTAGGTCACTGATTATAGCAATTTATTTCTCATTAGCTTATAACAACCTGACCTCTTCATCTGTTTCTGCTCTATGAAGTTGCACTTCAGAATTTATATATACAAACTCATAAGGAATCATTTTATTGCTTTCATTCAAAAATGAATTCAATTCTCTATAATTCTAGTCAGGAATGCTGACCAGTTGGCTCTTCTAGTTGGAATTTCACAAGATATTCATATTCTATATAATAAAGAAAATCAGAATCACACCCTGTAGAGGTGCATAATTGTAACACTCATCAAATTATATTCAAAATAGTTAATATTGGTAGAATAATTGAAAATTTAACCTCATTCAATAAAATTCTAAAGACATAGAGCAAAATTCAAGGAATAGAAAATCCTTACGTCATTATAAAACAAAAGTTTCAAAATTATAGAAAGTTACGTGAAACATTCTAATTCATCATTAAAATTTAGCATAACTTTTTCATTAAAACTAAATAAGTGTTCTATCTACCTGTCTATCTATCTATCTATCTACCTATCTTACAGTTCTGGAGACTAGAACTCTGAAAGCAGTTTCACTGAGCTAAAATCAAGGTGTCAGGAGGACTACCTCCCTCTGGAGGCTCTAGAGGATAATCCATTCTATTGCCATTTTTAATTTTCTCCAAATGCATTCCTTGGATCATGCACCTTCCATCTTCAAAGCCATCGGCATAGCATCTTGTTTGTCATCACATTGCCACATTTTTCACTCTATTTATGACTTTTTTCTCCTTCCTTCTTCCCATTTTGGGGGGATTTTCTCTAAGAAGTGAAAGAATGAGAACCCTGGACTGGAGAAATATAAGAAATTTAAAGGATTACTCAAAGAGAAAGCAGTCTCTGGATCTGGTTTAAAATTTCCAGTAAAATATTCTAATAGTCTCTGTATTATGTGACTACCATTTTGTCCAAATCCTGTGGGCAGGAAGATGTTTAAACATACTTAACCACTATTTGGTCATATGCTCACCACTATGTCAAGCAGTAGGGTACTATGATTGCCAATCCTAGAAATATATAGGCTGGGGGTTTATAAAAGGAAAGTGGAATTCCTATTATAAGAATAAGAAATGCTCAGTACAGAGCCAGTTCGTTCTAAGCTGATGTACAAACAAATCTTAAGTCTATTTATCAACAGTTGATTTGCTAGATTTCTGCAACATTATGCTGGTTTCAAGAATACTAAGAGTGAAATTCCAAAACAGGCGTTGCCATTCTTACAGTAAGTTCCAGTGTCTTAAAATGTAGACTGTCTGTGTTAGCTCTTAACATTAGGCATCTTGTGTCTAATATTAATAACTAATGATAATGCCTAAAAATTGTGGCTAATAATAGAGCTTTTGACTTATGAATGGATTCATCAGTCAAACACAGTGGTTCTTTCATTTCTCTTTATCCTGTATACTGCTAATCTAATTTAAAATGTCATTTCTCTCACCTGAATAACGACGACAACATCTTATCTGTACAGTTTCACATCATGGTCTGTCTACTGCAAAATATTCTCCATATCAAATAAAGCTTTCAGATTAATGTTTCTTTTCATGAAATTACTAAATAATGTTCTTTCAGTTTGAAAAGGTCAGAGGCACTCTTATGTATATTAAGGAATGGGAGGTTGTTTTAAGTTAAAAGAGTAAATTAAGAAAGAGTAGTGGTAAACAGGCTTGGTAAACAACCAGAAAATAGGAAGATGCACTTCAGCTTTGGTGACAAAATTATCTTCCTGCCTCTTCAGAAATGGTATTTATTTTTGTGATTTTTGACTTTGTTGACTGTCTTATTGATGAGAGTCTTTGGATCAAGTACTCCTTGACCATAATTTTCATAAGGACAGCGACTGTCAATCCTGTACAGCATTATATATCTCTAATATATGATTAGCTATATACCTAGTTTCAAGTAGATAAGAAGGATGAAGGATAGATTTAGAGGAAAATATATAAATAGATTATTTTATTTTGTATAAATGATTCTTCTTACTCAAAAGGCCAAACAGAATCAAGAGTAAAAAGAAGAGGAGCAGCAACCATAATTAAAACTATTAATCACAGTCACCTGTTCTTCAATAAATGCCAAGTCATCACACAATACCTGTGTTATAGCGGAATTCATTGGGAGCTATGAATGGTAAAGAAGACCCAGCTAAACATAATTACTAGCCCTGAGAAGAGAATAGGATCAGTTGAAGATAGTGTATATTCACAGATATATTAGGAAAAGAAAAACACATTTTTGAAATGAAGAACTGAAATTGTAGGTGAAAAAGTACATGATGTTCTAGAATAAATAGAGAACAAGGTATATATTGGTGAATTTATTCAACTGGTAAACCATTCATTCAACTGGTAAACCATTCAACCATTTATTCATGGTAAAGAAAATTTTCTGGTATAATTAAAACAGAAAGAACACAAGTAAAATGGACTAAGATAAACTTGGAATGAAAAATATGAATGCTAGAAATGGAGAAAAGTCAAAATATTCTAAGAAAAATAAAAGGGAATTTTATACCCCAATAAATTGTAATTCAATTAAAAAGTAAACAGGGAAACATTCTTGAATATGAAGGCTCTTACTCCATTGAGTAGTGATTAATAAATTAAAAATAAATCAGAATACATTTTAAATTAATAGATTTCTAAAAAAAAGAGGCAAGATAAACAAACAAGTATGAAATGCAGCAGATTAATAATATCAGAGAAAAGATAAAAGCATTATTCTAAAAATTTAGTCCATAAAATAAAAAATAATAATAATACATCACATGTAGTATTTTAGTTTTCTAGGGCTGCAGTAACATTACCACAGATTTGGTAGCTTAAAAACAACAGTAATTTATTCACCCACCGAAGGACTGAGTACTGAAATCTGAAATAGGTGGTGTCAGGGCTACAGTCCTTTGGAAGACTTTAGAGAAAAATCCTTCATTGTGTTTTTCTAGCTTCTGGTGTGTCCCGGCAATCCTAGGTTATAGTCTTTTTGTTCCAGTCTGCCTCTATGTTCACATGGCCTTCTTCTCTGTGTACATCTCAGTATTTGTTCCCTTCTTATAAGGACACCCATTACTCTTATAGGAGCCACCCTAATCCAGTATAACCTCAGCTTAACAACATCTGTAAAGATCTTATTTCCATCTAAGGTCGAATTCTGAAGTTCTGCATGGGCATGAATTTGCGGAGAACAATATTGAATCTACTACATGTAGAATACGAAAATTCATCAAATTTACAAGACCTAAGAGAAAATAAGGTGAGACAAGAGGAGATGACATATGGACTGGCAGAATTCAGGAAAGAAAAAGAAGTCCCAGAACAGAGGGCCTTTTTGTAACAAGCACAAATTAGAATAGACAGTGTTAGAGCATAGTCATAGACATCAAATAAGAGAGGAGAAAATAGAAAATAAGAAAGTAAAAAAAATAGTAAAGCACTGAGTGAAAAGAAGTGTGGCTGAAATTTTCCATATTGCCAAACATTTCTGACATGCAAGAACTCATGGAATTTTGTTTCTCTGAGCCCTTCATTATGAAACTACAACTGGACTAACTTCAATCAACCAAGAAATAAATGGAGAAACTCGTGGTAAGTTATCAGTGATAAAATTGGACCACTCGGTTTCAGGGAAACCAGTCATCAGGTGGTGAGGAAAACTCAAGTAGCCCTGTCTAGAGGCCCAGGAGAATAAACCAACATCTAGCACCAACTTGGCAAAACATGTGAATGAGTTACCTTGGAAGGAGATCATCCATCTCCAGGGAAGCCTTCAAAGGACTGCATCCTGGCTGACATGAGTGCAGCCTCTTAAGAAACCTGGAGTCGAATTATCCAACCAAGATAGTCATGAATTCCTGATCTACAGTAACTGTTAGAGAATTGTGGATCTTAGAATAAACAACTGCTGTAGTTCTGATTTGGCAAAAGGTTATGAATGTTATGAATCATTAAAATGTAGACATTATACAAATAGGAATAGTAGTGAGTAGATAAAAACACCACCTATTTGCTTGACCTTTCTCTAATAAGAAAGCTTTGAGCCTTTGGATAAGAGGCTGGAACCCCCTTTCCCTCTATGACTCTGGCAAAAATCCACTTCTTCTGAGGGAGGAGTAGAAATGTATTTTTTGGGGGGGAAGGGTAAGAAGCATTCGTAGATACAGTATTGGCACTGATTCAGATCAGTAGTCAGCCCCCACCGGAGGTATGAAAGGGTCTGTTTCTCTCCCTAGGACACTTTAAATATACGAGGCACATTTTTGCTTTCGTGAGGGAGGTGTCACTGAGAAGGTCACATTACTGAGGCCAGTGCAGGACCAGGAGATGCAAGTTCTGCTCCCCGCCCCCCCGCCATTAATACAGTAACAAGGAAATCTGATATATCTGAAAAAAATACAAAAATTTTCCTAGAGTTTTCCTAAAGCATGAAACTGTAATAGCTACAAAGGAAACCTATACAAATAGCACTGATTACAAATTGTATCAATTTGCATTAACCAGTATAACAAAGTAAGAAAGTAATTACAATCTCAAAAATTTGTTCTAACTTGGTTTTAAAATTCTAGATGATTCTCGGCAATAGATGATCAAATTAAAACCAAAAATATTGAATAACAATTAAATCATATCATCTATAAAATTAAATCAATTATCAGAAAGACTGTTTAGGTTAAAATGTATTAATAAACAAAAAGCACAGAAATAAATTATTATGAAAATATAAAATGTATAAAAAATTTATAAAAATAGTATTTCTACTCTAATTTTAATTATTTCTTTTACACTGTTTGCTTTAGGTTTATATTGCTTTTTTCTCTAGTTTCCTAAAGATTTAGTTTCCTAAATCTAAAGTTTAGATTACTGATTTTAGATCTTTCTTTTTTTCTAATATATGCATTCGATCCCTGTAAACACTGCTTTTACTGCATCTCACAAAGTTTGTTTTCTTTTTAATTTCCATGTAGCTCAAAATATTTTTCATTTCTCTTGAGACTTCCTCTTTGACCCACATGCCGTTTAGAACTGCACTGTTTAATTTCCCAATATTTTGGGATTTTCCAGCTATCTTCCTGTTATTAATCTCTAGTTTAATACCACTGTGGTCTTAGAGCATGCTCTGTATGATATATACTTTTTAAAAATTTTAGGTGCTCTTTATGGCCCAGATCATGGCTTGTCTTCATGAATGTTCCACGTGAACTTAAAAATAATGTGTATTCTGCTATTGTTGGATGAAGTATCCTATAAATGCCAATTAGCTCCAGTTGATTGAGGTGCTGTGCAGCTCAACTATGTCCTTACTAGTTTTTTTGCCTGTTGGATATGTCAATTACTGATAGAGAGGTGTTGAAATCTCCAACTAATATAAATATCAGTTTTTGCCTTTTATATTTCATATTTTGATTCTCTGTTGTTAGGTGTTTTCAGATTAAAGATATGTCTCTTTGGAGTATTGACCCCCATACGATTATGTAATGCTCCTTTTTATCCCTGATAATTGCTCTTGCTCTGTAGTCTTTCTATGAAATTAATATAGCTACCTGAGGTTATTTTTTGTTCTGTTTTTTGTTAGTGTTATCATGGTATATTTTTCTCCATCCCCTTACTTTTAATCTATCAGTTTTGTTGTGTTTAAAGTAGTCCTTTTTTAGACAATATGTAGTTGGGTCATTTTTTTTTTTATCAGTTCTGACAGTCTCTGTATTTTAATTGGTATATTTAGACCATTTATATTTTAACTGATCATTGATGTAATTGGATTAATGTCTACTGTATTTGTAACTATTTCCTACTCCTTGCAATTCTTCCTTGTTTCTATTTTTCCTCTTCTTTTTCTGCCTTCTCAGGTTTTAACTGAGAATTTTATATGATTCTGTTTTCCCTCATTTCTTACCATATCAATTAAACTTATATTTTAATCTAGTTGTTGCCCTATAGTTTGAAGTATACATTTACAACTAAACTAAGTCCATTTTCAAATAATACTATACTGTTTTATGAGTATTTTAGGTGGCTTATAACAGGAAATACCCAATTCCTGGAAATTAATAAAGAAAACCAATGAAACCACAAACTTGTTCTGTGGAAATATCAGTAAAATTGGTAAACCTCTAGCTAGGGTAAGCATGAAAAAAAGAGTAGATGCAAGTTACTAATACTAGAAATGAAAGAGGGATAATCAGTACTGATCTCATAGACATTAAAAAGGTGATAAAGGAATGTTATGAACCATTTTATGCCTACAGATTTGATAACCTAGAGGAAATGGAGAAATTCCTTAAAAGATATAATCTACAAAACTCACACATGGAGAAACATAATCTGAATAAATCTATAGCTATTAAAGAATTTAGACCAATAATCAATAAACAACCAAAAAAGGATGCACTAGCAAAGACGGGTTTTTTTGTTTTTTGTTTTTTGTTTTTTGTGGTACACAGGCCTCTCACTGTTGTGGCCTCTCCCGTTGTGGAACACAGGCTTCGGATGTGCAGGTTCAGCGGCCATGGGTCATGGGCCCAGCCGCTCTGTGGCATGTGGGATCTTCCCGCATTGGGGCACGAACCCATGTCCCCTGCATCGGCAGGCGGACTCTCAACCACTGCACCACCAGGGAAGCCCCGCAAAGACGGTTCTACTACTGAATTCTACATACTATTTAAGAAAGAAATGATTCCAAATCTATGCAATCTCTTCCAGGAAATAAAAGCAGAGGGAATGCTTCCTAACTCATTCTATGAGTCCAGGATTATGCTAATAACAAGACCAAATAAAGACATTAAAATAAAGGACAACTATATATAACTATCTCTCACAAACATAGATGTAAACTTTTGAAACAAAATATTAGTGGAATAAATAAATATAAAATAATTATACACCACAACCAAGTGTGATTTATTCCAAATATATGAGTGCTTCAGCATTTGAAACTCAATTAATGTATTCTATCACATCAACAGGCTAGAGATAAAACATCTCTTGATTATATCAATAGGAAAAGAAAAATTACTTGACAAAAACAAACATGTATTCAAGTAAAACTCTTAGCAAACTAGGAATAGGTGAGAAATTCCTTAACTTAATAGATCTACAAAAAATCTACAGCTAACATCATACTTAATGGTGAGAAACTATGCTTTCCCTTTAACTTTGGGAATAAGACAAGTCCCTCTTACAATCCCTATTCAGTATGAACTGGAAGTCATTCTTGAAGTCATACTTGAAGTAGCTAATTCAGTAAGACAAGAAACAGAAACTAAAACATACAGAGACTGGGGAAGTGACATGTTTTTCATAGTGACATGATTTTCTATGTAGGAAATCACAAAGAATTCACTAGGGGCTTCCCTGATGGAGCAGTGGTTGAGAGTCTGCCTGCTGATGCAGTGGACACGGGTTTGTGCCCCGGTCCGGAAAGATCCCACATGCCGCGGAGCGGCTGGGCCCGTGAGCCGTGGCCACTGAGCCTGTACCTCCAGATCCTGTGCTCCTCAACGGGAGAGGCCACAACAGTGAGAGGCCCGCGTACCGCAAAAAAAAAAAAAAAAAAAAAAGAATTCACTACAAACCTCTTAGAACTAATAAGTGATTATAACAAGATTGCAGTATATAGGTTTACTAAACAAAGCTTAATTATAAGTTCAGTATATAAGTTTTATTTAAATTGGAAGGGGAGAGATGAATAGGTTGAGCCCAGAGGTCTTTTAGGGTGGTGAAAATACTCCGTGTTATTATAATCATGAATATATGTCTTTATATATTTGTCCAAACCCATTGAATGTACAACACCAAGAATGAACTATAGCATAAACTATGGACTTGGGGTGATTATGATGTGTCAATGTAGGTTCATCCTTGGTGAAAAATGTACCATTTTGGTGAGTGATGTTGATAATGGGGTAGGCTATGCATATGTGAAGGCAGAGGGTATGTGGGAATTCTCTCTACCTTCCTCTCAATTTTACTGTGAGCTTTAACTGCACTTAAAAAAAATTCTTTAATTAAAAACAACAAACAACTAGGTGACCTTGGGTTTGGGTATGAGTTTATATATAACACCAAAAGCATGATCAATGAAAGAAAAAAACAGAAATTTGGACTATATTAAAATTAAGAAAAATTTCTCTATAAAACACTTTTAAGAAGATAAAGAGACAAGCCACCATCTTCGAGAAAATATTTGCAAAACACATATATAATAAGGAACTTATATCCAACATATACAAAGAACTCTTAAAACTCAATAATAGGGGGCTTCCCTGGTGGCGCAGTGGTTGGGAGTCCGCCTGCCGATGCAGGGGACACGGGTTCGTGCCCCGGTCCGGGAGGATCCCGCATGCCGCGGGGCAGCTAGGCCCGTGAGCCATGGCCGCTGAGCCTGCGCGTCTGGAGCCTGTGCTCCGCAACGGGAGAGGCCACAACAGGGAGTGACCCACGTACTTCAAAAAAAAAACAAAAACAAAAAAAACTCAATAATAGGAAGACAAGCAGCATAATTTTTTTAAATGAGCAAGCTATTTAAACACTTCACCAAAAAATATATACAGATGTGAAACAAGCATGTGAAAAGATTCTCAGCACCATTTATCATTAGGAAGTCGTAAATTAAAACAATAACAAGATATAATGACGCAAAAGTACTAAAATCAGAAAAATTGAAAATACCAAATTCTGGTAATGATATGGAGAAACATGAATATTCATCCATTGCTGCTGGGTGTGAAAAATATAATTTCAAAGTGAATTCTACAATAATTTTTAGGAAGAAGCAGGTTCAGTGCTTTATTAATAATGTCAATAGAGAAAAGAGAAAGAATTCCAATACATTCTATGATGCAAAAAGATCACTCAATTAATCATAGACACACACAAATAAGACACAAACAGAAGTTAAGGCAAATATGAGTTATGATAGAGCATAAAAATCTAGTATTCATGAGTATAATCCAACAGTATATTAAAAAATAATGGACCACATTCATGCAGTGCCCCTACTAGGAATCCAATCATAGTTTAGAGTAAATATTACACTGAGCACAGAAATATATAAAATGTCAAAATATCATATGATAATCTCCTTTTCTCTCTTTCTCTCTTGTGTATGTGTGTGTGTGTGTGTGTGTGTGTGTGTGTGTGTGTATGTATGTATACTAGGTCTCTGTCTTTCTATGAACTTATTTACTTATGTATCTACCTATCTCTATCTTTACTCAAAAGCCAGTATTATGCTTAATAACAAAACCCATGGGGTATTTAAATTAGTATTAGTAGTGTTATACTCTTTTTGGTGGAACACCCAAGCAATACTCTTCCTAAAGAATCAAATTAAAAATAATATGGTGAAAAACATCCTATTTATTATTGGAATGAATATATAACAAGTAAGTGCAACTTAAAGAAAGAAATGTTCAATATGTATAAAGAAATGTTTTAAATGTTACTGAAAGGAGATTTAAATAAATAGGATATGAAGCATGGCACCTATCTCATTATTTATTCTAAAATTAATTCTTGACTGATCAAAAATTTAAATTTAATACAGTCATTAAAATGGAAGAAGAAAACTTGAGAGACTTCAGTTATAATGTTTTAGTGAGGGAAGGCATTGCAAGCAAAAAAAAAAAAAAAAAAACATTAAAATGGAAGAAGAAAACTTGAGAGACTTCAGTTATAATGTTTTAGTGAGGGAAGGCATTGAAGAAAAAAAAAAAAAAAAAAAAATTATCCATAAGCTTAAAATAAGTCCATGCCTTAAAAGTCAGTAACACAAAGTCAAACAACAAATGAGAAAGTTGGAGAAATATTTTATGTCATATATATACATACACATATACATACAGTTGTTAAGTCATTAACATTTAGCAATTCTATATTTTCCACTAGATAATATTGTAAAATTAAACACACCATATTACATTGTTTATACCTTGTTTCTTCTACTCAAATTTCTTCTACAAGTAAATTTGAAACCCTGATGATAGGTAAATATAAAAATAAGTTTTTCAGGTTTTGTATTTTAAATTGTTTCTGGTAAAAATTTTTAAGACCATATGCATTTCCCCATTAATGTAAATATGCTGTCACTATGTCATAAGCTGATGTGTTTTGTTTCTCTGTTCACCTTTAAATGAAATGTATTTTGAAGGATGAAATCTAATGTAATGAATATAAGTCTGAGGTAAAATTACTGAAGTAGCAAAAAACTCAGAATATATAAATACCTCAGAGTTCTAAAATTTGGAATTAATGCTGACAATATACTCTGCAGTGTACTTACAGTATCTTTATCATTGTCATCTATATTTTGGAGGTTCTCTTGGGATAGCCTTTTCTTGCTCATGGAATTTTGTTAACACATTAGATGTCAGTTTCTAAAAAAAAATTATGGAGTGGAACAGAAGGGTGTTTCCTTCTTAAAGTTTTATATACCCAAGCTTTCTTCTTCTGATGTGACAGCTGAGATTATCTTTGGATCACACATTGGGATTTTTGCCAGAATACCTTTGAAGAGGAAAATAAAGAAAGGAGAATACCAAAGTTTGACGTGAACAGCAAATCTTCAAGTGAGAAATCTAAGTAATACAAATATTGAGTTGATGATTTTAGCATAAGTATATCTTTATATTTTACATATTTAATTTGCATAACATTTTTAGTTTTGCATAGTTTATCTATTTAATTATCTTATTTTGAGTTTTTTGTACTTCTGCAGTAAGGTATTCCTATGACAGTGTTTTACATATAGTGCTTTAAAGCTAATTCATTGTATTTGATCCTAGAAACTGGGGAAGGCATCTCTTCTGTTCATTAGATATCACTGGCTTAGCCTACCCAAATTACAGAAACCAGGCCAAATTACCTCCCCACTTGGGCCCTTCTCTCTCTGCACCCTTTCTTTTTGTTTAGTCTTCTGATTGTGAGGGTAGCTAAGTTAGTAGGACCAAGCCCAAAATTCACCATGCTGCATTTTACTAAATGGCAGAGTCACTGTATGCACCCTTGATGCTTTCTGTTACGTACTATATTATGGCTAAATGATATAGACCTTAAATTATAGTGTACAGGCCTAGGTCAATACAAATGAATATTGTATATATATACACATATACACACATATATAAACATATATATATATAATATTATATACATATACAGAAAACAATATTTCTGATGGACGTAGGAATCATGAATAGGTAGGAAGATCTGTTTAGAATTTCAGGAAGAGAAAGTTATAAAATGTGGGAAATTTATTGTATGTATTAAATATTTTATTCACTAATTATGTTAATGGAAGAATAAGCTTCTTCAGATTATCCAGGAATAAATTATTTTCACATTAGAAAGAGCCAGTAGCAGGGAAAATAGATTCCACTATTGTTCAGCAGAGCCTTATATGAAACTTAATGGCTCTGCAGCAAAATTTGCCCAGTGTTTCTACCTATCAAACAACCTTGTGGATTAATTTCCAAGACAATAGGGAATGAAAAGGAAAATACAATATCTTTCGGGGGAGAATGTTTTTACTCAAGAATATGTTATTGTGTCCCCCAATATTGACATTCACAGATAACCTTATGGGTTTACTTCAAATATTTTGTAGTATAAAAGGATATAAGCATTGCACTGAAGATTCAGAGATTAGTCCTACTTTGACACTTTTTCTATAGAAAACAGGTAATTTTGAAAAGAACATGTTATATGTGATTTATAAAATTTCTGAAAACGATTAACAACATAGAACAAAACGTTAAAATGAGAGAAAAAGACAAAAGGAAGCTGGTTGAAAAGCTGAAGAGAATTTAAGGGAAAAGTTATAGGGCACTAGAATAAATGATCAGTATTATTATCTATGAAAAAATAATCAAGGGTTAAGAAAAGTGACTTTACACAATCTCTCTTAGCTCTCAAACTATATTTAGAGTGAGATAGACAAACAACAAATAAGGATGGAAGTAAACCCATCTATGAAATCCTTCATAGGATTAATAAAGACAGTCTTAAAATTACAGATATCAGAGTAGTAGGCAAGATAATTTTCTATAGGTAATCTGTTTTTAAAATGCACTTTCCTTTACATGAGTTTCTTTTAACAAATTGTTATTTTTCTGAAACATTGTCAGAACTTCCCTTTTATTTTTAATGAACAGTTTAGGCTCATGTTTTTAAATATGTTATATTTTCTGGATAGTAGTCTTCTGAAAATCACTTTTCATCAATGAATCAAAGGAAAAAACCCCACAAAATTTGAAACACCTTTTATAAAATAAAATGAAAATGAGTGGTATCTTTATGTTTAACTCTTCTTGTAAGTATTTTGCCTTGAAACATTCAATGTACCTCTACATGATAGAATTTTTATTGTTACTCCCGTTTCATTATTAAATTTCTGTAAAGAGTCTACTATATTTAAAGATCTTGATTTTAGGATTTCAGCTATGTTGATGGCATCCTAGAGTTAGCTTTAGCTTTGTTATTGAAATAGTCCTTGTGAATAATGTAGTGCTTTCATTCATACTAGTGGATCATCCATATTCCAAATGCCTATTCCAAAAATATTTGCAAGATTCTAGGTGCTGCAATTCAGATTGTTAGTGTTCTTTGCCACTGTAATGTAGCTGTTGAAGAGCATATACTAGGGTAAAGATAAATAGTAAATTGATCCATTTTTGTTTCCTCATGTTTGCATATTTACTGTAATATTCACTCTGTGGTTTTATTGAAGAATTTTTTAAGCTGCATGACCATTTTGTTAGAATTATTTTACTTAAAATTAGGAAAAATTATCCTTAAACACACTTCCCTAGGCATATACATATGAAAATCTTGCAATACTCCTGGAGCAAATGGAGGAGTGAGGATGCTTCACATTGTGGAACTTACACTTAAGGATTCCTGTGAATTGTGATACATAATGACCAGTCACCTGGAGCCAATAAGGGTAGTGGTGGCAAGCCATGTGTTAAATATTAGTACTGCTTAATAGCTGTGATAGTTTTAGATGAAATCTAAATAAATAGAAGTTCTAATATTTTCCCCAGAACTCAAATAATTTTTTTGTGCATACACTGGAGTCCATGGCTGTTGGGGGTACAGCCCTTGATCAGAACAGCAGTATAAGGTAGAGGTTACAATCTCTATGTAAACCTGCTTGAATTCTAATCCTGGCTCAGACAGGCATTGGCTGTGTTTTCGTTTCCTGCATCTAAAATGTTTATATTTGGCAAAATCTTATGTAACGTTCATAACACTTGCAAGAAGTATTACCTCCTTTACAGAAGAGGAAAGCCAGGTACCAAGATGCAGTAACTGCATAAGATAACACAGCTAGTAAGCAGCAGGGATGGAATTTGAGCCAAAGCAATCTATTTCTAACTTCCACAATATGCTGCTGCTCAAAATCCAGATCACATTAATATTTACCTCATAGGCTTATTGTTAGGATTCAAGTACATGTGAAACATTAAGAACACAGTTTAACACGTGATTTGCACTCATTGTATTTTAGTTATTGTAATAGACCTTTTATTACAATGTGGTTGAGACTACATGTGGGAAGGAGATGAGAAGAAGGGCAATGATATTCAGAAAGAACTGGAACAAGAGACTGAGAAAAAGCTTGAAAGTACACCGAGGTATTAACCATCCTATCTCCAATCGCTCTTGAGGTTTGGCTGCTTCTCTGCTTGCATTTTCATTCTTAGTAAAGGCGATTCTTAGATTAGAAATTGACAATTTAATTTTAGTATCCTATTCACCATGCTTTACCTTTACTATAATGACTCTGTGTTACTAATTTTATTGAATAAAATGCCTAAATTGTGAAAAGAAAAAAGAAAGAAAAACTGAAAAGGGAAGAAAGGAAGAAAGCAAGTTCAGTTCTGACCATAGAGTAAAATTTTATAGGTAAAAAGAACAGGCAGTATTTATTTAGCATAAAAAAATGACATATAAAAAGAAAAATATGAGCAGTTTTACTGACAACACATATCCGGATATTTCCATTTACTTTAATATTTAGAAACAGAAATATTACATGAAACACCATTGCCAAATATCACACAAAACATTTGGATCACTCATTATATGTGTGTGTATATATGTGTGTGCATATTTTCCAACCTTCTGCTTTTCAAAAGTTTTGGCATTTTGTACATACATTCTGAAAGAATAAAGGAAGAATCCTCATCCCATAATGGAAACAACCATAACCAAATCACATGGAAAATCTCACACAGCTCACCTACTTGCTCTGGACATCTGTTACTTCATAAATTAGGTAAATTGTTAGCATTAGCATTACTCAAAGCAAATCAAAGCAGATTGTAAGAGGTTGTTCCCGTTCATTCTCCCTCATGTTGCCTACAGATGTTTGACTTAAGGTGTTTGAAGTGAAAACCAATCTTGCTTTTCTTAAATACCAATATTTAGAGAAAAATCTTTCAGTAACAGACAAAATAACAACTTATCCATTCTACTGTGACCAATATTGGTGTGCTTTATACCAGTGGGAAAGCTTTAGAAATTGCCATTTGAGATATTTTTCTAATGTCAGATATTTTCCCAGTGGTTGAATGGGACTATATAATTAAAAGGAGAGTCTCTCAGAAAATGACAGGCAGTGACCACTATTGGGTAATACAATATATGTTCATTTTTTAAATTTTATTTTATTTTATTTTTTTCTCTTGCACTACTGGTTATTTTTCTCTGGAGAAGCCTGACTAACAAAGAGAGACTCCAGAGCCAGTCATCCACCAGGATGAAGTCTTTTATGATGTATGTCTTTATTGGAGTATAATTGCTTTACAATGGTGTGTTAGTTTCTGCTTTACAACAAAGTGAATCAGTTATACATATACATATGTCCCCATATCTCTTCCCTCTTGCATCTCCCTCCCTCCCACCCTGCCTATCCCACCCCTCCAGGTGATCACAAAGCACAGAGCTGATCTCCCTGTGCTATGCGGCTGCTTCCCACTAGCTATCTATCTTACGTTTGGTAGTGTATATATGTCCATGTCTCTCTCTTGCTTTGTCACAGCTTACCCTTCACCCTCCCCATATCCTCAAGTCCATTCTCTAGTAGGTCTGATTCTTTATTCCTGTCTTACACCTAGGTTCTTCATGACATTTTTTAAAAAATTCCATATATATGTGTTAGCATACGGCATTTGTCTTTCTCTTTCTGACTTACTTCACTCTGTATGACAGACTAGGTCCAACCACCTCATTACAAATAGCTTAATTTCGTTTCTTTTTATGGCTGAGTAATATTCCATTGTATATATGTGCCACATCTTCTTTATCCATTCATCCGATGATGGACACTTAGGTTGTTTCCATCTCTGGGCTACTGTAAATAGAGCTGCAATGAACATTTTGATACATGACTCTTTTTGAATTATGGTTTTCTCAGGGTATATGCCCAGTAGTGGGATTGCTGGGTCATATGGTAGTTCTATTTTTAGTTTTTTAAGGAACCTCCATACTGTTCTCCACAGTGGCTGTATCAATTTACATTCCCACCAACAGTGCAAGAGGGTTCCCTTTTCTCCACACCCTCTCCGGCATTTATTGTCTCTAGATTTTTTGATGATGGCCATTCTGACTGGTGTGAGATGATATCTCATTGTAGTTTTGATTTGCATTTCTCTGATGATTAATGAAGTTGAGCATTCTTTCATGTGTTTGTTGGCAGTCTGTATATCTTCTTTGGAGAAATGTCTATTTAGGTCTTCTGCCCATTTTTGGATAAACCCACGCACATACGGTCACCTTATCTTTAATTTTTTTTTTTTTTTATCCAATAACACCAGCACACCAACATGGCATAAAACAGCTACTTATTTGAAACTAAACAATGGCTTTTCTGTATAGAACTGGTAGAAGAGAAATAAACAAACCCTTTTTTTGTATTATCTGAATTAATATTTGTTTTTTCTTTTATACCTAGCAGTAGAACTTGATACATAGCAGGATACATATATTTTTTCCTGAAATACAGTGGCAAATAAATTCTAAACTCAGCTGTAGGTATCCTCTTTGCTGATTAAGTTACTTCATTAGAGCAGTGGCAGATTTCTTCATAAGGTAATTTGCTGAAAACTTTATAGTCTTGTACCTCATGTCTAATAATACAAAAAGGAATCTGGTATGATCATAGTAATATAATTAATGCCATATGAATTAATAATATTTGGCCATTTTTTGAAGTTTTAATGGCTCCATCTTTTAGTTCATTTAAAATAATTAATATTCTCCTGTTCTTTTGTATGACAGTGACTCACATATTCTAGCCTCTGATGGGTATATAGATCCCTGATAATGCACCTAACTATTTGAGTTAAGAGAGGATGTGGGGATTGCATCCTTCTTTTTAACTACTTTAAGAAAAGACAGCCCCACATTTGCCAGGTGGATTTTTATTTATGAAATTCAGCCTCAAGTTTGCCAAGATAGCACAAAGAATGAAATAAATGCAATGCTTGTGACAAGTACATAATTATTGCTACTGCAGTAAAGAAAACAAAGTGAAATAAGTCAAAAAACTTTTATCATGTATTCATCTGGATTACATGTTCTCAAAATAGCCTGTAGATTGGCATGTCTTTACAGAATGCAATGGTTTTTCAATTGTCTACTAGCTGACATTTTCTTATATTTTGCTTTACTTATTTACATTTACCTAAAGCAGAGTGCTCACTTGAAAGCTAAGCCTATGAATAATGAATTAAAGGAAACGCTTTAGGAAATAGTTTGAAACTGTACTTTCATAGAGAAAATGTTAAGAAAGTTAAAAGAATAATAATAAAAACTGAATCTCAACTCTGTTTCAGCTGGCATTAGCACAGATAGAGGGATTATTACAAAATAAATTAGGGATATTTTTTTAAAAGGTGGAGAGAACTTCCAGCTGTATGACTACGCTATACGGGGACTTGGTAGTCTGTGCTAGACATCATAGCGGAGGTTGTACAGAAAGTTGCTGACCTGACATCTGAAATACAGACTTTATTGATTGTGAAGAGTGTGAGATGTCTGGCATATTAGTCTTTAGCATCAAGGGATTCATACCAACAGAGCTGTCATTTTAAGGATAATTACTAATTGAGACACACTGAAGAATGGCCTTATAAAAAATTCTAGCCTTTTAAAATACACACAAAAATATTTAATAAACTAATAAAAATGACAAATTTTATACTTACATCTTAAGCTAAACCAAAATGTTTGGGGGTAAGACAGAGAATTCCAACATCTATGACTAGTCAATCATATGGGTGAAATACATGTGTAGATTCATTTTCTTTCTTAAAGCTGTTAATGAACATTTTGTTTTCAAACTTAAAAAGCAAAAGTTTGTTTGTAATATATATAAGTGCAAACACATTCACAAACTACATTAAATAAACTGAATCTAAAAGAGAATACTAAACAATACCTGAGTTATAAGACTGCATAATTGAGGAATTGATGAACTGATGAATTTATAATGAAATCTTGGACTGATGAATCTTATGGGTAGATGAAAAATAGGAACACAATTTAAAAAATATGTAGCTAATCAAACAAACTTAAAATTTTATAAAAATTGGTTAATGAATAGCAATACTGTTTGATCAATATCAAATATACCACTTTTAAAGACTACATATTGAATTAACACTAATTTCACTAGTGCATTCTTTAATTTATTCATGGGCATGTAAAATATTTACCTAGTGCCTAATTTATACACTGGCTATGGTAAGATCAAGAGATCTCTCATCTTGACAAAAGCTCTGTTCCTGTCCTAAGTATAACTTAACTTATGTTTTTAAAAAGCAACCTGTTTAAACAACTAAAAAGCAAGAAATCATAAAGATCAGAGCAGAAATAAATGAAATAGAGACTAAAAAACAATAGAAAAGATCAATGAAACCAAAACCTGGCTCTTTGAAATGACAAACAAAATTGATAAACCTTTAGCCAGAGTCATCAAGAAAAAAAGGGAGAGGGCCTAAATTAATACAATCAGAAATGAAAAAGATGTTAGAACTGATACCATGGAAATACACAGGACTGTAAGAGACTACTATGAGGAATTATATGCCAATAAAATGGACAACCTAGAAGAAATGGACAAATTCTTAAAAAGGTACAATCTCCCAAGACTGAATTAGAAAGAAATAGAAAATATGAACAGACCAGTTACCAGTAATGAAACTGATCAGTAATTTAAAAACTCCCAACGTAGCAAAAGTCCAAGACCAGAAGGCTTCACAAGTGAATTCTATGAAACATTTAAAGAAGAGTTAACAACCTATCCTCTGAAACTATTCCAAACAATTGCAGAGGAAAGAACACTTCCAGACTCATTCTATGAGGTCACCATCACCCTGATACAAAAACCAGAGATATATCACAAAAATGAAAGTTACAGGCCAATATCACTGATGAATATAGATGCAAAAATCCTCAACAAAATACTAGCAGAGCGACTCTGACAATACTTTAAAACAATCATACACCATGATCAAGTCTCATTTATCCCAGGGATGCAAGGATTTTTCAATATATGCAAATAAAACAGTGTGATACACCACATTAACAAATTGAAGAATAAAAACCATATGATCATCTCAATAAAGGCAGAAAAAGCTTTCAATAAAATTCAACATCCATTTATGATAAAAACTCTCCAGAGGGCTTCCCTGGTGGTGCAGTGGTTGAGAGTCCACCTGCCAATGCAGGGAACGCAGGTTCGCACCCCGGTCCGGGAAGATCCAACGTGCTGCGGAGCAGCTGAGCCCATGAGCCACGGCCGCTGAGCCTGTGTGTCCAGAGCCTGTGCTCCGCAATGGGAGAGGCCACAATGGTGAGAGGGCTGCGTACTGCAAAAAAAAAAAAAAAAAAAAAACTCTCCAGAGAGTGGGCATAGAGAGAACATACCTCAACATAATAAAGCCCATATATGACAAACTTATAGCTAACATTATACTGAATGCTAAAAGCATTCCCTCTATTATCAGGAACAAGACAAGGTTGTCCAGTCTCACCACTTTTATTCAACATAGCTTTGGAAGTTCTAGCCACAGCAATCAGAGAAGAAAAATAAATAAAAGGAATCAAAATTGGAAAGGAAAAATCAAAACTGTCCACTGTTTGCAGATGACATGATACTATACATAGAAGATCCTAAAGATGCCACCAGAAAGCTACTAGATCTCATCAATAAATTTGGCAAAATTGCAGAGTACAAAATTAATACACAGAAATCTGTTTGTGTTTCTGCACACTAAAAGTGAAGTATCAGAAAGAGAAATTAAAGAAATGATCCCATTTACCATCACATCAAAAAGAATAAAATACCTAGGAATAAACCTACCTAAGGAGGCAAAAGACCAATACTCTGAAAGCTATAAGATATTGATGAAAGAAATTGAAGACTATGCAGATAGATGGAAAGTTATACTGTGTTCTTGGTTAGGAAGAATCAATATTGTTAAAACAACCATAATACACAAGGCAATCTACAGATTCAGTGCAATCCCTATCAAATTACAAGTGGCAGTTTTCACAGGACTAGAACAAAAATTTTTTAATTTGTATGGAAACACAAAAGACCCTAATTGCCAAAACAATTTCGAGAAAGAACAGAGCTGGAAGAATTAAGCTCCCTGACTTCAGACTATACTACAAAGCTATAGTCATCAACACAGTATGGTACTGGCACAAAAACAGATTATGTAGATCAATAGAACAGGATAGAAAGCCCAGAAATAAACTCAATTATGGTCAATTAATCTATGACAAAGGAAGCAAGAATATACAATGGAGAAAAATTCTTTTCAATAAGTGGTGCTGGGAAAACTGGACAGCTACATGTAAAAAATGAAATTAGAACATTATCTAACACCGTACGCAAAAATAAATTCAAAATGGATTAAAGACATAAATGTAAGACCAGACACTATAAAACTCCTAGAGGAAAACACAGGCAGAACACTCTTTGACATAAATCACAGCAATATTTTTTTGGATTCATCTCCTAGAATAAAGAAATCAAAAGCAAAAATAAACAAATGCGACCTAGTTAAATTTGAAAGCTTTTGCACAACAAAGGAAACTACAAACAAAATAAAAAGACAACCTATAGAATGGGAGAAAATATTTGTAAACAATGTGATTGACAAGGGATTAATTTCCGAAATACAGGAACAGCTCATACAGCTCAAGTAAAAAGAAAATTCAGGGCTTCCTTGGTGGCGCAGTGGTTGAGAGTCCGCCTGCCGATGCAGGGAACATGGGTTCGTGCCCCGGTCCAGGAAGATCCAACATGCTGTGGAGCGGCTGCGCCCGTGAGCCATGGCTGCTGGGCCTGCGTGTCCGGAGGCCACAACAGTGAGAGGCCCGCATACCACAAAAAAGAAAAAAAGAAAATTCAAATGTATTGAAGATCTAAACAGAGATTTCTCTAAAAAAGACATACAGATGGCCAACAGGCACATGAAAAGGTGCTCATCAATGCTAATTATTACATTCACACAGGTCAGAATGGCTATCATGAAAAAATCTACAAATAATAAGTGCTGGAGAGGATATGGAGAAAGGGGAACCCTCCTACACTGTTGATGGGAATGTAAATTGGTGCAGCCACTATGGAGAACAGTACAGAGGTTCTTAAAAAATTAAAAATAGAGTTACCATATGATCTAGAAATCCCACTTCTGGGCATGGATAGATAGATGGATAGATAGATAGATGAATGGATAAAGAAGATGTGGTATGTGTGTGTGCGTGTATATATATACACATATGTGTGTGTGTGTGTGTGTGTGTGTGTGTGTGTATAATGGAATATTGCTCATTAAAAAGAATGAGATAATGACATTTGCAGTGATATGAATGGACCTAGAGATTATCATAAGTGAGGTAAGTTAGACAGAAAAAGACAAATATATGATATCACTTATATGTGGAATCTAAAAAAAAAATTATACAAATGAACTTATTTACAAAACAGACTCACAGACTTAGAAAACAAACTTATGTTTACCAAAGGAGAAAGGTGGGAATGGATAAGTTAGGAATTTGTGATGAACAGGTACACACTGTTATATATAAAACATAAACAACAAGGCCTCCTGTATGGCACAGGGAACTATGTTCAGTATCTTGTAATAGCTTATAATGGAAAAGAATACATGTATGTGTGTATATATATATATATACACACACACACACACACACACATATAAACAGAATCACTTTGCTGTACAACTGAAACATTGTAAATCAACTGTCCTTCAATTAAAAAATCCAAAAAAAAGAACAATGCAAAAAAAAAGCAACTTGTTTAAATCAAAATGCCACCTTTGAAGACATATTGCATACAGAATAATTCTATTATTATTATGCTTTTCTTCCAAACATTATTTTGCTCTCTATAAAGTGATTTCAAAAGGCATTCTTCTCTAACGAGTGGCATAGCAGCCTTTTCTACACAGGTCTCATAGGGAGTGGAGTGAGTGACATAAGTGTACTTCCTTTTCCATGTAAGGAGTTATGATGAATTTGGTAACAACTCTACCCATTTGTAGAGTGAGCATTAGTATAGAAAGTGGATGCCATAAATAAAGTGGAGAAAAAGGGAGAAGACAGCTAAATCTCCATTTTTCTGTAAGGGGAAGTCAAAGTTAATAGTTAAATCTGAAAAATCAAGATTTGAAAATTTATGTATATTATTTAAATACATGGAGGTAAATATCGAATTTTTCAGTTAAAAGAAATGAAAGTAGTTTCTTCTGGAAGACGGAGATGGGATAGAGGAACAAGACACTGCTTTTTTCCATAGTGGGTCTCATCTATCTCACTGACCATATTGTGTGCAAATACACCTAAGGTAAAAGTTAAAATTTTTAAAAAAGAATTAAAGTAAAAGTAAAAACATTGAATTAAAGCTTATTTACTAAACCAGAATCAAAACATTTACATGTGTTTTCCACACCTGTTTAAAGTAAAATAGAGGAAATTTTAGAGTTTTTCAGGTAAGGTGCCATCTTTGAGTCTTGGTTTTCTTTGATCCCTTAATTTAAATTTTTAGGTAACATTTTACACCAATTAATGTTTCTCTTCTAAAAGAAAATTAACTTTTTTCCATAATTAATTTTATAAGCTTATATCTATGTAATACTAATCTTCAAAAAATCATAGAAATATTTTGTTCCAAATATTAGCCCATTTTCTTTGTATTTTAATATATGAAGTCACACTAGTTTAAAATAATGGACAATAAAGCTGTACTTCACAATGAATTAGTGTATTAATTATGAGACAAATCAGAACAGCCAGTGTTTCTTCTTCAGTTTCCTTGAAATTTCAATGAATACAATTTTACTCTAAAATAAAGAACATTTTCACATATCAAATAATAAATAAATGTCCTAATTATGTGTGATAAATACACTTTATTGAAATTTGAATGTCTACTTTTGCCAGTTGCTCTCAAAATGCTTTATGCAATTGAATTGCATATTTCCCATGCAATTAATTATACAGTTTTCTTTTTACTAATTTAAAAATAACAGATACAAATGATTAAAGGTTATTGGAGGAAGAATGATGTCTAAGAACCTAAAATCAAATATACTGAAAGTCAATGGAAAGATATGCCATAAGTCTGACCTCAGTAAAACATATTTGTAAAATCCTGCTCATAAAACATTGTCTTTAAATTTCTAGGACTTAAAGGATATGCATACAAATAAAAGAAACTCTCCATTTTATTTGCAATTCATTCACATTACTCACAGTAACCAGGTACTAGTATAAAGTTGCTGCCAACTCTGAATTAGCAAATACTGAATCATTGCCATGAGGGGAAATACAGGATTATATTCTAAGCCTCTGGCCACAATATTTTTTGTCAATTGATCAATACATAACCTTGTTCCATAGGTCTTTCTGTTTAAAGATACCTTGTTTAAGATATATTGTTGTTTCATTAATATTGAATTCATGGCCAGCAGCACTGTAACTCCTGCCTGAACAAATCTTAACCTAACACATATTTTCTCTCTAAGGCACATTGCAGATATCTTAGCCAGTAGGAACACTAAACAGCACTTCAGCACTATGCTTGGGGGAATTTTAAGCAATGAAATCACCATCAGAAAACACAAAAATGTGAAAAATATTTCACTGATTGGACCATGAAAAGTACACTTGCTTACAGTATCAGAGCTGAAACAAGAAGGCAGAATATCGCCTTGTGCCACCTCAGCTAGGAACTTGAGAGTCAAGACAGTCAATTTTTTCATGCCATGCCCATGTCCAGGAAAGCACCAGTGTGTATTGATTTGGGAGTTACAAACACATTGTAGTGAGTAGGTGAATTTACAAGTACAGAATACATGAAAAGTGATTAACTGTGCTTTTATTCTTATCATCTGTATACCAATGACTACAAAACAGACATGACCTGCTCAAATCTTGACTGAGTCCTTGGATCCAGATTGTGCACTCCTTGAAAATTCCCATTTAAATGTCTTAAAGAAATGACAGTCCCAACTTGCCCCAAACTGAATTATTCTTCTTAAAGAGCAAACTCTAATTTTCTGTATTCTGAATAGTATTTTAAATTTAAAAAAAAATCACAGTCAGCTTGCAATATGTTATAATTCCCTAGCTTTAATGTGAGCCTCTAAGATCTGACCTCCTCTTTCCATCCTCTCTCCTTATCCTTTAAACTCCAGCCATTAGGATGCATTTCATTTCTTCAATATGCAATGTTATTTCTTGTTTCTGGGTCATTAAGCAACTTGTTTTCTCTGTGTTTGGAACACCTTTCACCCTCAACCTCTTTATCTAGATAATTACCATTCTGCCTTTAGGTTTCATTTTAAATATCATTTCTTCACAGAGACTTTTCTTGACTCTAAGGACTGTTTACATCTCCCTTCTTACACCCTAATCTTTGACTTTGACATTGTTCATTATATTTGTAAAGTATAGCAGATTTAATTTTCACTGGTACACACTCAGGGTGAAAAAATATAACTGTATTTACTGATATATTCAGTTATATAAGTATATTCTGCCTTTTTACTACAAGCCTGATGTCATACAACTTAATCCTGTCACTCTTCCAATAAGATCAGCTACTTTAAGATTATACTAATTGTATTAATTAAGTTTAGTGTACTGTAAGAGATTGCAAAATATAGAGAGGATTTACTAATATAGCAGTAAGTGATCTCTCAATAACAGAAGATTAGGCTCACAGTTTAGCTCTGCTTTGAAGAGATAATGCTGTGATCCAGGTTCCTTTTATCCTACAGCTCTAACATTTCTGAGTGGATCATCCTACACTGCATGTTTGAAGCTGGGTTACCTCTGTATTTACATTAAAGCCTATGAGAGGAGAAAAAATTGAATTCTAGGAAAAAGATCTTAGAGATGGCCTGGAGTTACAGGCATAATCTGTTTTATTCAATATGTCAAGTTGGATTCTTGTTCACAGTTCTTCTCTCCTTCCCTTTAATGGAGTTATATATCCACACCTTTTGCCACATGATATTGCAATGCCTATGGGTAATTTAGGTAGGAAAGACATCCCTGATGTGTTGATTTGGGGTTTGGCCACTTAACTATTGGAATGTGAAAGGAAATAACTATGCTAGTTCCAATCAGAGGCTTGAAGAGGTTTTTGTTTGTTTGTTCCTTCTTGTTTCTCTTCATTTCTCTTCTCAACCTTCCTGAAAGAGAAAAAAATGTACTAGACAGAGACTGCTTCCTGAGGTTTCCCCAAATAAGAAGTTATTATAACCCATTGAATGGATATATCACACTTTGTTAATCTATTTTTCAGTTGATGAACTTTTGTTTGTCTCTACTTTTGGCTAGTATGAATAATGCTGCTATGGACATTTGCATAAAAGTTTTTGTGAGGGCATGTTTTCATTTCTCTTGTATATATATACCCAATAGGGAAATGACTTGTTCGTATGGTAAGTTTATGTTTAATGGTCTGATAAACTGCCAGACTATTCCAAAGTGGCTGTACCATTTTATATTCCCACCAGCAGTTTTTAAGGGTTCCAGTTTCTTCATATCCTAATACTTATTATCTGACTTTTTGGTTCTCTCCAGTTGGAACTAGCACACTGTTATTTCCATTCGCATTTTCTTGTGATGTCTTTGGTTTTGGTATTGGGGCAATGGTGGCTTCACAGAATGAGTTGGGAAGTGTTTTCTCACTGTTTTTTAGAAAACTTTGTAAAGATTTGGTATTAGTTCTTAAAATGCTTGGTAGAAGTGCATCCTGTAAATAATATATAGTTGGATCATGTATTTTGCCTAGTCTGACAATATTTGCATTTGGTTGGACTATTTAATCCATTGCTTTTAGTGTTGTTATTGATATACTTGGATTTATGTCTTCCATTTCACTTTTTAAAGTTTCTATAGCTTTCATGATTTTTTTGTTCCTCTATTTCTTCTTTTCTTTCTTTCACATAAAGTAAATATATTCTAATGTAGTACTTCAATTTATTTAATAATTGTTTTCACTATATATGTTATATATATATAGATATATTTTTTGGCTGCATTGGGTCTTCATTGCTGCATGCAGGCTTTCTCTAGTTGGGGTGATCGGGGGCTACTCTTCATTGTGGTGCGCAGGCTTCTCATTGCGGTGGCTTCTCTTGTTGCAAAGCATGGACTCTAGGTATGTGGGCTTCAGTAGTTGTGGCGCATGGGCTCAGTAGTAGTGATGCACAGGCTCTACAGCACAGGCTTAGTAGCTGTGGCGCATGGACTTAGTTGCTCCGTGGCATGTGGGATCTTCCCAGACCAGGGACCGGACCAGGGATTAAACCCCTGTCCCCTGCATTGGCAGGTGGATTATTAACCACTGTGCCACCAGGAAGTCCCATATATGTTATATTCTAAGTAATGCTTTAGGGTTTACCGTATACATCTGAACTTACCTGAATCAGCTTCTGATTTATAATAGCTTAATTCCAGTGATATATAGAAATGTTACTCCTATATAACTCTATTCCCTTTTCCCCTTTTTGTGGTATTAATAATTGTACATATTACATCCACTAGTTTTTTTAAACCCCAAGAATATATAATTACTGCATTTTTATCTGTAGTTATTTCCTTGCTTCCATTCACCCCCCTTTCCACTATTGTTAACAAATATATTACAAATAAATTATATTTCAATATTTTATATGCCTGTTTATATATATATAGGTATTCTTTCTTCTGCTATTTCAAATCTACTATCGAGCCACTCTAGTAAATGTTTTATTTCAGTTGATACACTTTTCAACTCCATAATTTCCATTTGGTTCTTGTTTATGCTCTTTATTGATATTCTCTGTGTGATGTGACATTGTCACTATATTATCAGTTTACTTTTTAAATCACGATTTCTTTAGTTCTGTAAACATGTTTATAATGGCTACTTTAAAATCTTCTGATAAATTTAACATTTGGTTCTCTTACAGGAGTTTCTTTTTTTTTTTTAATGTGCTTTTATCCTGCTCTATGTACCATATTTTTCTTTGTATGCCTTATAATTTTTTGTTGGAAACTGGACATTTTAGATAATATATTGTGCCAATTTTGGAGCAATTTTGGTTACTTGCTCCCTCCTCCCTTTGGGCTTGTTATTGTCATTCGCTTATTTATATGTTTAGAGACTGATTTAGTGGAATATTTAGTGAAGTCTATCTCCCGCCCCCTCAGTGTGTAGACACACACACACAGACACACACATAGTGTTCAGCCTTGAATGTTTTTACTCACAAAAGTATACCAGCCACCCAAGGATGACAGTGATTTAGGTAGAGCTCTCTTACCTGACCATATGCAGCTGTTAAACTGCACTAGCTGATTACGCTATTCTTTTCAATAATTCCTTGGAGCATAAATTAATCCAATAAATTCTACAAAAAAACCTAATCAAATTCTGGCTCCTTTCAAGGAATAGTTGAGATTACTGTTTTATTTTTGTTTTGACCCTAAGAAGACTCCTTTCAGATGTCTTATTCCAAGTTTATAGGAATAGCTGGAAACCAGCTGGCCTTCAGTTTAGTCTGTTTGGGATCTCCTCTTAAATTTCTTTCACCACAACTTCCACTGCTCTTGAGAGTGACTTTAGTCTTGAAATTTTTCACTCTCTGTTGCAAATGAATTCAGTTCGTGTGGGAAGAGATCAAGAGCTATCACTTTTATGATCCCTTTCTCCTTATATATACCTGGGAAAATCTCTGAGCTTGGGCTTTGGAGCCAAGGATAAGGACAATACCAAGCTTCTCTGTGAATGGCACCACTATGCTAGGGGCTGAACATTTGTTGGGGTGGGCAGCAGCCTGGAGTCCTTTTGACTTGCCTCTCCTGGCATGAAATTACTGTCTCAGAAGCTAGGACAATAGTGATCAGTATTCTCAACATGCCATACCCAAAGTAGACCCTCCGTTTCACAAATGGGGGTTCGGGATAAGAAGAAATTCTCTACCTCTATACCACAGTTTCTGAAGCTTTGCTTTAGCAACAGGGAACTGGGGACAGGATGAGAAATGTTGGCATCCTGTTCTTCCCAGACGAAAGCCCTCCATCTGGCTTCTGAGGAAGGGATCCTAGTTTTCTTGACTTTAGCAACTCAGAATGAAGTCTCTGCCATGCTGATCTGGGAGGAGAAAGGGAGGGAAAATTATTGGTTCAAATATCACAGACTCTCACCTTTCTAACCGAATTTTTGTAGACTTACAGATGTTTCTTTATTTGTTATTACCCCCTTAGGACCATTTATAGAGGCTTTAAGATATCTATGTATAGTTTTCCTCAGTTTCACTGGGAAGCAGGTCAGAGGAGTTCTTCACACTCTCATGTTGGAAGTAAATCTGTTGAGTTGAGTTGTTTTAAAGTGGAGTCCTATCTTAAGTGCTAAATCTTGGCTTCTGAGGCCCCATCCAATGCAATTATTCTGTCTCCTTTTCTTTGTTCCTTACATTGTTTTATTTTTAATATTTCAGATTTAAAGTCTAATGACCACAGTCTTTTTTTCCAAATTATTCATATTATTTTTATTTATAAAGAACCCTATTAACTTGCTTGCTCTTAAATGGTAAAATGATTTAACTTTCTCCTTCATTCTTGTGCAGGAACATGAAAACATGTTCAGACTTAGAAAAATAACTGGAAAAATGTGAAAATTCTTTTCTCTCATAATTATCATGTTTTGTTTTTAATTTTATTTATTTATTTATGGCTGTGTTGGGTCTTTGTTTCTGTGCGAGGGCTTTCTCTAGTTGCAGCAAGTGGGGGCCACTCCTCATCGCGGTGCGTGGGCCTCTCACTATCGCAGCCTCTCTTGTTGTGGAGCACAGGCTCCAGACACGCAGGCTCAGTAACTGTGGCTCACGGGGCTAGTTGCTCCGCGGCATGTGGGATCTTCCTAGACCAGGGCTTGAACCCATGTCCCCTGCATTGGCAGGCAGATTCTCAACCACTGCACCACCAGGGAAGCCCAATTATTATGTTTGACGTTTATATGATATATTAGATATGCATGACCTAGATACATGAATAATGTCAGATGATGCACCACAAGACACTCAAATTTTTTTAAAAAGTGAGATATCTCCTTAAATAAACATTATGCAAGTGTCAGACACCAAACACAAAGACTATGGTAAGCCCACCTATTTGATTACTCTTAAACACATAGAAGTTGACTTCAGTGTTGCTGAAATATCATGAAACCTGTGTCTATATATAGTACTGTTAATTTATAGGTAGATTTTAAGAATGATTCAGACTTATTGAAAAAGTGAAAATGAATAAATTATAATAGCTCAAGAGTCAGTTTATATGTCATTTTAGAAACACACATTAGTTTTATTTTACATCCTTCCAGAAGACAGATGGTTATTAGCTAGGCTTTAAAATGAAACTTGTATACTAACCCCAGTAACAAGCAAAATGCTCAAGATTACATTGGCATAATTTAACAACTGCAATTATTGGGCAAGGCAATCTGTGAAATTAATGATTTCTGCATGCATTAATGATCTCTTCTAAACATATAGGATAGTGATTGGTAGAGGTGTGTTAAGCTGAATGCCACAATAGTATCTAATAGATTCTGTCCCCAGGTTACTAACTCAATCTCTGGTGTAAAATGAGATTACTATCACTTCAAGAGTTAAGAAAGTTACTAAGTACCTCATTTTCTACTAGTAGATTTTTAATCACCAGGAGAATTAAGCTTGTGAAATAATGGACATGCTAGTTTTCTGCTTCAAAAAATAATCGTCATATAAACAGTTTAATTATTAATTGTTGTTAAGCCAGGTAATTGTGACACTGGTGTTGACTTTAGAAAATTTTTTGATCAGCAACTGAAATTGGATGGATATTCACAAGTATTAGTTATATAAATTATCTTTTGAAAAGTAACTCTTGTACATAAGCACTGTTCTAATTGCAAAATAATAAAATGTTACGAAAATAACGCAGTTGGCATTTATAAAGTTATATCTTTCAACTGAGTTTGAAATGCTTTACAAACACAATTTCCTTAATCCTTACATTGTATTTCTTATGCAACCTGTTATAAAAACTGTTCTAGTTGGAAACAATAATATCTGTATTTCAGTTTTAGTAGATTACCTTAGTATCATACAACTCAGTATCCCAGTAGGAGTCCTGTTTGTCATGCCTAATGAGTGCCCCCTGGAAACAAGAGTGTTACCATTATTCAAATTTACATGAACAGCCTATCCTATCTATACTTATTTGCAGTGATAGATAGATTAATAATACTTCCCTGTACTTGTGTTCTTCTTTATACTTTTTAAAGCAAAATAGCTGAATCTTCTAAACATTTGAAAAAATGATCCTATAAATTATTTTGGTTCATTCTGAAATGACAACCTCATTCTTAGCTCCCACCAGAAACTGTCAGCATCTTCAGAGTGAAAAACAGAATATAACTTCAAAATCAAATTAGACTTAGAGGAGGGAAAAAAAATAACTGGATATAAGACAGATAGCTTAAAGCATCAGAGGAAAAACAGCTAAAAAATAATAAAGTTTGAAATGCATTAATTATTATAAATAATAAATTATTAAGCATAATTTTAAAACAATAGTTATTAGGTTATATAAGTACTATCAAATGATTATTATGGTTATATATTATTATAAGTATTATTGGAGGAGGCAGTAGAAGAGATCATAATGGGATTAGTTCCCCACACTGACCCCAACACATATTTTTGTCCCATGAGAAGAAAAATGTGTAATCAGAAAGCTAAAGAATGATATAATAGGCAAAGCACAAAAGATTTATGGGGATAAGAGAATCAAGCAGAATGACACAGAGGGATCCTTGAATGATGGGGTTAAGATGGATTACAGTGTGATCTCAAAGGTTTTGTGCTTTTGAAATCCGGAGAAATAGGAATCTGCTCAGAGAGTTACATTATCACCTAAGACTTTTTCAACATTGACATCATTGGCATTCAGGTGTTTCTTTCTGTGACTTCATGGGCTGCAGGCATTTATGAGTAGACTGGAGTACATTACTCATGAGCATAGATGGAGTGCCCTGATATAATGAACAGTGATATTTTTGGATGACAAACAATTTTTGCTAGGTAGGAGTTAGAGACATTCCTTTTTTTGAGAATGAAATCAAGACAGTGATTTATGCCCATAATCTGATGAAGTATGAGGATATGAGATTTCAGTAGTGTATTAGTTAAAAAATGTAGTATTCAAAAGTATAATCTTTTTGGAAGGGGGAAGATTATGGAAAACTAATTATAGTTCAAGCCTGGGAGTTACTTAAGTCAGTTCTGCCTTCATTCCATTGGGCAGAGATGCATGGCAAGAACCCAACTAACTGCAAAAGGAAAAAGCAAATGGACTCAGCCACACATCTCAAGATATGCATTGACAAAAAACTAAGATATCAATTCAATGTTCAGCAAAAATACAAACAGTTACTAAGCATATAATGATGTTCAAATTCACTAGTAATCTAATAAAACAAATTCAAACAAAATATGTTGAAGAAATTACTCTCATTCACTCTTAGTACATGTATGAAGTTCACTTCAACAGGAAAATTTTGACATTTCGAGTCTTAAAAATCTTTTAACATAGTTATTTGATTTCAACAACTCTGTTCATAAAATAATAAGAAATGTAGGCAAATATTTATGAGTAAATATGCCATTATAATGTCATCTGAAGTACTGATTGGATTGAATTTTTAATAATGTTATTTCTAAATGTATGAGTTATTGTAAGTTTTTCCTTCTTTTTTGTATTTGTCTATGCTTTGCAAATTCACTGATATTAGATTGTTATTTTGACATATTTTTAAAGAAGGGACAAAAAACAATTTCATCAGTGAGGATTAAGTTCCACTTTGGGTAAAAGAAACTCAAAATAAAAATAACTTCAACAGAGCAAAAATTGTGTTCTCAGTTAACAGTTAGGAGATAAGTAGCCCGGACTGATATGGTAGCTCAGTTTTATGAGATTCTCAGGGGCCTAGCCTCATTTTATCATACCATTTCGCCAGGCATCTAATATAAACCTCATCTTCATGGTGTCGTCACATCCATATTTGAGAGGAAGATGGTATTGGGTGATAAGTCTCCTTGGTCTGGCATTTCTTTTTGCACATGTTCTGAGGCTAGAAGCCAATTTAAGAGTGGTTGTAAAAGCAGGCATCCCTGGAAAGATAAAATAGTCACTCCCTCCACAGAGCTTTATAGACATGTCTCCTCTTTGAAAATATCTCTCCTCCCCAGAGACATCCCAGGATAGAAAAGTATACCTTCCTTTTGCAAGGAAGATTTGCTTACATTCAGGACAATCAGGTAATGTCTTCCTAATGGGTGAACATTGGAAAGGTTTGCCAACAATTCCCTTACAAACTTAGGAGTTTCTACGAACTGAGTGTTCCTGAGCTGTGAAACAGAGCTGAGTGCATAGCATTTGCCTGGGTGTACTCTGCACCCTCAGAGACTTGAGGGTAGGGCAAGGGGCAGTGATATGAGAATGAGCTTATATTGCCTGCTGTGGCTTGAGTAGAGCCCAACTGTCTAAATCCATTTGGACACATTGGACTCTACCAGCGAGTGTGGCAAGTTAGCCTAGGAGCTTCGCTGCTGCTTAGGAACTGCTTGACTGCTTGACTTAACAAATGGAAAAAAGAAGAAAAGGGGCAAAGCACAGATAAAAGCTGTTCTTGAAGACAGCTTCATGGAACCTAACATGGAACACTTGGTAAGAATTAGTCATGGAACCATATAAAATTCTAAGGGTGGCTGGGAATTGCAGTCTTTATCATTGCTATGTGTCCAGCAAAATTATCAGCAGTTCTGTTATGCATGAAGTGGAACACATATTATAGGACAACAACCTGTTGTCCTATTGCAGGAATCATGATAAAACAGGAAATAGATGATTGGCAAGAAAGCAATGCAGAGTGAAATAAAACTCATTTTTGAATGTTTTTACTATGTATATTCACATACAAACAAATATCAAGATATCTGAATAATTTAGATCACTCTGTTGATGAAAAAGATAAAATTTAACATTTAGAATAAAGTGTTTTAAATCACAACCAGATTTTAAGAATTTTTGAAAGAGAAAATGAAGATAAATGCTGAAAGAAAGTTTTATAGTAAGAGATAAAAGAAGGTAAACTTTTAGCTAGTATGTCATCAGGGAAATATCCAGTTGGAAATCAGGACAGAGGGTATTGTTTGAATATACATGAATGGGATATAAGGAAGAAAATATTGAGAATCTGCAGGCTTTAAGGCACTACCTAAGAACTTCACCACTAGTTTAGTCCAATTTATTACTATTATTTAGTAACAAAAACTAAAATTAGATTGTCTAGATGGCAAGAAATGTCAGGATCTCATGAAACGACTTTTTCCCATTTGAGGTTATTGTAATTGTAAATCAACTATCCAGTAGAGAGAGAGAGAGAGAGAGAGAAACAGCGCCAGAGTGAGCGAGAGCAAGTCATCTTGTAGCTCACTGGAAGATATATTTAAATACTCTAAGTAATTTCTCAGTCCATTTTGAGGAGGAAGTAAAATAACTAAAACTATGAAGGGTCAGATTTAGACCTTTGGTGGTAGTGATTTTGTTTTATTTTCTGTAATTAAACCTATTCATTCATTTCCTGGGATTTTTCAGCAGGTATTAAAGTGGTTTAAGAAAACCTAATTGTATTGAATATTTTTAGAAGGATGTGATTTTGTTATTGTCATTCCTTTGTTTTATTCACATATTATGATGGCCTTATCTATTTTCCAATTAGATTCCTCTGTTTTTAGATATCAAGTGATTCTAACAGAAAACTCTCAATGTATTTTATTATAGGTTTCATAAAAATGCCTGATCTAGCAGATAATTACACATTCTAAGACAATTTTTATAGGCTTTTATTTCATAGCCCATGAAACTCAATATTTCGTGAATTTTATAGTCCATGAAATAAAGAACTGGTGTAGCAATAAGTTAAACCATTTAGATTTCAAAAATAAGTGTTAATTCTGAGATTCATTATGCTATAGGCCAATTGTCTAATGAGTTTGAGAGTAATTTTATTTTTATGGATTTAGAGCAGACTCCTTATCACACAAACAAATTTTTACTGAAGAAAAAGTCTGAGACCAAAGAAGTTAGATAAAAGGAGTAATAAATTTTCATCTGTAATTTCAATCCCGATGTAGATAGGCACATTTCTGTACCCTACAGAGTTCGTTTGAGACTTATGTAACCCATGGTGAGGTTTGAATAAAATCTTGATATACTATCAAATACTGACAAATGCAGGACATTTCAAAATTAAAAGCAGTAAAAAAAAGTATCAACTTGAGTCTATGCAATCATGGAGTAGTCAATAGAATGGCTCTTAATTTGAATGAATCCTAAATATTTCTTCTTACCTGTATGAAAGGAATGAGTACCTGTGGAAAATATACATTTATTTTAACATTGACATGGGTATTATAATACTGCCCATGGCTTGAGTATGTTCTAATGTGTGTTTCATGAGATACTAGTTTTGTTACAAATTAACAATAAATCTCTGAAAGAGAACTCTAGTTTTTTTAAAAAGTGAAGCACTTCCTTAAACCAATTTAAACATTTTTGTTCGCTTTAATTTTACTGAAGTGTAGTTGATTTATAGTGTTGTGTTAACTTCTTCTGTTCAGCACAGTGACTCAGTTATACATGTATATGTTATTTTTCATATTCTCTTCCATTATGATTTGTCACAGAATATTGAATATAGTTCCCTGTGCTATACAGTATGACCTTTTTGTTTATCCATCCTATATATAATAGTTTGCCTCTGTAAACTATTTAGGCAGGATTTCTGAGAGATCTAAATGTGCAATGTGCAGGGCAAAGCTCCAAGAGGGTGACAGATGTTGTACTATTTCCTAAACCCATTTTGCATGGGACTCACTTTTTGAAGAGCTTCACCTAAGAGTAGTATTCCACAGAACACATTAAATTAAATGGTGACAAGGATTCTATGAATGCACTTACTTTCTGAGTATTCAGACAAGGATCCTTCACAGACAAAAATGATTCTCCCTTAGCCTCATATAATTTAGGTTTAAAGGAGTAATTTGGGCATATATTATGAAAGGCTTTTTTTCTCTGCTCTTTCTATTCCATATTATTCTTCATATTATATCAGTCCATTATTAAAAGGTGTTTATTTGTTGTTGTTGTTGTTTTTGTGGTACACGGGCCTCTCACTATTGTGGCCTCTCCCATTGTGGAGCACAGGCTCCGGACGCGCTGGCTCAGCCGCCATGGCTCACGGGCCCAGCCTCTCCGCGGCATATGGGATCTTCCCGGACCGGGGCAGGAACCCGTGTCCCCCGCTTTGGCAAGCGGACTCTCAACCACTGCGCCACCAGGAAAGCCCAAAAGGTGTTTTATTGTGAACATACTGTACACACAGAAGTATACTGGGTGCTCAGAGAGAAATAAAATGAATTTATGGTCTGGTATCGGTTTTTCTGAGACTTATGATATAGCTGTACTGCAGTTCAGGTACCTCTGACATCATCCATTTGAACCACTCCAAGGCAACCAGCAGAGCTAGGCTGAGCCCTGAGGACCTCTTGAGTGACTTCACACACATAGGTTTATTTAAAATTTGCAGTACCCCTAAGAAGTAAGCCCTCTAAATATCCTGCTTTGCAGAGAGAAAGCAGGATCATGGGGGTCACAGAGCAAGGAAATGGCAAAGTCTGGATTCAAACCTAGGTTTCTGACTGGTTCTGCCTCTCTATCATCATATTTTCAGTTTGTACATGGTTCTAAAAACTGATAGAGTTAGACAAGCACTAGGAATGAAGTTAGTGATCTACATTTTGTAGATAATTTTTCCATTTAATAATTGTGTGACTATGTGCACATTACCTAACTTCGTTGGCTTCAGGTTATTCATCTATGTAATTATATTAGTTATACCTTTTTATATGTCTATCTCAAACCATAGTAGATTTTAAACTTTTTAAAGAAGTTTTTTTTTTAAACAAAGTGTTATTCAGAATTCCAGTTAATGAGAGATAAACAAAAAAGTTTATTTTGAATGAAAAGGCGATGGCAGGAAGCATTGAAGAAGTAAGTCCTCAAAATTTGCTTCCTTCCTCTTGCCCAGTCTGAATACAGGCTATCTTAATAACAACTTTACATATCAATAACAACTTTGCTTAAAAAAATTCTCTTTCAAATACTTTGTCATTTTAATATTCTCGTATATCTAAATTTGCTTTGTATAAATCCAGCATTAAATAAATTAGTGGTACTATGTTGCTAAATTAGTGAGTCAAATCTGTTCCCCCCCATTTTCTGGAATGCAGGACCTTTCAAATATTATATCAATGATATCTAATGCCTATGACAGAAGACAAATACATTTTTCATTACATTCTTAAAATTTATAGCTTTAATCATGTATGAGAATCATCTTCAGAATTCTAAACTGCCTTAAACACAATTCCTTTTTCATATTTACTGAATTTTTGAAATAAGATAACAAATATGGTAATACAGCTGAGATCTAAAAGGACAGAGATTTATTGATTATAAATCTTTGTTTCATTTAGTACAAATATCAAAAGTGTTCCTGAAAGGAATTTGTAATGTATTGCTGAAGTAGATTTAATCTAATTTTTAATGTTTATATTTCTGACATATTCAACACAAAGAAAATAAATTCCAACAAAAACTAAGAATTTCAGTTGGAAAATAAAATTAGTGACTACCAGATCTCCTGTGTGTATTGGGGGAGAAAGTGTGGGGTTCACTATTAGTTTTATTGGGATTGTTACTTAGATGATAATGTAAACTTTATTTTTATTACATTTTCAAATAAATAAAATAACATGCTTATCACTGAATATAAAAATAAATCTATTTCAGAAAGAGTGAACTATAGTATTACTTAAAATTAGGGTATGGAAGTTTTTAAAATACATGTATAATTTACATTATTCTTGAAGGCTTTCTTTGAATTCTTTAGTCCACATTTATTTCTCCCTTCTGTTAATGCTTATATACAAATAACACTTATAGGAGCTCATTTAGTATATGAAATGCTGAGAGAATGCAATAGCATGTACAAGCTTTAATCTAAAAGACATGTGGGCATGTGGATTGTGAAAGAATGGCTCATCCATACGTCTAATCAGGCCTTCATCTGTAGTCCTACAGTTGCAAATATGAAAGAGGGCAAGTTTTAGCACATGATATAAACACTCACCCAGACACTACCATGGGCTTAAAGAGGACTAATTACCAGGAGCTCAATTTGAAGAAAAACAATGTTTAAGGACTATCCACAAAGAAAGAGGACAAAAGCAACAAATGACATATACTATAAACTTCAATATTCTTTCATATGCAAACACATATATGTTTCCAGCTCAAAGCAGTGGTTTGTAAAAAATCTTCAAACCTCTTAGCTCTATGGAAGCTCTACCTTTTGTCTTTTGCCTTTTAAGTTAATTCTGTGGGTTAATAAGCCAAGAGTATGGCAGGTTTTATTTTTAAACTCAGTCCTGGTATGGTTATGGTACATAACTTTCACTAATATATCTGATTATGTGTATTTCATATAATTTTTGAGTTGTTTCCTATGAAGCTGATGTTAAAACTTATAACGTCTTCTGGAAGAAACATTGTTTATTTCAAATTAGTATATCCAAAACTCTTCACCTACTTCTAGAGATTTTTCCAAGGTATATGCCAAGGTAACTCCAGGCCTACTGAATTAGAAGCTTCATGGGTGGGATTCAAGAACATCTATCTTCTTTTTTTTTTTTTTTTTTTGGTGTAGTTTATGTAGTATTTTTGTACTGGGGTTGGAGTTTTGTCAATATTGGTCTATATAAGTATTATTTGTGAAATATGAACAATTTGTCATGTTTATTATAGCATTACCAGTATCCTGTACAAAGTTTGGAACACTGAAGATCTTCTGATAGGCAAATGGTTTTAAAAATAGCTTAAAATTAACAGATATATAACCAAATTTTAAAACTGAGAGTAATTGTTGATTTTATTTTAAATGTTTTTGATATTTACTTTGCTCTTATTTCCTCCTCAGGTAACTACTTTAAATTTTGTAATTTTTGGATTATTGGTTGGCTTTTCATTAATGAACTTGGTTGTTTATAGTCAGCCATCTGAAGCTTTGGCTATCTCTGTTAAAATAGTTCACTGCTCTAAAGTCTTCATTCTTTTTTGTTTGTTTGTTTAGTGGCTCCATTTGATTTAATTTATGCAGAATTCTAGAAAATCCAAACATTTCTTATGACAGAAGTATATCAGTGATTGCCTAGGAATAGAGGGGGCTTATGGGAGGGAGGGATTGTAGAGGGCATGAGGAAACTTCAGACGATACATATGGTCCTAAGGTTTTTACATATGTAGAAACCTACTATACTTTTAAATGCATGCAATTTAGTTTATGTCAATATTTTTCTTCCAGTTTTATTGAGATATCATTGACATACAGCACTGTATAAATTTAGGTATACAGCATAATGATTTGATTTACATACTCATGAAGTGATTATCACAATAAGTTTGGTGAATCATCATCTCATATAGGTACACAATTAAAGAAATAGGAAAAAAAATGTGTCGTGATGAGAACTCAAGATTTACTCTCTTAACAACTTTCATATAACATACAGCAGTGTTAACTATATCTTGTTGTATTTTACAGCCCTAGTACTTATTTACCTTATAACTGGAAGTTTGTACCTTTTGACTGCTTTCTTCCAATTCCTCATCCTCCTACCTTCACCTTCCCTCCACCCCACCCCTGTCTCTGGTAACCGCATCTGATCTCTTGTTCTATGAGTTTGTTTATTTGTTTTTGAGGTATAGTTGATTCTCAACACTATGTTAGTTTCTGTTATACAACATGGTGATTTGATACCTCTATACATCTCAAACTGATAACCATGATAAGTCTAGTTATGATATGTCACCATACAAAAATATTACATAGTTATTAACTATGTTCTCCACACTGTACACTTCATACCCATAACTCACTCATTTTGCAACTGGAAGTTTTGTACCTTTGACTCTCCCTCTCCTATTTCTTAATATCTTTATTCTTGATAAGCCAGAACATACATGTCTTTTAGGAATACAATCATTTTTTACTAATACGTTATCCATTCAAATTTCATGAATTGTGCAGGTCCCAGTTAAATGTCTGGTTCTATTCCCAGTAGCAATCAGGAAATCTCTTTCCATAATCCAGTTTTATTAATTGAGAAAGTAGGGTTTAGAGAAAAAGATTAGGTTCCCAAACAGACGAATAAGTAAAGAACTATGATTGAAATCAAAGTCTGCATAGCTGCAAAACCTTGTTCTTAAACAGGGCAGCATGGTATTACCTTTATTATTAACTTTTTTGTTTTCTTATTTGTCAAATCAGGAATAATATAAATGATTACCTTACTTCAGTACTCAGATTTGATTTCTCCTAGGGTCTATCAATACTTTTATTTTAAACAGCTGTATTATGATATAATTGAAATACATAAACTGAACATATTTAAAGTGTTCAATTTATATGTATTGACATAGTTATACCCCTGTAAAATCATTACAACAATCAAGATAATGAACCTATCCATTACCCCCCCACAGATTTTTTTGTGCCTGTTTGTAATCCCTCCATCCAGCCTTATCCAGTCTTCTTTCTTACCCTCCCACGGTAACCACTGATCTTTCTGTCAATGTCAGCTTACATTTTCTAAAATTTTACAAAGAATCATACAGAATATACTGTTTTTGGTCTTGACTCTTTCACTCAGCATAGTTATTTTGAAAGTTGTATATGTTGATAAGTCGTATAAATAGTATATGCTTTTTTATGTTGCTAAGTAGTATTTCATTGCACAGATATTTTGGTTATTCCAAATATAGCTGCCTTAAACAACTGTGTTCAAGTCTTTGTATGGAATTATCCTTTATTTCACTTGGGGAAATACCTAAGAGTAGAATGGCTGGATCATATGGTAAGTGTATGTTTATCTTTGAGAAACTGCAAAACTGTTTTTACAAAGTGATTGTCTCAGTTTATATTGCCACAAGCAGTGTATGAAGGCTCTAATTCCCCCACATCCTAGTCAGCATCTGAAATAGTCAATTGTTTGTTTTCTCTTATTGTTGATTTTTTTTTTTTGTTTTAAGCTTTAGCCATTTTAACAGGTGTGTAGTGATATCTTATTGTAGTTTTAATTTATATTTCTCTAATGACTAACAATGTGTAGCATCATTTCGTGTTTGTTTGCCACTCATATATCTACTCTGGTGGACTTTTGAAATCTTTTGCTCATTTTTAATTGGGTTTGCTGTGTATTATTGCATCTTGAGAGTGCTTTATGTATTTGTAGACTTTAGTTTTTTGATTTGCAAATATTTTACCAAGTCTTGTGTTTTCATTTGTTTAACAGTTTCTTTTTAAGAGTAGGTATTCTAACTTTCATTGAAGTACAATTTATCAATTATTTTCTCTCAAGGACCATATTTTTAGTGTGTATCTAGGAAATTTTTGCATAACTAGGGTTCACAATGGTTTTGTATTATATTTTATTCCAGACATCGCAGTTTTAGGTTTTCCCGTTTAAATTTATGATTTATTTTGAGTTAATGGTTTATATGATGCAAGTTATGGATCAAATATATTATTTGCATATGGTATCCAGTTGTTTTGGCACCACTTGTTGAAAAGACTATCCTTTATGCACTTAATTGTTTAGCACCTTTGTTAAAAATCAGCTACCCATATGTATATGGGTCTCTTTCTGAATGCTCTATTATGTTTCATATTTCTATTTTGAAACTAGCACCACATTGTCCTATTTAATGTAACTTTATAGTAAGTCTACAAACATAGTTGTTTTACAATGTTTCTTTGACCTGTGGGTCCTTTGAATGGTTATATGAATTTTAGAATCAGATTTCAAGTTTCTATGAAAAAGCCATCTAGGGGCTTCCCTGGTGGTGCGGTGGTTGGGAGTCCACCTGCCGATGCAGGGGACACAGGTTCGTGCTCCGGAGCGGCTGGGGCCCGGGG
>NW_006783783.1:0-202 GCF_000442215.2 Lipotes vexillifer | reverse complement strand
ATAAACCCTTCATCTTTGGCACCAACTTATGACCCAGTGAATATTCTTTCCACAAACCAGCTGGGAATACAGTTCTTATTCCTTCACAAGAATTCTTCACAACTGCAAAATCATAAAGGTTTTTTAAAACAACCCAATAAATACGACAAAGCCCCATTGCTCGACGTTTCACAAGAGTCTCTCGGGCAAATATTTCTGGGTG
>NW_006783782.1:0-432 GCF_000442215.2 Lipotes vexillifer | reverse complement strand
CTCTTCCTCGTCTGCGTCTGGGAGCAAGCACTAACGCGGAAACGTTCTCCGGGCTGTCTGCAGGGTGCTGCCCCCGACAGGGGACCGGGCGGCCGCCTCCTCCCCTGTCCCCGTGGTCCACGGTGGCTGGGCCCGGGGCCTCCGCCGGGGCACCGGCGGCGGGTCCTGGGTCCCCGGTGGCCCTGAGACCCCAGGGACCCCGCTGGCCGACCTCGCTCGTGCAGGGAGGGCCAGGATCCAGGGGCCAGATGCCCTGGGGTGGGAGCTTCAGCTCCTTGTTCCTGAAGATGGCGGCTGCCGAGGCCACGGCCCCGGGGGTGGGGAGCGCGGCGGGCCTGGCAGCCACAGGGGCTCCTCGGTGGGCGAGCCCGGCCCCGAACCCCACCGCGTGTCGCTTCCACACCTACTCTGGAGGCGTGCCCGGCGGCCAGG
>NW_006783781.1:0-229 GCF_000442215.2 Lipotes vexillifer | reverse complement strand
TTATTATTTTGTGTATGTGTGATCTCTCCCTTTCTTCCTTCATCAAGCCAGCTAGGGGTTTGTCCATTGTGAAAAACAAGATTTCGTTTTTCTATTTTGTAACTCATTCATTTCTGCTTTTATGTTTTGCTTTCTTTAATTGTTCTTTTTTACCTAGTTGGTTTTCTTTTTTCGTTTTTTGAGGCCATACTCTAATTACTTTATCTTCATTCTTCCATTTTTACTCATA
>NW_006783780.1:0-1736 GCF_000442215.2 Lipotes vexillifer | reverse complement strand
AAAAAAAAAAAGAAAATGAGTAAAGACAGCTTAAGGGACTTACGGAATAACATCAAGTGGACCAGCATTTGCATTATAAGGGTCTCAGAAGGGGAAGAGAGAAAGAAAACGGCATAAAAGTGATTTGAAAAAATAATGGCTGAAAACTTCCTTAACCTAGGAGGGAAACAGACATCCAGATTCAGGAAGCCTAGAGTTCCCAATGAGATGAACCCACAGAGACCCACACCAAGACTATATTAAATAGTAAAAAGTTAAAGACAAAGAGAGAATCTTAAAAGTAGCAAGAGAAAAACAACTTGTTACATAAAAAGGAAACTTCCGTAAGACTATCAGATTTTTCAGCAGAAACTTTCCAGGCGAGAGGAAAGTGGCACAATATATTCAAAGTGCTGAAAGAAAAAAAACCTGCCAATTAAGAATTCTCTAATGGCAAAGTTGTCCTTCAGAATTGAAGGACAGATAAACAGTTTTCCAGATAAGCAAAAGCTGAAGTTCAGCACCACTATACTGGCCATACAAGAAATGTTTAAGGGACTTCAAGCTGAAACAGAAGGGCACTCATGTGTAACAGTAAAGTATAAATCTCACTGATAAAGATAAATATAGGTTAAATTCAGAATAATCTAATATTGTAATGGTGGTAGATAAACACTTATAAATCTACTATGTAGGATTAAGAGACAAAAATGGTAAAAATAACTATACTACAAAAACTTGCTAATGAATATACAACATAAAAAGATGTAAATTGTGACCTCAAAAATATAAAACATAGGTGGGGAGAGAGTAAAATGTAGACCTTTAGAATGCAACAAAACTTAAGTTGTTATCAACTTGAGAAAGACTGTTATAAATACAGGTTGTTTTATGTAAGCCTCATGGTAACCACAAATCAAAGCCCTATAGAAGATACACAAAAGATAAACATAAAGGAATCTAGCGCACCACTACAGAAAATTATCAAAGCACAAATGAAGAGAACAAGAGAAGACAAAAAGAACAAAGGACTTAAAAAACAGTCAGAAAACAATTAACAAAAGGGCAATAAGTACATACCTATCAGTAATTACTTTAAATGTAAATGGACTAAATTCTCTACTCCACACAGAGTGGCCAAGTGGATTAAGAAACAAGACCTATCTATCTGCTGCCTACAAAAGACTCATTTCAGATATAAGGGCTCACACAGACTGAAAGTGAAGGGATGGAAAAAGATATTCCATGCAAATGAAACCAAAATAAAGGTGGGGTAGCTATACTTATATCAGACAAAGTAGACTTTAAGCCAAAGGCTAATGAGAGACAAAAGGGGTCATTATATAATGATAAAGGGGTAAATCTAACAATATGATACAACATTTGTAAATATTTATGCACCAACATAGGAGTATCCAAATCTATAAAACAAATATTAACAGGCCTAAAGGAAGAAATAAACAGCAGTTAACATACGGGACTTCAATACCCCACTTTCATCGAAAGGTAGATCATGCAGACAGAAAATCATTAAAGAAACATTGGCCTTAAATGACATGTTAGATCAGATGGACTTAGACATATGAAGAACATTTCATTCAAAAGCAACAGAATAAACATTATTCTCAAGTACACATAAAACATTCTCCAGGATACATGATATGTTAGGCCACAAAAAAACTCTTAATAAATTTAAAAGATAGATCAATGGAATAGGATAGAAAGCCCAGAGATAAACCCATGCACATATGGTCACC
>NW_006783779.1:0-1310 GCF_000442215.2 Lipotes vexillifer | reverse complement strand
CCCTGCCACAATGGCCACTATCTACATGAGCCCATTGTTAATGACAGGGACGGGTCGGAAAAGAGACTGGTATTCACAGAACATGTCTTCCTATCTATTTGATTATTAAAATTTACCTCTAATGAGGTCACAATTTTGGTGAGCACTCACAGAGGACAGAAATAGCTTTATGGTATTCAGTCCATTGAGAAAGGTTTGTCCACATGCCTCTTTCCCAAATTTTATTGTAACCAGTTTTCCACTCATGTTTCTTTCAAGACCCTGATTAGCAAGCCACACTACTAGCCACCGCTTATTCATTAGTATATACCACTTTCATTTCACGATATAGCATTCCAGTGCATTCCCAACTTTATGACTTGTTGGGTCACATAACACCCAGTTCATGATGGACAGCTCTGGGTGTGGTAACTATGTAGCCCATGGTTATGCATTCAGTCTCTGGTAGGCTCAGTAACAGGACAAGAGTGGTTTCTCATAAGTAAAGGACATATATGTGAAAGATAGCAAGACGTTGCTCCAAAATTCTAAATTGCCGCTATAGGAGCTAACAAAGCTACCAACAAAATCTCTATCAGCCAATAAAACTTCTAGAAACATTGGGTCTGCTAGAATTTGGGCAAAAGTGGCAGAAGAGCTTGCACAGCAGGCTGGGCATGTGGTGGAATCTTCTTTTGTTCTGGTACCAGTCAACTCTAACAATGTTTTGCGTCACTGAATAAATGAGCTCAAGTAACACCCAAAATGGGGGCTAGGCTGCTTCCAAAATACAAAGAGAGCCTCTGGACAATATCTCTCTTTCTTGATTGTAGGAGGAACCAGATGCTAAATTCACCTTCCACATTGAAAGGGCTATCTGGAAAATACCCACACTACTGGATTCCTGGAAATTTCACTGAGGTAGAAGGCCTTTGAATTTTAGAAGAATTTATTGTGTACCCTTGACACACAAATATCTTACCCCTACATGTGGAGAAGTTGCAATTCCTGCCCAGTAGATTCTATCAATATAATGTGGTTAATGTAATGGACCAGTGTGATCTCTTTTGTAAGAGAAATAAAGATCTCTGAAAAACAAAATTTATACACAGGGCTGTAGAGTTCATATACCATTGCTTAGGATTCTGAAGGTATATTGCAGGCCTTGCCAGCAGAAATAACAATATTTCTGGTTGGCCTTATGGACAGGTTTGGCGAAAAAAGTATTTGCCAAATCAATAGCTGCATACTGGGTACCAGAGGTTGTATGAGTTTGCTCAAGAAATGAAAGTACATCTGTTACAACAGCTGCAGTTGGAGGCACCACTTGG
>NW_006783778.1:0-338 GCF_000442215.2 Lipotes vexillifer | reverse complement strand
TCGAACCCATGTCCCCTGCATTGGCAGGCAGATTCCTAACCACTGCGCCACCAGGGAAGCCCCGCCCCCACCGCATTTGATTTAAATGCTCTGATTAGAGTTGAATGTTTTTCGTATATCCCAAAGTATGTAAATTTCATTTACGAATATGTTCTTTAAATTGTAGCTAACATTGGTGTCTGACTATCTGAATTACAGTTATGATTTTTATGGGCCTGCTGAGATTTATTTATTTATTTATTTTTTGCCGTACGCGGGCCTCTCACTGTTGTGGTCTCTCCTGCTGCAGAGCACAGGCTCCGGACGCGCAGGCTCAGCGGCCATGGCTCATGGGCCCA
>NW_006783777.1:0-385 GCF_000442215.2 Lipotes vexillifer | reverse complement strand
GACAACATTAAACGTACCAACATTCGAATTATAGGGGTCCCAGAAAAAGAAGAGAAAAAGAAAAGGATGGAGAAAATATTTGAAGAGATTATAGATAAAAACTTCCATAATATGGGAAAGGAAATAGTTAATCAAGTCCAGGAAACACAGAGTCCCATACAGGATAAATAAAAGGAGAAACAGGACAAGACACATATTAATCAAACTGTCAAAAATTAAAAACAAAGAAAACGTATTAAAAGCAGCAAGGAAAAAACAACAAATAACACACAAGGCAATCCCCAGAAGGTTAACAGCTGATCTTTCAGCAGAAATTCTGCAAGCCAGAAGGGAGTAGCAGGACATATTTAAAGTGATGAAGGAGAAAAACCTGCAACCAAGATTA
>NW_006783776.1:0-219 GCF_000442215.2 Lipotes vexillifer | reverse complement strand
TCACCTGCTGTTAGGTGTGCTCACTGCCTCACAGTACCCGCCACCTGGACGCCACGTAATGAATGTGTGTAGAATGAATGAGTGCACGATTGAAGGACAAAGGTGTCTTTCACCCTCCAGACTGAGTTGTTCTCTTCCCATGTCCAGGAGCACTGTTTATGTTCCAGTCCTTACTCTTCTGTACAGCGATTCCTTTTCACATATATTTATCCTCCACAA
>NW_006783775.1:226324-254779 GCF_000442215.2 Lipotes vexillifer | reverse complement strand
CCCATGCCCACCACTGTGCTTGGCCAGCCGGCCCTCTCCCTGGTGCCTGTGGCTCCTGCCTGCACAGCTCCCAGCTTTCTTCTCGAGGACGGTGGTGGCCAGCCCCAGACAGCTATCGCTTGTTCATTGGGACATCCGGGCAGGCTGGTGGGATGGGGCCTGAGGAGTGGCCTGTCCGTGGGAGCTCAGTGGGTGGTGACTGGGGCCCCAGGAGGCTGATGCCGGCCTCCACCCTGGTGCTTGTCCAGTTGTGTTCCTGCGGCCTGACCACTGACCACTGAATGAGACCCTCAGGGTTTGCCCACGGGGATGAGGATTGTTGCCTTTACCTTTGTGTGGGGAGGGGTGGTGAGTCTGGGCTGGAGGCCAGTGGCGCAGGTGTGGTGGAGCCTGAACCGGGGTCTCTGTGGGCATTAAAGGACTCTTGAGGTGGAGCCTGGCTGGACACTTGGGTCCTCGGGGCCCAGAGCGGCCCTCTGCCCCCTTCCCTTTGGCCCCTTGTCCACGTCCTCGGGGTGGGGAACCTCCTGCTCCCCAGGTACCACAGGCACCTTCCCCAAGGTATGCTCAGGTGGCATGGGATTCTTTAATGAATTTTACTAGGAAAAGTTGGGAGACAGAGGTTGAACTGATTCCTGTGCTTGGCCCATCTATCTCCTACCTAAAATCGGCCCTAAGATATGTGAACCCAAGAAGTCTTTATTGGCAGGATATAGGGCGATGGCCCCTCTTCTGTAGCTTCTTTGGGCTGGTATTGGGCTCATGGACCCTACCTAACTGGGGCCACAGAACTCTCGCCCTGCCTTGTTAAGGGGCCCCAGGGTGAGTTCTGCTGCCACCCTGACAGGCTCTGTTTCAGGGACTGGCTGGAATCCCTGCATCACCATCATCTTGACATGGAATTGCCGTAATCTAGAGGAGACAAATCTTTCTAAGAGGATAAACAGACATGGACCAAAGAGAAGAGGAAAGATAGAGGTTCAAGATCCTATGAGTGGAAGGAACCGAGAGAACAAGGACCAGGTGAGAGCCATCCCTGGGTTGCCTGCACCCTGAGTTGAGAGGCCTCAGATAAGAAGCCCTGAGCATCTTTTTGGATTTGACCTGTTTGGTTTACCCAAAACCAGCGTTGTTCCTTTAACATGGCGCACATTCCCCCTTGGGCAGCAGCTAGCACGTTGATGGCCTTCTCAGGGGTCACTGTATCTGCAGAGATGTGGTTAGGGATAGGATCTAGCTCCCTCTTTTCATTAGCCTCAGTTAGGGTCAAAATAAGGGGTTTCTCAGGGTCTCCTAATCATAATATGGCCCCAAGGAATCCCAGATCTCTCCCCAGCAGTGGGCTGGGGCTTTCGGGGACAAGCAGAAAGGCGCGCGAGCTCAGACACTGTTGAAGCTGGCAAACGAGAGGCCCAGTGAGGTGACGGGTGAGACGCTTTCTGTCGACACCAGTCACAGTGCAGCTTTTAGAGGAAAGAGGCCCAGCGTGAGAAATCAGGACAGAGTAAGAGGCTCCCGTATGGACTAAAAAGTCAATCTTCCTACCTGCCACGTCAAGGATGCCCGGGGCCCCTTGATGGAGATGGACATCTCGTTGGGGGTAGCTGCCAGAATCCCTGGGCTAACTCAGTCGTCCAGCATGGCCATCCCAGGAGCAGGAACCCCCCTTCCCCTTCGGGACCGAGGGCAGTCCCACTCTGATGACCCGTCTGCTTGCAGACTGGACACGGCCTGGGGGGCTCCTTCTGGCATTCATGGGCCCAATGGCCAGTCGACTTGCATTTGAAGCATTCTCCTTTTCTGGTCTTACTTCTGGACTGATGGTTCAACTTTCTTGTGTCCTTTGGGTTCTCCCGACGTTGCAAAACGTGGCTGACAGCAGGGCCATCAGCTGAGCTTGAGCTCTGACCTGCCTTTACTCATGCTGAGTTCTTTCTTCCCCCTGCCGTTGGTCTTGATTATTAAATACCCCAAAGACCACCTCTATGAGTTGGTGCATAGGGGTTCGTGGGCCTAACTGTGATTTTGGGGTTTTGCCTAATATCAGGGGCAGACTGGCTGATGAAATGTTGTCCCAGCAGGGATTGACCCTCAGGAGTGAAGGGCCCTATGTTAGTAAACTTTCTAAACACCTCCACAAGCCATCATGAAGGAGCCCTGTGGTTTCTTCTTTCTCTTGGGTCACTTCCTTGACCTTTTCATGGCTGACTGGCTTCCTAAAGTACTTTCTCTTTCCTTCTAATAGGCATTGGGTCATCGTGACCTGACAGGTCACCCAGAGGGAGCAGCCAGAAGATGAGGAACGCGTGAGCGCACACGGAGCTCAGGGTGAGTCCCGGCAGGAGGGTTAGCCCTGCTCTAGACAAGTGACAAGACAGAGGAAGGGGACTTTGAGCTCCTGGGGCCGGGTGCGTGGGAAGGCAGATGCGGGTGTGGGGAGGCATGAGCCGGGCTTAACCTGAACACCCTCCAGTGGTGACAGGCTGATAAGGGCCTGCTGCGCCCTGAGGAATCGCCCTGCCCTTCCCGGTGGAAGGTGGGAGGCGAGGGTTTTTTTTGTGTTTGCTTTTTAACTTGCCCACGGCTCAAAATAATTCTTACCTCAGAGGGGCACATCTGGGGCTCCCCACGCTCGGCCCACACCCGTGTCAGCAAGCACTCCCCTCACTGCGTCCTTCTCGTGGGTGGGGGCCGGCTCCTGGGGCTCCCGCTGGGCCGCACCCAGCCAGAGTCTTGAGAATCAGAAAACCCTGTCCCCGCCCCATCCCTGTAGAGTTTGACGACCCGGGTGCCGTTAGCACCCCCTTGGGCCAACCCCTCCGCCCGTCACGTGGATGCGGCGGAGGCAGAGTTAGGCCTGGTTCTCCGACCCCCGCTGCACCCCGCCTCCCACGATGGGGCAGCGGCCCCCGCGGCAGAGTCCACCCTGGGCTGAGACCCGCCAGGACACGCAAGCAGGCTGCTGGGTGGGCGATGGCAGCCGCACGGTGCGTGGGCTCTGTCCTGGGGCAGCGAGGCTGCTGAGTCCGCGGTGGGACCCGTAGACGTGCAGGTGCAAGCAGGGCGGTTGCGCATTTACAGAAGGAGACGCGGAGCGCTTGTGTTCTTGCGCGCCCAGCGGCAGCAGCCACACGTGGAATCGGCCAAAGGTTGGCCAGATGCTGCTGCCTGTGTCTTGCTCCCCCGGCTTCCTGGGGGTGGGGGCCTCTCCTGGTGCAGAGGGGGCCCGCAGCTCACTGGGAAGGAAGGTGTGGGCGTGGGAGGGGCTCCCGAGGACTGAAGGCGCAGTGGCCGGGGGAGGTTCCGGGAGAGAATGTGGGTTAACCCCTCCCCGGGGGCTCACAGACGGCTCTGCACGCTGAGGTTTGTTGTCTGGTGATTTCTGCCTGACTTCAGAGCACTCGCCATCGCCTGGTGGAGGCTCCCGCCCAGCTAACTGAGCTGGAATTTGTCAGGCGTGGCACTGTTGTTAGGACAGTGGCTCCGCGATGTGCGAGCCCTTCCCCCAGACGGCGCAGCTGCTGTGAAGACAGTGACACGTATCGCGGTGCAGGACCAGCGGTGACCAGGAGGAGAATGCAGCCCCTTGGTTGTGACCTTTGTGGCTGGGCGTGGGCATGGGCGTGGGCATGGGCGTGGGCATGGGCGTGGGCATGGGCGTGGGGCGTTGATTGGTCCCCTTCCTCTGCCTCAAACGTGGAAGGTTGCCACATTCCTCCCGACGGCGGGACTCACCTTCACAGCCAAGCCAAGTGCAAGAGCCCCGGTAACACAGTATCCCTTCCTAGGGGAAGTCTCTACATTTTGTCTCTAAAGGTGGAGAAGGGCTCCGGCTGCCCATAGCAGGACCACACGGAGGCCACCTTCTCGAGAAGCTTGTGTGCCTGGTGGGCACCCAGTGCAGATTACAAGTGCCCGCTCCACTTTTCAGCAGGTTTGTGACACCCATCGTCCTTCACATCCAAGATGCTGTGCCTTGCACGGTGCTCTATTACTTTTACGTACCATTTAGAAAGAAAAATGCCGCCCAGGGAACAGAATGGACCCAATGCTTAAAACTTAGCATTTTCACATTGTACGTATGGAAACATGGCCTTTAGACTTAATCAGGCATTGGTGCTGGGCTCTCAATCTGGCTTTCCAGTGCAACTTTGACCCCCCTCTTCAGGACTGCTGCTAAGTGCATTGGACCTGCCCTCCCATCCTCTCTGGAGTCAGTTGGTTCCTTTGGGTTAGAAGAAAACTCCATTGTGTCTCAGGATATATTAGTCTCCAGGGAAACAGAATCAATAGGATGTACCTATGTCTGTACCTATATCTGTATCTGTCTCTGTATCATCTGTATCTAGAAGGAGATTTATTATACGGCAGTGGCTCACACGATGATAATCCACAATGTGCAGGGTGGCCCTCAGGCTGGAGACCCAGGGGAGCTGACGTGGAGAGTTCAGATCTGAGGGCCGTCTGCTTTAGCTTTGCTGAGAGAGGATGTCTGGAGGGAAATTTTTTTGAGATCCTACATGTCTGAGAATGTCTTTATTCTACCCTTACATTTTATTATCAGTTTGGGTGCAGAATTCTGTTAGAAATAATTTTTCTTCGCATAGCTTAGGCCATCTGATTGCACGTCCCCCTCAGTGACAGAACATTCCAGAATCACCTAAGGAGCTCAGGTAAGGGGTGACCTCTCCCCAGCCAGGTCCACCTCCAAGTGCTGGACTGGAGCAAAGGTAATTTGATGGAGAAGGGGTAGTCTGTTCAACAGATGATGCTGAAACATCTGGATATCCACATGCACAAAATGAACCTAAGTGTAAACTTAACAGCAGTCACAAAATTAACTCATTGACCTAAATATAAAACATATAACTATGGAACTTCTAGAAAATAGCAGAAAATCTAGGTGATCATGGTGTTGGCAATGAGATTTTAGATACAACACCAAAAGCACACTTCATGAAAAAGAAAAATTCATTAGCTGAACTTACTTAAAATGAAAAATGTCTGCCTGTGAAAGACACTGTCAAGAGAGTGAAAATACAAGCCACAGATGTCTAGAAACATGCAAAACACGTAGTTGATAAAGGACTTGTATCCAAACTGTGCAGAGCACTGTTAAAATTCAACAGTAAGGAAACAAACAACCCAATTTAAAAATGAGCAAAATATCTGAGCAGACCTCTCACCAAAGAAGACTTACAGACACAAATAAGTATATGACAAGATGCTCCATATCACATGTCATTAGAGATTGCAAATTTAAACAGCAGTGATATACCACTACACATCTTTAAAATGGTGAAAATCTGGAAACAAGGAACAAACATCCTGACAATTCCAAACGCTGGAGAGGAGGTGGACCCACAGGAACTCTCATCCACTCTTGGTGGGAGTGCAACATGGCACAGCCAGTTTGGAAGACAGTTTGGCAGTTTCTTAAAAATCTACACATAATCTTACCATACAAACCAACAACTGCACTCCTAGATATTTATCCAAATGAGCTGAAAACTTATGTCCTCCTCAAAACCTGCACACAGATGTTTATAGTTGATAAATGTTTATAGATGCTTTATTCCTAATTGCCCAAACTTGGAAGCAACCAAGATGTCCCTCAGTAGGTGAGTTGGATTAATAGTGTGGTACATCCAGACAATGGGATCGTATTTTGCAATAAAAAGAAATGAGCTATCTGTTTCTGATGAATTGATCCTTTCATCATTGTATAATGTCCTTCTTAGTCTCCTGTGACTGTTTTTGACTTTAAAGTCTGTTTTGTCTAAATGTGCCTGTCCCAGCTTTCTTTTGTTTTTACCATTTTCATGGAATACTGTTTTCCATCCCTTCACTTTCAGCCCATGTGTGTGTTTAAATCTAAAGTGAGTCTCTTGTGGACAGCACATAGTTGGGTATTGTTTTTCCTCCATTCAGCCACCCTAGATCTTTTGACTGGATAATTTAACCATTTACTTTTGAAATAATTATTGGTAGGGAAATGCCTACTATCACCATTTCATTAATAGTTTTCTCTCTGTCTTGTAGTTATTTTGTTCCTCTTTTTCTTTCTTGTTGCCTTACTTTGTGTTTCATTGATTTTTCTTTTTGGGGGGCTGCATCACACCGCATGCAGGATCTTAGTTCCCTGACCAGGGATTGAACCTGCGCCCCCTGCACTGGAAGCAGGGAGTCTTAACCACTGGACTGCCAGGGAAGTCCCTGTGTTTCACCGATTTTTTTTGTGGTGATATTCTTTGATTCCTTTGTTGTTCAATGGGTATAAAGTTTCAGAGATGCAAAATGAGTTAAGTTCTAGGATCTGCTATACGATATAGTACCTGAGGTAACAACACTGCACTGTGCACCTCAACATTTTTTAGAGAGACGATCTCATGTTAAGTGTTCTACACACACACACACACACACACACACACACACACTCCTCCAAAAAAATAAACCCAAAGGCACAAGGAAACTTTTAGAGGTAACGGATATGTCTGTTACCTTGATTGTAGTGATGGTTTCATAGGTGTATGCATGTGTCCAAACTCATGTATACATTAAATACATGCGGGTATTTTATATATCAATTATACCTCCATAAAGCTGTTAAAAAAGAAGTTAGTAAAAAATAAATAAGCTATCAAGCCACAAAAACACATGGAGGAATCTTAAATGCATATTGCTAAGTAAAAGAAGCCAATTGGAGAATGCTACATGCTGTGTGATTCCAACTATATGATTTTCAGAAAGCCACCTCTATACAGACAGAAAAAAGATCATTGGTAGCCAGGGACTTGCAGGGAGGGGTGAGGAATGAATAGGTGAGGTACAGGGGATCATCAGGGCAGTAAAATTATACTGTATGATGCTGCATTTGCGGCTACATGGTCTGCAGCTTAAACAGCATATCTGACCAAGGCAGTTCCATGGACAGTAGCCTGGGGGCCTCTGGATGCAAGTGACATTGTGCATTTGTCAAAACTCATAGAGTTGTACACATAAAGTAACTACTGTAACATCATAATGTTAACTATAGACTTCAGTTAATGATAATATATTAATATTGGCTCATCATTTATAACAAATAGAGCACACGGATTCAACATATTAATAATAGGTGAGACTGTGGGTGTATTTGGGGTGCACTGGAGTATAGGGAACCCTCTGTATTTCCTGCCCAATTTATCTGTTAACCTAAAACTATTCTAAAAGAACAAAGTCTGTTTTTTAAAAAATATCATTATGCTGTGCAGAAAAACAAAAGCAGAACCATGGACAGTAGCTTAAACAGACGGCTGGACCAAGTCAACACCACGGACAGCAGCCTCGAAGGCCTTTGGTACAAACATAGCACAGCCATCGTCTGATGTGGAAAATGCAGCATCGTGCACAGCAAAGTAGCCGTGTGTAAGGTAGTTTCAGATTAAGAAAGCATTCTGGACCATCGTCCCATGACCTCATGTGTCTTAGGGCGTAAACCATGTCCATTTTTGTAACCTGATGGCCCAAGTTCTTGGAGTCATGCATGCATGGACCATGAGAAGAACAGATTGATCCTGAGTAGGGTAGGTGGAATTATAAGATGGTTCCTTATTTTGATGTGAAATTTGTATCTATATATAAATATATTAATATAAATATATTTAAATTAAAGTATAGTTGATTTTCCCAAGCTCAGTTAACATTCTTATTACTAATGCTTTGAATTCTTTGGTACATTGTTTATTTGTTTCATTAGCTGTTTTTTCAGGGGTTTTCTCTTGCTCTTTCAATTGAGACCAGTTACTCTGTCTTTTAATTTTGCTTAACTTTCTCTGTATCTATGAGATTAGGTGAATCAGTCACCTATCCTGGTCTGGAAGGGGTGTCCTTGTGTGGGAGTGTCCCTGTGCAGTCTGTGTGTGCCCAGTGCCTTTGGTGGGAGAGCTGCCTCTGACGTGAGCACGGGTCATGTCTGCCCCCAGGGTGTGCTGGCAGCTGCCACCTTGGTAGGAGGTGAGGCTGGAGATGGAGGGGCTGGAGCCCAAGCCAGGTGTGAGCCAGAGCTTCTCCTTTGTTCAGGGGTCATCAACCCCCTGCTGGGGAAGGGTCGGGTCTCAAGTTGCTGGGGCAGAAGCCCTGAGGGTCGGGTCTGATCTGGTTCTGGTCCCTCTAAGTGCGCAGTCTCCCCCCTCCCAGCAACGGCACCTTCACCTCGAGGAGAGCAGAGCTGGAACAAGAGGGGCCAGAGAGGGTGCCCGTTGTGGGCCAGGGTGTGCACTGGGACAGCCCTTGCACCCCAGCAGGCCCGACACAGCTCCCAGTCCGCCACCTCCACAAGTGCGGGCAGTGGCCGCTCTCAGCCCCTTCAGATGCGGAGCCGGCCCTGTCCCCCCAACTCCACGCCCTCCTTGGCAACAGCAGCCTTCGCCCTAGTGGGGAGCTGTGCCAAAGCAAGAGAGGCTGGAGCAGGTACCCAGTGCGGCGGGGCCTGCAGTGGGGCTGTTGCTGGAAACTGGCCAGAGCCCTGGATATTTCCAGCCTCCTCCCTCCGCCTTGTCCCCAGGAGTAAGCAGGTGTGTGCGTGCTCTGCATGAGCAGAGTCTAGGCTTCTTACAGCCCTCCTCTTAGTCCCACGGGTTTTCAAACCAGCTGAGGGGACTCATATTCCTGGTGTTGGACCCCAGGGCTGGGGAGCCCAACATGTGGGTCGAAGTGCTCACTCCCCAGGGAGGGTCGCCTCCGCCTCTTCTGTGTCCCTCCTACGGAGCGGTTCCCGACCCAGTCGCTCCTCTTTCCTACCTGACCCCGTGTGGACCTTTCTTGCAGCCTTGGTTATACGTCCCGCCAGCCTCCAGTGAGTCTTCAGAGGGAACTGCTCTACACGCACGTGTGACTTTGATGTGCTCGTGGTGGGAGGGGAGCTCAGGGCCCTCCTACCCCACCGTCCCCATCTCCTCCCCCCTTAACCAATTCTTTTCTTTTTTCCACCCTCCCACTCCCCTACCATCTGACATAAGATGTGTTAGTGGTGACTTACTGTATCACAGCGTATAAGATGCAGGGTACCCAAAGTCGAGCGTTATTCATCGAGAAGAGAAGTGAACATCCCCCAAAGATATTTAAACTGATACGTTGGATTCCATCTCCTCTTTCTGGAGGCATGTTTTAAGTTGAATGCGAGATAATTTCACTGAATTAGGTGGAAGATAATATTGCTTTTTCTTTTTCTTTTTTTAATTTGGAAACTAAAAGTGGTCCGAAGTGGTTGACAAGGAGTGGTTTGTGGTGGTTTTGGTCTGTGTCAAGTTTCTAAGCTCTAACTGGATTTCGTAGACTTCCCTTCCCTGTGTGTCCCCCTAGATTAGGGTTGGTCATAAAAAGTTTACAGTGTTTGGAAGGCAAGCATGAAGCAGTGGTCCTGGAGGCTGGTGCAGAGCTCCAGTGCTGCCAAGGCCCACGCGTCTTGTCGCTGACCTGCACACTCACCTTGTTAGTGTGGAGAAACTGCAGATACCCTTCAGGTTGTCTGAGTCCTGGGCCAGGCAGAAGGGCAGCCCCATCCTGAGGGTCACAGGGGTGAGAGAGACACAGGCTCCAGATTTTCCTGAAGGGCTTGTTTCTTTATGGGTTAGTTTTCTCTTGCTTTCCTCTACTTAAAATTAAAAACAAAAAACTGTCATAAAATACGCAGAGCAAAATTTACCATGTTAAACCCTATGTACAGTTCAACGTGTACAATGATGTTAAGTTCATTCATAATGTTGTGCAACTATCACCACCATCCATCCCCATCACTCTTTTCATCTTGTAAAACCAAGATTCTATACCCATTAAACAATAATCCCCTATTCTCCCCCCACCTCCCACCTGGTAACCACTGTTCCACTTTCTCTTTCTGTGAATTAGACAACTCTAAGTACCTAAATATAAGTGGAATCATACAGTATTTATCTTTTTGTGACTAACGTTTCACTTAGCATAATGTCATCAAGGTTCATCCAATTTGTAATGTATGTCAGAATTTCTTTCCTTTTTAAGGGGGATGATATTCTATTGTATGTATATACCACATTTTGCTTATCCATTCATCCGTCCATGGACATTTAAGTTGCTTCCACATTTTAGCTATTGTGAATAATGTTGCTGTGAACATGGGTATAAAAGTATCTCTTCAAGACCCTGCTTTCAATTCTTTTGGGTACATACCCAGAAGTGAAATTGCTGGATCATATGTAGTTCTTTTTTAAATTTTTTGAGGAACTTCCAAGCTGTTTCGCACAGCAGCTATGCCATTTTACACTCTCACCACTCTCACAAGGGTTCCAGTTTCTCCATATCCTTGCCAACGTTTGTTATTTTTGTTTTTTAAAAAATCATAGCTATTCTAATGTGTGTGTGAGGTGGTATCACATTGTTGTTTGGATTTGCATTTCTCTAATGATTTGTGATACTGAGCACCTTTCCATGTGCTTGTTGGCCATTTATATATTTCCTTTGGAGAAATGTTAATTCAAGTCCTTTGCCCATTTTTGCATCAGGTTAGTTATTTCTTTGTTGTTGAATTTTAGGAGTTCTCTGTATATTCTGGGTATTAATTCCTTATCAGGAATTTGCAAATGTTTTCTCCCATTCTATGGGCTGCCTTTTTGTTCTGTGGATAGTGTCTTTTTTTAATTTTAACATCTTTATTGGAGTATAATTGCTTTACAATTTTGTGTTAGTTTCTGCTATATAACAAAGTGAATCAGTTATATATATATACATATATCCCCATATCTCTTCCCTCTTGCGTCTCCCTGCCATCCTCCCTATCCCACCCCTCTAGGTGGTCACAAAGCAGCATAAGCTGATCTCCCTGTGCCATGCAGCTGCTTCCCACTAGCTACCTGTTTTACATTTGGTAGTGTATGTATGTCAACGTAAATGCTACTCTCTCACTTTGTCCCATCTTCCCCTTCCCACACCGCCACCCCCGTGTCCTCAAGTCCATTCTCTACGTCTGCGTCTTTATTCCTGTCCTGCCCCTAGACCACCAGGGAAGCCCTGGTGCCTCTACTTTTGGTGTCATATCCAAGAAGTCACTGTCAGTTTTAATGTTGTGAAGATTTTGCCGTATGTTTTCCTCTAAGAGTTTTATAGTTTAAAGTCCTACATTTAAGTCTGATCCATTTTCAGTTAGTTTTTGTACACAGTATTAGACAAGGGTCCAACTTCATTCTCTTGCATGTGGATATCCAGTTTCCCAGTACCATTTGTTGAAAAGATTGTCTTTTCCCAATTGTGTGCTCTTGGCAACCTTGTCAACAATCATTAGACCATATATGTGAGGGTATATTTCTGGACCATATTTTATTCCATTGGGCTGTGTCTGTCTTTATGCCAGTACCACACTGTTTTGATTACTGTAGCTTTGTAGTAAGTTTTGAAATTAGGAAGTGTGAGTCCTAAAACTTTGTCCTTATTTTTCATGATCATTATCACCATTTGGGGGTCCTTTGAGATTCCATATAGATTTTAGGATGGGCTTAAAAAAATTTTCTGAAAAGAATGTAATTGGGATATTTTAAAACAACTTTATTGGAGTATAATTGCTTTACAATGGTGTGTTAGTTTCTGCTTTATAACAAAGTGAATCAGCTATACATATACATATATCCCAATATCTCCACCCTCTTGGTCTTCCGCCCACCCCTCCCTATCCCACCCCTCTAGGTGGTCACAGAGCACCCAGCTGATCTCCCTGTGCCATGCAGGTGCTTCCCACTAGCTATCTCTTTTACATTTGGTAGTATATATAAGTCCATGCCATTCTCTCACTTCATCCCCGTGTACCCTTCCCCCTCCCTGTGTCCTCAAGTCCATTCTCTACATCTGTGTCTCTATTCCTATCCTGCCCCTAGGTTCTTCAGAATTTTTTTTTTTTAAGATTCCATATATATGTGTCAGCATACAGTATTTGTTTTTCTCTTTCTGACTTACTTCACTCTGTATGACAGACTCTAGGTCCATCCACCTCACTACAAATAACTCAATTTCATTTCTTTTTATGGCTGAGTAATATTCCATTGTATATATGTGCCACATCTTCTTTATCCATTCATCTGTCACTGGACACTTAGGTTGCTTCCATGTCCTGGCTATTGTAAATAGTGCTGCTGTGAACATTGTGGTACATGACTCTTTCGGAATTATGGTTTTCTCAGGGTATATGCCCAGTAGTGGGATTGCTGGGTCATATGGTAGTTCTATTTTAAGTTTTTTAAGGAACCTCCAAACTGTTCTCCATAGTGGCTGTACCAATTTACATTCCAACCAACAGTGCAAGAGGGTTCCCTTTTCTCCACACCCTCTCCAGAATTTATTGTTTGCAGATTTTTAGAGGATGGCCATTCTGACTGGTGTGAGGTGATACCTCATTGTAGTTTTGATTTACATTTCTTTAATGATTGGTGATGTTGAGCATATTTTCACGTGTTTGTCGGCAATCTGTATATCTTCTTAGGAGAAATGTCTTTTTAGGTCTTCTGCCCATTTTTGGATTGGGTTGTTTGTTTTTTTGATATTGAGCTGCGTGAGCTGCTTGTATATTTTAGAGATTAATCCTTTGTCAGTTGCTTCGTTTGCAAATATTTTCTTGCATTCTGAGGGTTGTCTTTTCGTCTTGTTTTTGGGTTCCTTTGCTGTGCAAAAGCTTTTAAGTTTCATTAGGTCCCATTTGTTTATTTTTGTTTTTATTTCCATTTCTCTAGGAGGCGGGTCAAAAAGGATCTTGCTGTGATTTATGCCATAGAGTGCTCTGCCTATGTTTTTCTCTAAGAGTTTCATGGTGTCTGGCCTTACATTTAGGTCTTTAATCCACTTTGAGTTTATTTTTGTGTATGGTGTTAGGGAGTGTTCTAATTTCATTCTTTCACATGTAGCTGTTCAGTTTTCCCAGCACCATTTATTGAAGAGGCTATCTTTTCTCAATTGTATGTTCTTGCCTCCTTTATCAAAGATAAGGTGACCATATGTGTGTGGGTTTATCTCTGGGATTTCTATCCTGTTCCATTCATCTATATTTCTGTTTCTGTGCCAGTACTATACTGTCTTGATTACTGTAGCTTTGTAGTATAGTCTGAAGTCAGGGAGCCTGATTCCTCCAACCCCGTTTTTCTTTCTCAAGATTGCTTTGGCTATTCGGGGTCTTCTGTGTTTCCATACAAATTGTGAAATCTTTTGTTCTAGTGCTGTGAAAAATGCCAGTGGTAGTTTGATAGGGATTGCATTGAATCTGTAGATTGCTTTGGGTAGTAGAGTCATTTTCACAATGTTGATTCTTCCAATCCAAGAACATGCTATATCTCTCCATCTTTTTGTATCATATTTAATTTCTTTCATCAGTGTCTTATAATTTTCTGCATACAGGTGTTTTGTCTCCTTAGGTAGGTTTATTCCTAGATATTTTATTCCTTTTGTTGCAATGGTAAATGGGAGTGTTTTCTTAATTTCACTTTCAGATTTTTCATCATTACTGTACAGGAATGCAAGAGATTTCTGTGCATTAATTTTGTACCCTGCTACTTTAACAAATTCATTGATTAGCTCTAGTAGCTTTCTGGTGGCCTCTTTAGGATTCTCTATGTATAGTATCATGTCATCTGCAAACAGTGACAGCTTTACTTCTTCTTTTCCGATTTGGATTCCTTTTATTTCCTTTTCTTCTCTGATTGCTGTGGCTAAAACTTCCAAAACTATGTTGAATAATAGTGGTGAGAGTGGGCAACCTTGCCTTGTTCCTGATCTTAGTGGAAATGGTATCAGTTTTTCACCATTGAGGATGATGTTGGCTGTGGGTTTGTCATATATGGCCTTTATTACGTTGAGGAAAGTTCCCTCTGTGCCTACTTTGTGGAGGGTTTTTATCATAAATGGGTGTTGAATTTTGTCAAAAGCTTTCTCTGCATCTATTGAGATGATCATATGGTTTTTCTCCTTCAATTTGTTAATATGGTGTATCACGTTGATTGATTTGCGTATATTGGAGAATTCTTGCATTCTTGGAATAAACCCCACTTGATCATGGTGTATGATCCTTTTAATGTGCTGTTGGATTCTGTTTGCTAGTATTTTGTTGAGGATTTTTGCATCTATGTTCATCAGTGATATTGGCCTGTAGTTTTCTTTCTTTGTGACATCCTTGTCTGGTTTTGGTATCAAGGTGATGGTGGCCTCGTAGAATGAGTTTGGGAGTGTTCCTCCCTCTGCTATATTTTGGAAGAGTTTGAGAAGGATAGGTGTTAGCTCTTCTCTAAATGTTTGATAGAATTCGCCTGTGAAGCCATCTGGTCCTGGGCTTTTGTTTGTTGGAAGATTTTTAATCACAGTTTCAATTTCAGTGCTTGTGATTGGTCTGTTCATATTTTCTATTTCTTCCTGATTCAGTCTTGGCAGTTTGTGCATTTCTAAGAATTTGTCCATTTCTTCCAGATTGTCCATTTTATTGGCATAGAGTTGCTTGTAGTAATCCCTCATGATTTTTTGTATTTCTGCAGTGTCAGTTGTTACTTCTCCTTTTTCATTTCTAATTCTATTGATTTGAGTCTTCTCCCTTTTTTTCTTGATGAGTCTGGCTAATGGTTTATCAGTTTTGTTTATCTTCTCAAAGAACCAGCTTTTAGTTTTACTGATCTTTGCTATTGTTTCCTTCATTTCTTTTTCATTTATTTCTGATCTGATCTTTATGATTTCTTTCCTTCTGCTAACTTTGGGGTTTTTTTGTTCTTCTTTATCTAATTGCTTTAGCTGTAAGGTTAGGTTGTTTATTTGAGATATTTCTTGTTTCTTAAGGTAGGATTGTATTGCTAGAGCTTCCCTCTTAGAACTGCTTTTGCTGCATCCCATTGGTTTTGGGTCGTCCTGTTTTCATTGTCATTTGTTTCTAGGTATTTTTTGATTTCCTCTTTGATTTCTTCAGTGATCTCTTGGTTATTAAGTAGTATGTTGTTTAGCCTCCATGTGTTTGTATTTCTTACAGATTTTTCCTGTAATTGATATCTAGTCTCATAGCATTGTGGTCAGAGAAGATACTTGATATGATTTCAATTTTCCTAAATTTACCAAGGCTTGATTTGTGACCCAGCATATGATCTATCCTGGAGAATGTTCCATGAGCACTTGAGAAGATTGTGTATTCTGTTGTTTTTGGATGGAATGTCGTATAAATATCAATTAAGTCCATCTTGTTTAATGTATCATTTAAAGCTTGTGTTTTCTTATTTATTTTCGTTTTGGATGATCTGTCCATTGGTGAAAGCAGGGTGTTAAAGTCCCCTACTATGGATGTGTTACTGTTGATTTCCCCTTTTATGACTGTTAGTATTTGCCTTATGTATTGAGGTGCTCCTATGTTGGGTGCATAAATATTTACAATTGTTATATCTTCTTTTTGGATCGATCCGTTGATCATTATGTAGTGCCCTTCTTTGTCTCTTCTAATAGTCTTTGTTTTAAAGTCTACCTTGTCTGATATGAGAATTGCTACTCCAGCTTTCTTTCGATTTCCATTTGCATGGAATATCTTTTTCCATCCCCTCACTTTCAGTCTGTATGTGTCCCTAGGTCTGAAGTGGGTCTCTTGTAGACAGCATATATACGGGTCTTGTTTTTGTATCCATTCAGCCAATCTATGTCTTTTGGTTGAAGCATTTAATCCATTTACCTTCAAGGTAATTATCGATATGTATGTTCCTATTACCATTTTCTTAACTGTTTTGGGTTCGTTATTGTAGGTCTTTTCCTTCTCTTGTGTTTCCTGCCTAGAGAAGTTCCTTTAGCATTTGTTGTAAAGCTGCTTTGGTGGTGCTGAATTCTCTTAGCTTTTGCTTGTCTGTAAAGGTTTTAATTTCTCCATCAAATCTGAATGAGATCCTTGCTGGGTAGAGTAATCTTGGTTGCAGGTTTTTCTCCTTCATCACTTTAAATATGTTCTGCCAGTCCCTTCTGGCTTGCAGTGTTTCTGCTGAAAGATCAGTTGTTAACCGTATGGGGATTCCCTTATGTGTTATTTGTTGTTTTTCCCTTGCTGCTTTTAATATTTTTTCTTTGTCTTTAATTTTTGATAGTTTGATTAACATGTGTCTTGGCATATTTCTCCTTGGATTTATCCTGTATGGGACTCTCTGTGCTTCTTGGACTTGATTGACTATTTCCTTTCCCATATTAGGGAAGTTTTCAACTATAATCTCTTCAAATATTTTCTCAGTCCCTTTCTTTTTCTCTTCTTCTGGAACCCCTATAATTCGAATGTTGGTGCGTTTAATGTTGTCCCAGAGGTCTCTGAGACTGTCCTCAGTTCTTTTCATTCTTTTTTCTTTATTCTGCTCTGCAGTAGTTATTTCCACTATTTTATCTTCCAGGTCACTTATCTGTTCTTCTGCCTCAGTTATTCTGCTCTTGATCCCATCTAGAGTATTTTTAATTTCATTTATTGTGTTGTTCATCGTTGCTTGTTTCATCTTTAGTTCTTCTAGGTCCTTGTTAAATGTTTCTTGCATTTTCTCCATTCTATTTCCAAGATTTTGGATCATCTTCACTATCATTATTCTGAATTCTTTTTCAGGTAGACTGCCTATTTCCTTTTCATTTGTTAGGTCTGGTGGGTTTTTATCTTGCTTCTTCATCTGCTGTGTGTTTTTCTGTCTTCTCATTTTGGTTAACTTACTGTGTTTGGGGTCTCCTTTTTGCAGGGTGCAGGTTCGTAGTTCCCGTTGTTTTTGGTGTCTGTCCCCAGTGGCTAAGGTTAGTTCAGTGGGTTGTGTAGGCTTCCTGGTGGAGGGGACTAGTGCCTGTGTTCTGGTGGATGAGGCTGGATCTTGTCTTTCTGTTGGGCAGGTCCACGTATGGTGGTGTGTTTTGGGGTGTCTGTGGCCTTCTTATCATTTTAGGCAGCCTCTGTGCTAATGGATGGGGTTGTGTTCCTGTCTTGCTAGTTGTTTGGCGTAGAGTGTCCAGCACTGTAGCTTGCTGGTCGTTGAGTGGAGCTGGGTCTTGGCGTTGAGATCGAGATCTCTGGGAGATTTTCACCGTTTGATATTACGTGGAGCTAGGAGGTCTCTTGTGGACCAGTGTCCTGAAGTTGGCTCTCCCACCTCAGAGGCACAGCACTGACTCCTGGCTGGAGCACCAAGAGCCTGTCCTCCACACGGCTCAGAATGAAAGGGAGGAAAAAAGAAAGAAAGAAAGAAGATAAAATAAAATAAAATGAAGTTAGTAAAAGAAAAAATAATTCTTAAGAAAAAAAATTCTTTAAGTAAAAACAAAAACCAAAAAACGGACAGACAGAACCCTAGGACAAATGGTGAAAGCATAGCTATGCAGACAAAATCACAGACAGAAGCATACACATACACACTCACAAAAAGAGGAAAAGGGAAAAAAATATATATCATTGCTCCCAAAATCCACCTCCTCAATTTGGGATGATTCGTTGTCTATTCAGGTATTCCACAGATGCAGGGTACATCAAGTTGATCATGGAGCTTTAATCCGCTGCTCCTGAGGCTGCTGGGAGAGATTTCCCTTTCTCTTCTTTGTTCGCACAGCTCCCGGGGCTCAGCTTTGGATTGGACCCCGCCTCTGCGTGTAGGTTGCTGGAGGGTGTCTGTTCTTAGACAGGACGGGGTTAAAGGAGCCGCTAATTTGGGGGGTCTGGCTCACTGAGGCCGGGGGGATGGAGGGATGTGGGGCTGGCCTGCGGCGGCAGAGGCTGGTGGGATGTTGCACCAGCCTGAGGCTCGCCGTGCGTTCTCCCGGGGAAGTTGTCTCTGGATCCAGTTGTCTCTGGATCTCCCGGCAGTGGCAGGCTGCACAGGCTCCCCGGAAGCGGGGGTGTGGATAGTGACCTGTGCTCGCACACAGGCTTCTTGGTGGCGGCAGCAGCAGCCTTAGCGTCTCATGCCCTTCTCTGGGTTCCGCGCTTTTAGCCGCGGCTCGCGCCCATCTCTGGAGCTCCTTTAAGCAGCGCTCTGAATCCCCTCTCCTCGCGCACCAGGAGACAAAGAGGGAAGAAAAAGTCTCTTGCCTCTTCAGCAGGTCCAGACTTTTCCCAGACTCCCTCCCGGCTAGCCGTGGTGCACTAACCCCCTGCAGGCTGTGTTCATGCCGCCAACCCCAGTCCTCTCCCTGGGATCCGACCGAAGCCCGAGCCTCAGCTCCCAGCCCCGCCCGCCCTGGCCAGGGAGCAGACAAGCCTCTCGGGCTGGTGAGTGCCGGTCAGCACGGATCCTCTGTGCGGGAATCTCCCCGCTTTGCCCTCCGCACCCCTGTGGCTGCGCTCTCCTCTGTGGCGCCGAAGCTTTCCCCGTCCGCCACCCGCAGTCTCCGCCCGCGAAGGGGCTTCTAGTGTGTGGAAACCTTTCCTCCTTCATGGCTCCCTCCCACTGGTGCAGGGCCCGTCCCTATTCTTTTGTCTCTGTTTATTCTTTTTTTGTTTTTTTTTGTCCTACCCACGTACGTGGGGACTTTTTTGCCTTTTGGGAGGTCTGAGGTCTTCTGTCAGCGTTCAGTAGGTGTTCTGTAGGAGTTATTCCACGTGTCGATGTGTTTCTGGTGTATCTGTGGGAAGGAAGGTGATCTCCGCGTCTTACTCTTCTGCCATCTTTAAGTTCTCCTGTTATTTTTAATAGTTATTAGTTTTGTATATTCTGCATTTTTTTCTACTTAGAAAGTTATCATGCTTTAACATATTTTTGGTCTTGCTGAATCCACCAAGACCTCTAGTACAATGTTGCTTCCAACAAATTCTCTTTAAGAAAAAATTTTTAAAGGTTTTTGGTAGATAAACCTTGTCAGGCCAAAGAATTCCATTGCATTTTTAATTTGCCAAAAGTTTTATATCATAAAAGAGTGTTAAATTCTTTCAACTATTTTTTTCTGTACTTTTGAGATGATCTTAAGTTTTCTCTCCTTTAATATATTAGTGCTTTGAATGACAATGATAGATTTTGTAATGTTAAACTATCCTTGTCTTTTTGAGATAAACCTGACTGGGTCATGGCAAATTATCTGTTTTTTATAAGGAGCAAAATTATTTGCTAATATTTTCTTTGGAATATTTGTATCTGTCTCATGAATGAGACTGTCCCATAATTTTCTTTCCCATGCTATCCTTGTCTGGCTCTGGATTAAGGTTACATTGACTTGTAGAATGAATTGGGCATTTTTCCTGCTTTTTCACTTTTTGCGAGTTTCTATAAAATTTTAATGATTTTTAAAAATTTGATGAAACATGGTCCTGGTATTTTTATTTGAAAAGATTTTAAACTACTTCTACTTATTTAATTAATATAGTACGATTGAGCTTTTCTTTTTTCTTTTCTTCTTTTTTCTTTTTGCGGTATGCGGGCCTCTCACTGTTGCGCCCTCTCCCGTTGCAGAGCACAGGCTACAGACGCGCAGGCTCAGCGGCCATGGCTCACGGGCCCAGCCACTCCGCGGCATGTGGGATCCTCCCGGACCGGGGCACAAACCTGCTTCCCCTGTATCGGCAGGCGGACTCTCAACCGCTGCGCCACCAGGGAAGCCCTGAGCTTTTCTATTGAGTCATTTTTGATAAGATACTTTTCTAGGATTTTAAAATTTTTTCTAAATATTAGTGCAATACATTTATTTATTATATCCTCTTACTACCTTTTTTATCAATAACTAATTTTTATCCCTCTTTTTAAATATATTTTTAAAATTTTAAATTTATTTTTGGCTGTGTTGGGTCTTCATTGCTGCACACAGGGTTTCTCTAGTTGCGGCGAGCAGTGGTTACTCATCGTTGCAGTGCGTGGGCTTCTCATTGCGGTGGCTTCTCTTGTTGTGGAGCACGGGCTCTAGGTGCGTAGCCTTCAGTAGTTGTAGCACGTGGGCTTAGTAGTTGCTGTACGTGGGCTCTAGGGCATGTGGTCTCCAGTAGTTATGGCACGTGGGCTCAGTAGTTGTTGCTCGCGGGCTCTAGAGCACAGGCTCAGTAGTTGTGGTACCTGGGCTTAGTTGCCCCACGGCATGTGGGATCTTCCATGGCTTGAACCTGTGTCTCCTGCATTGGCAGGCATATTCTTAACCATGCACCACCAGCAAGTCCCAGTCCCTCTTTTTATTACTTTTTTTTTTTTTTTGCGGTACGCAGGCCTCTCGCTGCTGTGGCCTCTCCCGTTGCGGAGCACAGGCTCCGGACGCGCAGGCTCAGCGGCCATGGCTCACAGGCCCAGCCACTCCGCGGCATGTGGGATCTTCCCGGACCGGGGCGCGAACCCATGTCCCCTGCATCAGCAGGCAGACTCTCAACCACTGCGCCACCAAGGAAGCCCTATTACGTATGTTTTTATTTTTATTTTTTGCCATCTCTCTTTTATTCTTGTCTAGTTTCCTCAGAGGTCTGTCCCTTTTAAGAAACAATTTTGGATTTGTTGTCCCTCTTTGTTGCTTCTTTTCTTATATTTCATTGATTTTCTTTTATATGTTTATTATCTACTTCCTTCTTTCTTTGTGTTTACTTTGCTGCTCTTTTCCCAAATTTAAAACTTGGACTCTTTATTAATTCAGTGCTTTCTCCTTTCCAGACGTTTAAGGCCATGGATTTCTCTTCTGATTTGACCCATGAGGCATGTGGAGTTCGATTATCCTTTTGTCCTGGATGTCTTTCTCATCTGCAGTGCTGTCAGAGAACTTGACACTGTGCCTTTAATATTTTGCAGTTTACCTGTGGCCCAACAGGTGTTGAGCTTTACAGGTCGGCTATGTGTTCGGTGAGAGTGGGGCTGGCTGGACTGCGCTGGTGGACCCTGCTCTTAGGTCTTGAGCCCAGTCTAGCCAGGTCCCTGCCACCTCGCCATTGAGACTGCTCTTGGGAGGCCACCTGGATCCCCTCAGCCTCTGCCCAGACCCTTCAGGAGCAGGGATGCAGTGCAGCTCTCCCTCCACACGGCACCCCTCGTGGTGTCCCCGCCAGTCCTGGGTGCCAACCCTGCCACATGCTGGTCCCCAGTTGGGTCCTCTGCCTCTGAGTGCTTCCCAAGCCCCTAAGTCCTGGCTGCATCGATGCTGTGCTGCAGGAGGCCCCGGGGCCACTCTCTCTCCACAGGCCCTCAGCCTTCTCTAGACACGTGTGTGATCTGAGCGCTTCTCTCGGTGCACACCCCCTCCCTTCAGGACCTCTGCACAGAACCCCAGGGCCCCTTCGCTTCCACCCTGCCTCCTGCACAGTCTGCTGTCCAGTGCAAGATTGAAAAGCACCGCCACCCCCACCTCAGATGCCTCCTGGGGTTTCCCATCGCCCCAGAATAAAGCCTGGAGCTCAAACAGGGCTGGCATGGCCCCTGAGGTCAGCCCTGCTCTGCCTCCTGACCTCCTTCTCCCCAGACTTCCATCTGCTCACGCAGCCCCACTGGCCTCCCCACTGCTCCTTGAACTTGCCAAGCCATTTCTGCCCCTGGAACTTTTTACCTTCTGCTCCTTCTGCGAGGATGCACCTCCCCAACCCCATGCAGACCCTGCATCCTCTAAGACCATGCCAGGCACTGAGGTGTCCGTCCTTGCCTGGCTGCCTTGCCCTTCATAGGGCGTTGGTCAGTTTCTAATTATATCGTTCGCCCCCCATCAGGACAGTGGTGCCATGTGCAGTCACGCAGTGTGTGTCTCCACCTTAACACCTGTGTGGCACGCAGTGGTTCGGCTTGAATAGTTGCCGCCTGATGGATGGTCTGCTGTTGATAGTCGCTTTTCTTTGATTACCTGTGACTTTTGACAATTTCCTGTGTTTTATTGGTTGTTTGTTGTTTACCACTCGCTGGAAATGATCTCCCCCTCCTCACCTTCTGCTGAAAACTTTTCCTTGAAGTTTGTCCCATTCACGTTTTTTTCAACATTCATTTACTTGGGCTCTGTGATGATTAATTTTATGGATTAACTTGACTCGGCCACAGGACCCAGATATTTGGTCAAACACTAGTCCAAAGGGTGAAGGTATTTGAAAAATGGGATTGACATTTAAATCAGTAGATGTTGCATAAAGCAGATTGTCCTATGTGGGTGGGCCTCATCTAATCAGGTGAAGGCCTTAAGAGAAAAAAGCTCGAGGTTCCCTGAGGAAGAGGGAATTTGCCTCTGGACTCAAACTGTGGCATCAACTCTTCCCTGGGTCTCTGGGCTGCTGGCCCGCCCTACAGATTTTGGACTCTCCAAATCTTAACAATCAGAGGTCCCAATTCCTTAGACTCTCTCTCCCCCGCTATCTGTATATCAATATACGCATGTACATTCATCTCTCTATCTCGTATATTTATTCTCTGAAGAACCCTGACTGATACAGACTCTTTTTCATGTTATATACTTCAGCCACTCTCTCTCCCATAGTACTTAACTTTGTTTATTGTGATTTTATCCTCATAGATTAAAAATTTTTCTTTCTGTAGGCAAACCTATCAATATTATTTTTAAAGTTCCTGGCTGTGGTGTCATTCTGAGAAAATGCCTATTCACCCCGGCAGAGCATAAATAATTTCCCATAATTTCCTCTGGTCTGAGTTTTGATTTGCATCAAATGCTGGTCCTGACTATGATTTTGTCCTGACGGTGAGAGCAGGTGTCCTGTCTCTTTGCTCTTCCCAACTCTCTTTTGAGGTCTTGTCCTGGTCATATGTCTTCTAGAATAAACTCAACAAACATGGGCCCGCTGTGGGCCAGGAACAGACACAGGCCGTGGCTGGACAGCACAGCCTGGTTGCTGCCCAGGTCTGGGGAGGCTTCATTCCCAAGCCTCGGGGGGCAGGAATGGCCGAGACCCTTTCCCCAAGCACCAAGGGAGGGGCGGGCAGTTGGGCCCCAGGCAGGGGCTGGGAAGTGAATCCCACACCACGGGGCCAGGATTGTCAGGCCTTGATTTAAGTATGGGAGGGGGGATGTGTGCTGTTTGTTACCACAGCTGGAAACAGATGTTTCTGCCCTGGGAGGAGGGTGTCCAGGCAGGCGGGGCTGCGGGGACTCGGGCGAGCTGCACAGCAAGGGGGGAAAATGGCCCTCGGCTGCATGTCACAGGGCTGAGCGGAGGCCCGGGTTGCGGTGCCAGGAAGGCCACAAACACAGCCTTGTCGGGGGAAGTGGCCGAGCCCGGGGCCCCAGGGCTGTCACATGCCTCCTGCAGAGAGGTCTCCCTGGTGGCAGAGGTGGACTGATGGTTATTTAAGATAAAAAGGGGAAGTCTGCGGACAGGCGGCTCGCTGGGTTTTTCTGTTGAAGCACTGGGTGAAAGTGTGTGGAGTCCACCTGGCAGGCGCCGAGGGCTGAGGGCTGGCTGCGGTCAGGGGAGCTCGGCCGCTAGGCGGGGTGCAGGGACGTTTGTGGGTGACAGCGCACTTCATGACTTATTTTGGGGCTTTTTGTGAAAGTGTTTCCTGGACAGAAGGAAGCTCATGTACAGACCCCCTGGCCCAGATCAGCACCCACCATGCTCAGGGGATCACGGTTGTAGGCTTTGGTGCCTGACAGCCCTTCTGGCCTCCCAGGGCCTGCGGGTGGGTCCCATGGCGCAAACCCCAGGGCAGGGCGGGGAGCCGGGAGATGCTGTGGCCACACAGGGGCCTACCGTGGAGAGGTCGGCTGGGGGCCCATGTGCGTGCCCTCCTTGGAGGCTCTGAGGCCTCTCACCCCACCAGCCAGACTGCCCCTCCCTTCCTTCACACATTGCTTAGCTGCTGTGCACGCCGGGGCTGTACCATCTGGGCTGTCCAGGCTGGAGATAGGCAGCATCAGGGGCCCCAGAGGTGGGGAGGTGCCGTGAAAGTGGGACACGGGCATGGGGCAGGGCGGCTTGGCCGGTCTGGGTCAGCCGGGTGAGGCGTGGAAGTTTTGATTTCATTCTTGGTGTGACAGGAGCCCATCACTGGGTTTGGGCTGGGGCTGCCTGGACAGATGCGAGTTTTGAAAGACCGCCCTGGCTGCGGGCCGGGGAGCGGGTGAGAGGGAGTCCTCTGGAGATGACCCTGAGGTGTCTTTTGGGGGCCACTTGGCAGGTGGTTACTTACTGAGGTGGGAGAGAGGGGGCGAGGGGTCGATCTCAGAAGGGAAGTTACTTTGGGGCCGCTCCATCAGGTCCACCTGTGACCTTGGGACTTGCTCTGGGCCAGGGGCAGCCCCGGTCTCCATCCCCTCAGTGAATGTTTGTCGGCACCTCCTGCACGCGGGCTTTGTTCAGGGAGCAAAGGAAAACCCTGTGCTCTGGGGTTAACTTTCTGGGTGAGGACAAAGAAACAACCAGCTAGTGTCATGAGTACGTGAGCCGTAGAACGTGCCAGAAGGGCCAAAGAAGAGACCTCGGCAGGGAAGGGGGATGGGTGTGGTGCCATTCTCATTAGGGCAGATGGGGTGGGCTTCATGCAAAGACTTGAAGGGGGTGAGGGAGAGACCCTCCAGAGCCTGGGAAGAGGTCTCTTTGAGGGGACAGCCAGGGGGGACGCCCTGCCCGGAGGAGGGAGCAGGTGGGGTGGAGGGACGGGAGGCTGGGGCAGGGCGGGGCCACCACGAGGACACCAGGACCTGCAGGTGAATTTCTGATCAAATGTGAGGCCCTTTCGGGCTGTGGACCAGCTGAGGCCTCATCCAAGATCTCGAGACAGAGCTGCCCTTGCTGCTGGGCTGAGAGAACTGCAGAAGGCAAGGGGGGTGCAGAGAATGCCACCAAGGACCCTGCAGGCATGGCGACTGCCCTGGCCAAGGCGGCGGGCCGGCCAGTGTGGGAAATGCGGCTTCCTGGATGGATATGGCAGGCAGAGCGCAGGTCTGCTGCTCGACTGGGACGGGCTGCAGAGAAAGAAGGGAGTCAATTCCCAGAGTTTGCACCCAAGCCGCTGGCAGGGCGGGGCACCCTTGGCTGGGACGGGGAGGATGCTGGGGATGGGCTGGTCTGGAGGGACTGTCGGTGTCTTAGTTCTTGCGGCTGTAGCAAATTACCACAAATATGTGTCCGCTCACGGTCTGGAGGCCAGACGTCTGAAACAGTCTCACTGGGCCTCGAGCAAGTGAGGGCAGGGCCGCGCGGGGAGGGCCTGCTCCTGGCCTTTTCCAGCCGCCCGAGTGGCATCCCTTGGCCCGTGGCCCTGTCCTCCGTCTTTGAAGCCGGCAGGGTAGCCGGCCCTGCCTCTGTGTCACAGGCCCTTCCTCTTTGTGCCAGGTCCCCCATGCCTCCCCCTTGTGAGGACCTGGTGATGACACTGGGCCGAGAGGCTAGGACCCTCGCCCATCTCAGGATCCTGGGCGTAGTCATCTGCAAAGTCCCCACTCACAGGCTTCAGGGATCAGGACGTCTTCAGGACCGTGCCCAGCCCGCCAGCCAGATGTGCGGTGGCAGGTGTGTTGAGGGTGAGATGTGTTGTTGACTTCCAGCGCCAACACGTGGAATGAGGTCCACATTTGGGGACAAGAGAGGAATGTCAGCCATGGACAAATGCTGTTGGGCCACAGGCTGGGTTGGGGGCTGCAGGGCACAACCAGTGACAAGGGGAAGCCGGCAGTGTGGCGTCCAGGAGCCAGCGAGGGGGGCGAGAGCATGACGCCCGACATGCAGACCGGCCAGGGAGGGCCCGGCCTCGGCGCCGACCCCTCACCCCCGCCCTGGTCCGTGGGTGGGGAAGCAGGGAGCATGCGCCCGAGGCTGGCACCCGGGCAGGTGTCCGCCACGCTGGCCGCCCCTCCTGGTGGGGCGAGCAAGCCTGCGGCTGATCAGGGCCAGGTCCACACCCTCGCCTGCCGCGGGGACTCCGGGCAGTGGCAGGCAGTGACCAGCCGGGACCAGCGTCTTCTCCAAGCCCTGTGAGGCAGTGCCTTGTCTACTCCCCAGCCCGCCCTGCGTGAGGGGCGCTGTCGCCGTGTCTGACGGAAGGGTGGATGCACGGAGGGCTCGGGGGCTGCCCAAGCCGTGCAGATGGTGAGGGCGGCTCTGTGCGCCCAGCTGCTCCTGCCACCACCACTCAGTGCTGTCTCCTGTACGTGTGCGTGTGTGCACTGCATGAGCACACGTGTGTCTGTGTGTGTGTGAATCCATGTGTGTGCGTGGGTGCAGACCCGCACACGTGTGCCCACGTGCATATGCCCTTGCTTTTGCATGTGTTTGCACACGTGCGTGTGCTTGTGCTTGCAGGGTGCGGACCCACGTGTGCACTGCATGTGTAGGCACACACATGCTTACGTGTGTGAGGGGTGCATGCGTGTGCACATGCATGTGTGCACGTGTGCCTGCCTGTGTGGACGGGCACATGTCTGCTGTGGGCAGCAGGGCCTCTCAGCCCATTCCCTTTGGTGCAGGGGGCTCTCCCAGCTTCCTTGTCGCGGCAGCTCCCTGACGCATGCCCTGACCCTGCCGGCCCCCGTCCTCGGACGTTTCCCCTCAGCCTTCTGGGTCCTCTGACCTGGGGAGATCCAAAAGGCTGGGACACAGAAACAGGAGGCAGGTGAAAAAAGCCAAAGCTGTTTATGGGGCTGGACGGTGGGCGAGAAGGTAAGGGGGCCACAGTCAGGACCGCTGGCTCGGGGGGCGGGGGCACAGGGCCATCTGGGGGAGCCACCCACCTCCCTGTGGCACGATGCCCTCCTCTCTGTGTCGGGTGCTGGGCTCTGCCGTGGGCAGAGGAGAGTGAGCGGGGGTCAGGGGTGGGGCCGGAGGCCTCCGTGCCCAGGGCGGAGTCCTGCCCTGTGGCAGCAGCGGGCGGCGTGGAGGCCAAGCTTCCCCCGCTGCAGCGCCGGCACCAGCTCTCTGCGGTTACTTCACCTGCAGCAAGAGCCCCAGGGTCAGGAGGGGGCGGGGCCCCCAGGTCAGGGCCCCCCGCCCAGCTGAGTCGGGGACCCCACCTCCCTGACCCCCACGAGCGCAGGTCCAGATGCCTGTCCTGTGCTAGGGCTGTGGGTGGAGGGAGGGGAGCCGCCCTGCGGGGCTCCCTGCGCACGGGGCGCCTGCCTGGGCCCCCCTACCTTGATGAAGGTGACGAAGCCGCCGTAGAGCAGAGCGACAAGGAAGAGGGCCGCGAAGGTGAGCCACAGGCGGCCCGTGTCCTCCAGCTCCGAGTAGTCGTCACCGCTCCCGTCCTGGCTCCGCGGGGGCGGGGCGGCCAGACCTGGGGAAGCGCCAGTGCGTCTGAGAGCGGCCCGCGCGGCACACGGTGGGCCCCCAACGCGTACGCGCAAACGGCCTGCTCCCTGCCGGGCCGGGCGCTCCGCGGAGCCCGCCGGGTCACTGTGCCTGGTGGGGCCGGCGGTCTGGAGCCAAACTGGCTCACAGCTCAGTTCATGCCAGCGTGACTGGGCGCAGGGAGTGGGGGGCACTGCCACTGACAGCGATGTGGACACAGGGGGCCCGGCCCGGCCAGGCTGGACCGCGAGAGCCTCCCTCAGAAGTGGCTGTTCTGTGACAGGGTGAAAGATAAGATGGTGCCAGCCAGGCAGAGAGAGCTGGGAACAGCGTCCAAGCAGGAGGAACAGCATGACGAGTGCCCTGTTTCAAGAGAGCCTGACCCGGAAAAGTGGACGGGAGCTCCGTGTGCCTGCAGCGGGGACCTGGGGCCAAGCGGCGGGGGAGGAGGCCAGAGTGGGGCTGGGGCCGGGCCCTGCTGGTGACTTTATCCTGAGAACAAAGGGCTTTAAGCAAGGACATGTGAAGGCCAAGTTTGAATATCAAAAAGTCATTCCTGTTGGAGTTGGAGTGGTTGGGGTGCAAGGCAGGATGAGAGGGACTTGCTAAGTGTCCAGGCCCAGGTCAACACACTTGTGCGGAAAGCGCCCGGAAGCCCGGAGGGAGAGCCCGGGGGCAGGTAGGAGGTACTGAGTCCTGGGACCCGTCTCATGCCCCGGACTTTCCTAGTCGTTCATTCCATGAATGTTTATTGAGGGTCTTCCTCGTGCTTGACCAGAGTTACCGGAAGTGGGGTCTGTACGTGGTACTGGCTGGGAACCACTGGTCACAGGGCACAGGAAATAGGTATGGAGATTGTGTGCATTGGAAATTTTTATAGCAGTCTGTTGAATCTAATAATAAAAAATCAGCACATCTTGGTTTCTGTTTGTCTCAGATTTCGAGTAATTAGTTCATATTGTATTCTGCAAAGGTATTGGTCCATGATTCATTGGAAAAAACTTAAAAGGCAGCAGCCCTTTGCCACAGAAAACTTGAAGGAGCCTGTTCTGCACCCATGGAATGCAGGGGTGAGCAGGCCGGGGGTCAGGGAGATGGGTTAACATGACGACAGGTTCCCATGGACCTGCTCCATCCAGTTAAAGGCCAGGTGTACCAGATGCCCCATGACCCAGCCCTGGGGTCAGGGATGTCTTCTCAGTTACACAGGAGAGCTCGTGTGAATGATAAGCAGAAGTTGGCAGGATGAGAAGGTGGGAAGGATTTAGGGTGGGAGGGGCAGCGTTGGGAAGAATTGCAGGTGAGAGAGGCCATGCCCATTCACCCCTCTG
>NW_006783775.1:203332-226314 GCF_000442215.2 Lipotes vexillifer | reverse complement strand
GGAATGCGTTAGCGGGCAGCCCACTGGGCACAGTCCGAGAAACCCTGGGACAGGATCTGGAAGTTTTCCTTAGGGCAAAAGAAGCCATGAAAAGAGCTTAAGCCGAGGGGTGACATGATTGGCATTGCTTTCAGTTCCAACATCTGGGTCACCTGTGGGTCTAATTCTATTTGCTAGTTTAAAATTTTGATTATGGGTGAAGGTTTTCTGCTTATTTGCATGCCTAGGGAATTTTGATTGAATGCTGGACGTTGTGCACAGACAGACAGTGAGCTTGAAATAGGTTATATGTGTGTATTTTCCATGAAGTGGGCACACACCCTCCTCTGTTGGGCCGGGAGGATGAGGGGCTCATTGTTTTCACCGGGAGTTGAGCTGGGCTGGGTAGCAGGATCGTTGGCTCCTGGGTCTGAATGTTTGGGTGGGGTCAGGCCCCTCCAGTGGGGCTTTGGGATCTAAGCCTCATCCAAGGCTGGAGACCTCTTGCCTCGCTCTGCTCCCAGACACTGCTCACTCAGCAAAAGTCCTGGGTGGGGGAATCAGCGGGTGGGGGAGATTTGTCTGGGGCTCATCTGTATTCCCACTCCCCAGGCCAGCCCACGCAGATGCTACATCTCGGCAGATTCCCTCACGCCCCTCTCCTTTCACGGATGCTCAGGCCTCTGTCCACCTGTGCTTGGGATGAGGATAAAGTGGCCAACAGCCTCTTCTGGCCTAGGAATCTAGGTCAGTTGTACACTGAGTCCTCAGCTCTTCAGAGGCTTTAAGTAAATCTGATTTTTACTGTTCATTCGATCTTGTCCTGTTAACGCATGAGTGACCGTCTCACTAGCTTCCACATCCTAAGTGGAAGCAGAACCTCAATGGATGTTTAAAGATCACCTTGGCCGCTGAGTGAAGGATGGGCTGGGGAGGGGGCAACGCTGGCAGCGAGACCAGCAGGGAGCACGGAGGTCTGGGGTGGGGTCAACAGAGAGAGGCGTGAGGACTCGAGGTATTCAGGAGTTGGGGGGCTGCCTGGCTGCGAGGGTGGCAGAGGGCCGAGGTCCCTTGGCTTCACTTTGGGGGATGGGACGCATGGCTGAGGAGTGCTGGGGCCGCAGAGCAGGCCAGGAGGGAGAGGCGAGGCGCCCCATGGGAGGCAACGTTCCAGCTGCCATTTTGTAACAATAATGAGGACCACAGGTGCTGGCCTATGCTGAGCACGCTGCAAGTCTCCCCTCCTTTGGGAAGAGGTGGACGGTGGTGGGCTCACCCTGGAATGGAGAGGGGCGGTGTGGCCTACGGACGGAGGACTGGGGGGATCCTGGGGGTCCTTGGAGGAAAGCAGCAGGACCCGTCGAGGCAGCAAGCCACAACTCGGGGGGCATGCAGCTGGCCCAGCGAAGAGAGAGGCTGCAATCCAGGCTGTGGAGGGGCTGAGGAGAGGGCGGCCGAGGCTGCCTTAAGCAGGGAGCTGTCCTGGCTGCCCTCCACTGGTTGGGAGGAGGGGTTGGGGCAGGGAAGGCCCAGCTGCCTGCCAGCTCAGACCCGGGGTTGGGATGGTGCGGGCCGCGGCCTCCTGGACGAGGCCTTTCTTCCCCTCACTCCCAGGGGGCCCTGCGGACTGGCCAGGCCTCCTGCCGCCTCTGCCGCCCACCCTGTCTCCAGAGTGTGTGGCCCTGGCGGGTGGACATATTTCTGGCCCCTGTGGGAGGTGTGGGTCAAGGCTCTGAAGGCGGCCGGTCCAGGGTCTCCTGGGACATGAGACCACGGGGAGCCTGCGCTGCACCTGGGGGTCCGTCTGCCCAGGGGAAGAGAGAGGGACAGGGGCAGGAGGCCACTTCAGTGACCCAGGAACAGACAGGCCCGAGGGGCGTGAGCCGTGACAGGTGGCCCAGCACAGACGGCGCCTGGATGGGAAGGGGCAATGCTGTGAACTGGGCTGTGCCCCAGGCGGGCACTTCAGGAGACCTGCGGGGGCACAGGCAGGCGGGCCGGGGGTGCAGCCGCTCTCCGGGGGACCCTGCAGGGCCGGAGGGGGCACTGCCCACCAGGAGGCCACTGCTGCCAGGCCCGTCTGTGTGAGGGCTGCTGTCTGGGCGTCTCCTCCACTCCGAGGGGTGCCCATGGCGAGGGCCAGGGCCGTAGGCAAGGTGCCCGACCCCAGTAGAGCAGGAGCCTTCCTGTCCCCCTCGCCTTGCTGACTCGGGCCCCCCCAGCCGCCAGCATCTTCCTCTGCCTGGCTCCCGTCGGGTGGCCTGGGGCCTGGACCCACTGCTCCAGCTCCTGCTGGGCTGTGTGTGCTGCTGCCTGCCCGGCCCAGGGTGCCCACCACTGTCCCATGGGGCTGGGCTGGGTAGGGAGGGGGCGCCGGTCTGGGTGCTGCCCTCTGACGGGGCGGCAGTGGGGGCCTGGCAGGATGCCCCAGCGGGGAGGGTGAGCCCTGGGCCCCCACCACAGCCTCTTCTCGGGCGCTGTCTGTCCACTCTTCCCCTCTGAGTGGCGTGTGGTCAGGGCCTGCCGTGGGCGTGTGCCGGTCTGACTCTCTTGGGTGCCCTAACCCAGCCCCCGCTTCCAGGCATATCTGGCTTCCCAGGTGCTGACCGTGCTCCCGGACGGGCAGAGGTCTTGGGGGCTGGGGAGGCTTGGACGCCCCCAGAGGGGCCGCTGTCTGGGGCGATCACCCTCACACCCAGCCCAGGGGAGGCCCCTGCTCTGCACCCAGAGGCGGGCGCACCTTGGAGGGAGATGGCTGCTCCTCAGGGACTGGGGTGAGGGGGCCCACCTCCCACCCTTCCTGGGCCAGCACATGGTGTGTGGACACAGGGCCGGGCCCGGTGGGGCAGCTGCCAGGGCACCCAGAGCCCCCAGGGCAGGGAGGCGTGCACTCCAGACGCGCAGCAGCCTGGTCCCCGCCGCCCGGCTCCTCCTGGGCTGCCCCTCCGCCCCCGGCCCAGCGTCTGCCACCTGCTCGGATGGAAGCCCCCAGCCCGCGTGACTCACCACCAGTGTCCAGGTTCCAGCTGGTGTTGAGCAGCGTCCGGGAGGCCTCGTGCCCGACCACACAGGTGTAGGTGGCAGCCACACGGCCCGGGAAGGCGGGGACGCGCAGGACGCTCCAGGTGCGGAACGAGGAGTTCTCAGGCTGGGCTGCGGGGCGCGCCGTGGCGGACCAAGAAGGGTCCACCTCGCGCTGCCCCTCCAGCCAGGCGAGGAGGACGCCCAGCGGTGAGAAGCTGGACACCTCGCACAGGAGCCAGGTGGCCTCCTCGGCAGCGTGCAGTGGACTGGGTGCCGTCAGGATGCGGACGGCAGGCTTGCTGGGCGCCAAGGCCTCTGTAGCGAGAAGCCCGGTCACGCTTTGGGCCGGGGGTATCGGGAGAAGCCGGGCGGCCAGGGGACGCTGGGTCCCACCCCCCGGGGTCCCCTGGTGGAAGGAGGTGGCCAGGGGCACTGCCGGCTGCAGTGTGGGGTGCAGGGGCCCCGCGGCTGCCCTGTATCCCCGGCCCAGGAGCCGCTCTCACCGTGTTCTCTCTGTGCCACCAGAGTCACTGGGGACTGCAGGCCAGGGCCACTCAGCGTGCAGGTGACAGGCGTCCCACTGGCCCACAAGGCCCTAGACAGGGCCAGGTGGCTGCTCCAGCTCCAGGACCCGTTGGTGTGCTCTTTGGGCCCCTCCTCCGTGTGCCTGCTCTGGGGCTGCCCGGCCACCTCCCAGGACAAGCGGGCCGCCTGCAGGTCGCCTCCCACCGCCAGGCAGGTGAAGGTGGCCTGACCCTGGAGCCACAGGCCCTGCAGGGGAGGGTGCAGCAGGTAGACCCTGGGGGGCTGGGTGTGGTTCCGGCACTCTGCAGGGGACAGGGACAGGTTGGCGAGGGTGCGTGGTGGTCCCTGGCGCGGTGGATGGGAGCGGGGTCGAGGGGTCGCCAGCGGCTCCTGGTGTCTTTAGTCACCGCCCAGCCCCAGGCCTGCCCTCTCCCCAGAGCCACCGGCCCTTGCTGCTTCCAGAATGGCAGTGGGCCGGTGACCTCCCGTTGCCCACAGCTGGGCTGGGGTCTCGCTTGTAGGCAGGCTCTCTCGGCCGCTGAAAGTTCTCCGCCCTTCCCCGCCCCCGCCACTTGGTTGCCCCAAGGACTGACCTCTGCAGGGGTCCTTTGGATTTTCTGGCATCCGGGCTTCTGTCTGGGTGCGACTGGTGGACAGCACTGTGGGGGAACGGGGTGAGTTAGGGTCTCCTCCCAGCTCCACAGACGGCCGGCCCCCTTCCCGCCCTCTGGGGGTCGTATGCATCAGCCCCCCACCGAGTGCGCCTCCAGGCTCTGGCGGGACCCTGGCTGCCTGCTGCTGGTCACAAGTACCTGTGCTCAGCGCTCAAGGACCGTCCCCAAGACGCCGCCTCGACAGTTTAGGGGGACGGTGACCAGTAAGTTATTGGGCCATAAATTGCGACAGCCCAGGGGTCAGCCAACTTTTCTGTCAAGGGCCAGAGAGCAAATATCTTTAGGCTTTGCAGCTGCACGGGGTTTCTGTCTGTCCTCTTGCCCTCCTCCTCCTGGTCCATCCCTCTAGAACTGGAAAGGCCCGTCCTAGGCTGTAGAGATCAGGCTTTGGGCCACATCTGGCCCGTGGGCCGTGCGAGAGCCGGGCAGCGTCTGGGTCAGAGAGGCCCTCCCTTTTCGGAGGGCTTGGCTCGTGCGGTCAGCACACCTTAGGCCCCAGGTGGTTCATCTTCCACGGGAGGGCAGTCTGGCCCCAGAACAGGAGGGCCCAGCCTGTCCTCTTGAAGGTCCGCCCTCTACCCGCCAAGGCTGCCGGGTGGATGGTCCGGCTGCAGGAATCACGGCTGGGGCTGAGTGCTGACACACGCCAGGAGGGTTGTGGATGTGCACAGCTGGAGCTGGCCTGTGGGCTCTCCCTCTCGCAGTGCCCCTCACGCTGTGACCTGCACAGGTTCCCCCATTCATGTGGGGCTGATGGCCACTTGGGCGCCTGAGGTGGCCTCTGCAGTAGGTGCCCCTCAGGTCAGTGCCCTGACTTCCTGGCTCAGGCTGTGACTTAAGGACTCACGGGAGAAGTCGTGGAGGGCTGCTGGAGGGAGGCAGCTGGGGGCCGGGCAGGCAGGTGGGGGTGTGCGTGGGCGGGGGCTGCTGACCTGAGATCCTCGGAGTGGTTAGGGTGAAGCCCTCTGGCTGGGATGCCACAGAGGACACCAAGTGGTTTGGAGTCCGCTTCGATGCTGAAATCAGGGAAGCAGTGAGCGGGTGAGGGGCAGAGTGCAGTGTGGACTGGGGGGAGGGGCCGCAAGGTGAACGGGAAGGGCAGCGGGTGGGGGCGAGCAGGGTCATGTAGTGGGGGCGCGCCTGGCCTGACCCCGCCCCCGGCCGCGGGAGGAGCCCGGCTCACCTGGGAAAGGCACTGCCACGGATTTGTCGCCGTTGGGGTGCTCGACTCTGCACAGCAGGTGCTCTTCGGAGTCCTGGGGGATGCTTGAGAAAGGCAGGAGCACCTGGGAGGAGGCCGCGTACTTGCCCTCCCGCAGGACGGCCGGGAAGCTGTGGATGTTCTGGCTGCTGACACTGACGCTGTTGCTGTAGCTCCAGGAGAAGCTGATGGAGCTGGGCAAGAAGTCCCGGGCCAGGCAGCCCAGGGCCACCGGGTTCTCATCAGACAGGGGGTTCCCGCAGGAGACCAGGGGGAAGAGAGTCGGGGCAGACGGTCTCCCTGAGGACCCGAGAGAGAGGACAAAAGAGAAAGGGGGCGTGAGAAGTGTCTCTCGTGCCCTGCCGGTAGTTCGCGGGTCCGGGCGGCCCCACCTTCCCTCTGGGACACTGGAGCCGGCGCGGCCTCACTGCCCCTGGCTCAGCCACACTGCGCCCAGCCTGGGAGTCTGGGGTTGGAGGGAGGGTCTGAAGGTCACCGGTGAGGATGATGCAGACTCAGGTCCACCGGCCCTCAGCACACGCAGGTCACTGAGGTCGGCCCAGAGGCAGCCAGGACGGCCCAGCGTGACTCCCAGGGCTCAGCTGAGGTTAAACCCTCCCAAAGCAGCTCGTCCAAGTCGAGCCAGCCCAGCCAGTCCACTTCTGTGGGACCCATCTCAGTCCCCCTTGGTTAGCCCAGCCCAGCTCAGCCCAGTTCAGCCCCGCTCAGCCCAGTTCAGTGCAGTTCAACCCAGCTCAGCTCAACTCAGCTCAACCCAGCCCAGCCCAGCTCAGCTCAGCTCAGCGCAGCCCAGCCCAGCTCAGCTCAGCCCAGTTCAGCCCCACTCAGCCCCACTAAACCCGGCTCAGCTCAGTCCAATCCAGCTCAGCTCAGAAAGCCCGGTTCAGTCCGGTTTTGTCCAGCTCAGCTCAGGCCTGCTATGGGCAGCCAAGGGTAGCCCTGCACAGTCCTGAAAGCCCAGTGGCTCTAGCCGGAAATCGCCAGACCCACTTGCCTCGGCTAAGGCACCTGGTCCAGGAATCCCGCACAGCCGGGCTGGGCCCGGGGTCAGGTCCCTTTGTGCCCCTTGCTCTCTCCTCTCCCCGGAGTCCCTGCCCTCCCCTTCCCACTGGGCACCCGATTCCTCCGTGCCTGCCCCGGGCCCGGCCGGCTTCGGCTCCCAGCAGTGTCAGCCACCAACTTCCTAGGCTACCTGGGATAACGCTTGCTGGCGACTTCACATTCCCTAAAGCATCCCGCAAGAGCCTAGGCGCATTTGCCGTCATCAGAAGGAAGGCCCCAGTCTCTCTGGAATGGGCAGCACTGCTTCTGGGGGAGAGGAGAGACTCGGGGACGCTTCCCTCGGCGCCTTGGCCTTCCCGGGCACATGCCCGCGGCCCCAGCTCCTCTCACTCCCGAGTCTCAAGTGAGTCCGACTTGACAAAATCCCCTCCAGGAAAATCCTCATTAACAATGACGGGAAACGCATTTTATCTGAATTGCCGCGCACAGTTGTGCTGTTTATCCCAAAGGTCTGCAGAAAGCGGAGGCTGCTTTCCAGGGCACAGCAACGATCTAAAACCCAGAGCCGCGTTTCCCGCTTAAGCGAGGACACGGTAAGGGGTGCCCTGGTGTGTGAAGCACCTGGACCCACACAGGCAATAGTCAAAGACTGATTCCCCTTCAAGTGAAAACAAAAACGTCTCATACAGATTTCCCGGAGCAGCAAATCTGGCAGCGCTGGCAGCCTTCCTCTTACCTTTCCAGGCTCCCGGTCACTGGCAAGTCCCGGGAGGTCTTTGGCCTGGAAGAATTCCTCCAAGTCCCTTGAAAACGGCTGATTCACCACTAGCCCGCTGGCCGGTGGCGGAAGCCAGGACTGCCATCCCCTGCTCCGGGCGGTCCCAGGAGACCCCCAGCCACGGCGGGCCTGGAGGCACCCTCTCTCGGACCCTCCACGGGAGCTCCTTCCACGAAGACGCTGGCTGGGCCGATGACTCAGAACAGAGACGGCCCTTCCAAAGCGTCCTGAGTCCTTCCGGACCCACACCCGCCTGCGTCTCCTCAATCCACCAACCAACACGGTTAACTGAAATAATTCATGATGAATGCACACATTTCACCTAAAATCTGTCCTGAGCTGGATACCTGCAAAGAGGTCCTGAAAAGCACTGAGAGGAGGGCAACCGTATCAGAATACCAGAGTGTTTCTTAGTCACGAAGAGAAAATCGACCGGCTAAAGACTGTGGGCACACTCATAGTGCAAACAGCGCTTCGGGCATCGGAGGGTGGTGTGGGATTAATTACCTTGAAGGAATACCCCATTAGAACATTATACGAATGCATTGATAAAATGCACCTAAGACTATTTACTTTCTTAAATATTTACTTTGAAAATGAATATAAACGAGCAGTTGATAAGCTAAAACTGAAATAGATTCAAATAGTGAAAAGGGGAAAAAGGAGGCTGACAACCCCACGAGCACTGAACGGACCCTCTCACAGCCTCGGAAGGACCAGCCCTGCCGGCACCTTGATCTTGCTTCCAGCCTCTAGGCTGTGAGAGAATGAACTTGTGTTGTTTAAGCCTGGCCTGTGGTTCTTTGTTGTGACAGCCCTCAGACCCTCCTACAGATGCTGTCCTGAGCTGTCAGCCCCGTGGCCTGCATGAGAACCCCCCATCCCCACTGGGGGTGGCTGTGCTCTGTGGGACCCCCTCTTTGAATGTCCCACAGCCTGACAGGGTGGGCTGCAAAGGGCACCGTTTAATCAGAAATACGCACCGGGAGCCCACTGCCAGGGGAAGGGTTTCTCTGGGGACCCGTGTCCACTGCCAGCTCTCTTAGGCAGTTGCCTCTTCAAGCCCCTGCCACCCCTGTGGGCCCCCAGCACCCTGAAATTGCCTCCCAGGGGAGATGGCTCCCAGATCGTCCTCACCTGGGCCACCTCCTCTGGTCCCTGTGCCTCCTCTCCTGTCCCACCGCCTGCTGCCACAGCTGGCCCAGACTTCTCTGCATCGCCTGGCTCAGCTCCCGTCTCCGAGTGCTAATCCCTGGCTCCCCTACCTCCTGCCAGCTGTCCCTCTTTCTGGGCCTTTCCTCTGTGTCTCTCCCGGCTGTTTCACCCGAGATTTCTGCATCCGCTTCCGAGCTCCGTCACTGTCTGCTGGGCAGCGGGTGAGGGCCCGCGCTCCTGCAGGGCACACGGCCGCTGCGCACGTGCTGGGCGCCCCTCCTGAGCCCCACCCGCACACACCAGGCACTCCCAAGGTCAGACAAGCCCTCCTGTGGCTGGGCTTGCTAGGAACAGAGACAGAGTGACAAGGCCTCACGCGGGGCTCGTAGCGGCGTCCCCGCTGACGCACACAGGGACCCCGGCTCAGGCTGCGCTGGGAGACCAGGCCGGGGGTCCTCTCCAGCTCAGCTGTCTTTCTTCCTCTGGACCAGCACTGAGACCCAGCCTGGCACGTCCCCTATGGGCCTGGGAGGAGACGCACGGCCCTTTCCAAAGACCCCTTTGGAATTAGGGTCAGCTTTCGATATACACAGCACACAGGAGTGTGGCTTGAGAAAAACCCTTCACAAGGAAGCCGTATCACAAGATAAAATGTACATATTTATTTCAAGGCCACGAGCGAGACATTGCAAAGCAGGGCCGGGCAGAGCCCACGGCTGCGGGCCCCATGCTTGGCCATGGCGTTTGGCCACGTCGGGAGAAGCCGGTTTTGTAGAGCTGGAAGCTGGAGAGGGGCACGGGGAAGATTTCAGTACAAGTGGACAAGCCACGCAGACCCCCGGCCCCAAGGTGGCTCCCCTCTCGCTCCGTCTCTGGTCCCCCATGTCCTTGGCTGGCCGTCACTTCACCTGCAGGCGACAGACACCACGTGAGTGGGGTGGGGTCCCTGGGGGCCACGTGCCGCCCGCCCCTCGTGGCCGGGCGCCCACCTTGAACAGGGTGACCGTGGTGCTATAGAAGAGGCCCAGGAGGAAGAGGACGATGAAGGTGGAGGCCGTGGTGTTGAGGTTCTCAAAGCCTTCCTCCTCGGCGCTCACTTCACCCTCTGCAGGAGACACGGCACAGTGGGTGAGCTCGGCCACGGCGCCCGCAGGGCCCACCCTGGCTGCCCCTCGGCCGTGCGGCCACCGGGAGCGCTGGGGGCGCCGCAGAGGCAGGCGGGCGGGCGGGAGGGCACGTGCACTCCCGCGCCAGCCCTGCTGTGGGGCTGGGAGCTCCCGGGCTTGCCAGGCGGGGTCTCGGGCAGGCACGGCAGGCCACTGACCACCCTATCCAGGCCAGGCAGGCGCAGAGCGTGGCCCAAGCTGAGCAGAGAGGCGACCCCGAGCACCTTGTCCCAGGAGACCTGGGGTGGCAGAGAGCACGACCGAGCAGCACAGTACGCACGGGGTGCGGCCTGTGTCCTGGACTCCCCTGGGGGTCGTAGGGCCACTTGGGGCTGAGAGGCAGGGGGTGGGCGTCCTGTCCCCTGCAGTTTGGGGTGGGCCCCGCGGCCAGTGAGGATCAGCCCCGGGGGCAGGCGGCTGTCTGTGCTGAGGGGCCCGTCCTTCCAGCCTCCCTCCCTCTCCTTCTTGGGGCCAATGGCACACGGGAGAGGCCGTGTGGGGCACTGGCTGGCTTGTCTGCCCCACCGGCACTCAAGGCTGGGGGACCAAGGGGCCAGACAGACCCTGAGCCCCCAGGGAGGGAGACATTAGGACGACAGAAGGAGGACATTCTGTGGGGTCTGCAGACCCCCTCACTGACAGACCCTGGGGTCATCGGGGGCTCAGGCCCCTAAAGGGCCAGGAGCCCAGGAGGGTCGGGAGGCGGCCTGGAGGGGCGGTGGTGTGCTGGACCCAGGAGACCTGCTCGGCCCCCACTCCCCTCCCTGCCCACCTGGCTCTGTGCCCACCATTTCCAGGCCAGTGTTTGCAGACAGGGCCCCTGCAGCTTCCTACTCCAAGGAAGCCCCTCCTGGGACAGCCTCCCGCTGCCTCTTCACAGGGGGAGGGGATGGGGGCGCTGCTGCCCTCACAAGGGCCTGGACCGGGAGAGGCACCCCTCCAGGCCACGGGCCCGCGCCATCCTGAGGAACTGCAGCTGGCCGGGCCATGGTGGGCCTCGGAGCCCGCTACCCTGGGGCTGGGGATGGTGGCCATGGCAGGAGTCCAGGATGGGCCGGCCCGTGGACACACCCCCAAGCTGAGACAGAAGGACAAGCAGAGCTTGGGCGCGACGCCCGGCAGCCAGAGTGGTGCAGAGGAACACCGCCGGAGGGGGCAGGCGCGTCTGCCAAAAGGCAACGAGCGATGATGGCTGTGCGAGGGTCGGCATCTGTGTCCATGTGTGCAAGCCTTTGCGTGTGCCGTGATTCGTGTGTGTGCACAAGCACGAGTACATCTGTGTATATGTGTCCATATGTCTGTGTGTGCATGTCTCAGTGTGTGTCTGCGTGCCCACGACTCGTCCACGAGCACGCAGGTGTGTCTGTGTGTGAGCGCCCATGTGCACGTGCCTATGTGTGCCTGTGACTGTGCGTGCATGTGTGAGTGTGCGTGTACCTATCTGTGTGTGTCTCTGTGTGTCCACGTGTGCATGTGTCCATGTCTTTGTGTGTGTGTGTGCCCATGTCCTTCACACGTGTCCGTGTCACGTGCATCCATGTCTCTGTCCATGCATGTGCCTGCCTGTGTGTCCGTGCGCACACACGTGTCTCTCTGTGTGCGTGCCCATGTGCATGTGTGTCTCGTGTGCGTGCACGCGCGTGCATGTGTTGCACACCTGTGTGCCCCCGGGGTGGCTGCAGAGGTAGCTGGAGGAGCAGTGAGCACAGGCTTGGCTTTGCTGTGAGCATCCTGCAAGGGACACCAGGGCTTCCGGGGGGGGGTCGGAGGCACATGCGGAGGCGGGGGCGAGGGCAGGAGGGGAGGGCGGTCTGCTGGGCGGGGGCAGCACAGCCATGGCCCCCGCGGGGAGAGCACTGCTCACTCACAACCGGCGTCTTTTGAACGGATCTTTTTATTTCTAATTTTTATAAAATGCAACATCTCACCCACTGACACGGTTAGTTTGCACGCACGCACGCACACACACAGCGACGGTCACCCAGGGGCTCTGGCCCCGGCCTGAGCGGGCGGCCGGGTGGTCAGTAGCAGGTGCTGGCTGTGTCGGACATGACCAGTGACACGTTGTACAGGGTGGGTTTACCAGTGGCCTTGTCCACGGTCCTCTCGGTCACCATGTGGGGCAGGGCCTCGTGGCCCACGACGCAGGTGTAGGTGTCCCCGCTGCTCCAGTCCTCTTCGCTCACAGTCAGGATGCTGTACACGAAGTAGAGGCCGGGGGCCTGGGGCTCGGGCGCCGGGGCACTGGTCACGTACTTGTCAGAGGACATGGGCTGCCCCTTCTGCAGCCACTGCACGAACACGTCTGCGGGCGAGAAGCCCTTCACCAGGCAGGTGACGGAGGCGGACTCCCGCAGGCTCAGCTGTTCCCGCGTTGGTGGCTGCACGTACACGGACGGCATGTGCTTGGCGACCTCTGTGGGGCGGACACAGTGGTGAGATCGGGTTGCGGGCGAGAGGGATCCGTCCTGGACCACGGGGAGCGCAGGGGCTCTCCTGGTCCCGCCTTGCTGTCCTCAGACCCCAGAAGCCGTGGGAGAGCCCGGGGCGGAGGGAAGGAGGCCAGCGCAGGCTCACCTGTGGGCCTGGAGATGTCGCGCTTCAGTGGCGAGGGCAGGTCTGTGTGGGTCACCGTGCACGTGAACCTTTCTCCAGACTCCCATTCCTCTGCGCAGACAGAGGCCTCACCCACGGCGCTGAATGTGCCATTGGCGTGGCTCTCAGAGACGTTGGTGAGGGTCTGCAGGACCTCGCCATTCTGGCGGGTCCAGGAGATGCTCAGGCTGTCATAGGTGGTCAGGTCTGTGACCAGGCAGGAAAGCTTGGCTGACTTGGTGAGGAAGATGCCAGCGAAGGACGGGGGGATGGTGAAGATCCTGATGTGGGGGGACGGGGCTGGAGGTGGGAAGAGAGTTGGTTGGAGTGAAATCAGGCAGAGGAACAGTGCAGCCCAAAGAGCAGGCGCCGAGTTGGCTGCGTCCCTCGTGAGCCCAGGGTCCCGCTGCAGGAGGACAGTGGGCCCCCAGCTGCCCCGCACACAGCCCCTCCCTGCCCTGGGCTGCTCTGAGAAGCCAAGGCTCAGGATGCTGCTGGCACGTCGGGAGCGCTGTATGCAGACCTGTGTGAGGGTCCCCACCCAGCCCGGGGGCTGCACTCACAGGAGCCGCACATAGAGGACACGTTCTTCTGGAAGGTCCCCTCGCTGTGTTCCACTTCACAGGTGAACACGCTCTGGCTGAGCCACTCGCTCTCCGTGATGGTCAGCGTGCTGTAGGTCCTGAAGGTCACGGGCGAGGAATGTACAGTCTCCACTGGGCCTTCGCTGATGCCAGACACCACCCGCTTCCCGTCACGAAACCAGGAGAAGGAGATCTGCTTGGGTCTGAAGCCTGAGGCCTGGCAGATGAGTCTGGACGTGCGCTGGGGGTTGCCGGAGAAAGCGTCTCGGGGGGGCATGAAGATGCCCACGTTGGGAGGCTTGTTAGGCGCCAGCACTGCAGAGAAGGACAAGGCATCAGCTGCGCCTGGCCTGACCCCGCCCCCGGCCGCGGGAGGAGCCCGGCTCACCTGGGAAAGGCACTGCCACGGACTTGTCGCCGTTGGGGTGCTGGACTCTGCACAGCAGGTGCTCTTCGGAGTCCTGGGGGATGCTTGAGAAAGGCAGGAGCACCTGGGAGGAGGCCGCGTACTTGCCCTCCCGCAGGACGGCCGGGAAGCTGTGGATGTTCTGGCTGCTGACACTGACGCTGTTGCTGTAGCTCCAGGAGAAGCTGATGGAGCTGGGCAAGAAGTCCCGGGCCAGGCAGCCCAGGGCCACCGGGTTCTCATCAGACAGGGGGTTCCCGCAGGAGACCAGGGGGAAGAGAGTCGGGGCAGACGGGCTCCCTGAGGACCCGAGAGAGAGGACAAAAGAGAAATGGGGCGTGAGAAGTGTCCCTCGTGCCCTGCCGGTAGGTCGCGGGTCCGGGCGGCCCCGCCTTCCCTCTGGGACACTGGAGCCGGCGCGGCCTCACTGCCCCTGGCTCAGCCACACTGCGCCCAGCCTGGGAGTCTGGGGTCGGAGGGAGGGTCTGAAGGTCACCGGTGAGCATGACGCAGACTCAGCTCCACCGGCCCTCAGCACAAGCAGGTCACTGAGGTCGGCCCAGAGGCAGCCAGGACGGCCCAGCGTGACTCCCAGGGCTCAGCTGAGGTTAAACCCTCCCAAAGCAGCTCGTCCAAGTCGAGCCAGCCCAGCCAGTCCACTTCTGTGGGACCCATCTCAGTCCCCCTTGGTTAGCTCAGCCCAGCTCAGCCCAGTTCAGTGCAGTTCAACCCAGCTCAGCCCAGTTCAGCCCAGCTCAGCTCATCCAGTTCATCCTGGCTCAGCCTGGCTCAGCCCGGCTCAGCCCAGCTCAGCCCAACTCAGCTCAGCTCAGCCCAGCTCAGCACAGCCCAGCCCTGCTCAGCCCAGCCCAGCTCAGCCCAGCCCAGCTCAGCTCAGCAGAGCTCAGCACAGCACAGTTCAGCCCAGCACAGCTCAGCACAGCACAGCTCAGCCCAGCACAGCTCAGCTCAGCCCAGCACAGCTCAGCTCAGTCCAGCTCAGCCCAGCTCAGCACAGCTCAGCTCAGTCCAGCTCAGCCCAGCTCAGCCCAGCTCAGCTCAGCCAGGCCCAGCTCGGCACAGCCCAGCCCAGCTCAGCCAAGCCCAGCTCAGCTCAGCCAAGCCCAGCTCAGCTCAGCCCAGATCAGCACAGCCCAGCTCAGCCCAGCTCAGCTCAGCTCAGGCCAGCCCAGCTCAGCCCAGTTCAGCCCAGCCCAGTTCAGCTAATTCAGCCCCGCTCAGCCCAGTTCAGCACAGATCAACCCAGCTCAACCCGTTTCAGCTCAGCCCAGCTCAGCTCAGCTCAGCTCAGCTCAGCCCAGCTCAGCCCAGCCCAGGCCAGCTCAGCCCAACTCAGCTCAGCCCAGCTCAGCACTGCCCAGCCCAGCCCAGCCCAGCTCAGCTCAGCACGGCAGAGCTCAGCACAGCACAGCACAGCTCAGCCCAGCCCAGCTCAGCTCAGCACAGCTCAGCTCAGCACAGCTCAGTCCAGCTCAGCACAGCCTAGCTCGGCCCAGCCCAGCTCAGCCCAGCTCAGCTCAGCCCAGCTCAGCCCAGCTCAGTCAGCTTAGCCCAGCTCAGCACAGCCCAGCCCAGCTCAGCCAAGCCCAGTTCAGCCCCGCTCAGCCGAGTTCAGAGCAGATTAACCCAGCTCAACCCATTTCAGCCCAGCTCAGCCCAGCCCAGCTCAGCCCAGCTCAGTCAGCTTAGCCCAGCTCAGCCTAGCTCAGCATAGCCCAGCTCAGCTCAGCCCAGGTCAGCACAGCCCAGCTCAGCTCAGCCCAGCTCGGCCCAGGCCAGCTCAGCCCAGCTCAGTCAGCTTAGCCCAGCTCAGCCCAGCCCAGCACAGCTCAGCACAGCTCAGCACAGCTCACCTCAGCCCAGCTCAGCTCAGCTCAGCTCAGCTCAGCCCAGCTCAGCCCAGCTCAGCTCAGCCCCGCTCAGCTCAGCCCAGCTCAGCTCAGCCCAGCCCAGCTCAGCATAGCTCAGCACAGCTCAGCACAGCCCAGCTCAGCTCAGCCCAGCTCAGCCCAGCTCAGCCCAGCTCAGCTCAGCTCAGCCCAGCTCAGCTCAGCCCAGCGCAGCTCAGCACAGCTCAGCACAGCCCAGCCCAGCCCAGCTCAGCCCAGCCCAGCTCAGCTCAGCCCAGCTCAGCTCAGCCCAGCCCAGCTCAGCATAGCTCAGCACAGCCCAGCCCAGCTCAGCCCAGCTCAGCACAGCTCAGCACAGCCCAGCCCAGCTCAGCGCAGCCCAGCCCAGCTCAGCGCAGCCCAGCCCAGCTCAGCGCAGCCCAGCCCAGCTCAGCGCAGCCCAGCCCAGCTCAGCGCAGCCCAGCCCAGCTCAGCGCAGCCCAGCCCAGCTCAGCGCAGCCCAGCCCAGCTCAGCGCAGCCCAGCCCAGCTCAGCGCAGCCCAGCCCAGCTCAGCGCAGCCCAGCCCAGCTCAGCGCAGCCCAGCCCAGCTCAGCGCAGCCCAGCCCAGCTCAGCGCAGCCCAGCCCAGCTCAGCGCAGCCCAGCCCAGCTCAGCGCAGCCCAGCCCAGCTCAGCGCAGCCCAGCCCAGCTCAGCGCAGCCCAGCCCAGCTCAGCGCAGCCCAGCCCAGCTCAGCGCAGCCCAGCCCAGCTCAGCGCAGCCCAGCCCAGCTCAGCGCAGCCCAGCCCAGCTCAGCGCAGCCCAGCCCAGCTCAGCGCAGCCCAGCCCAGCTCAGCGCAGCCCAGCCCAGCTCAGCGCAGCCCAGCCCAGCTCAGCGCAGCCCAGCCCAGCTCAGCGCAGCCCAGCCCAGCTCAGCGCAGCCCAGCCCAGCTCAGCGCAGCCCAGCCCAGCTCAGCGCAGCCCAGCCCAGCTCAGCGCAGCCCAGCCCAGCTCAGCGCAGCCCAGCCCAGCTCAGCGCAGCCCAGCCCAGCTCAGCGCAGCCCAGCCCAGCTCAGCGCAGCCCAGCCCAGCTCAGCGCAGCCCAGCCCAGCTCAGCGCAGCCCAGCCCAGCTCAGCGCAGCCCAGCCCAGCTCAGCGCAGCCCAGCCCAGCTCAGCGCAGCCCAGCCCAGCTCAGCGCAGCCCAGCCCAGCTCAGCGCAGCCCAGCCCAGCTCAGCGCAGCCCAGCCCAGCTCAGCGCAGCCCAGCCCAGCTCAGCGCAGCCCAGCCCAGCTCAGCGCAGCCCAGCCCAGCTCAGCGCAGCCCAGCCCAGCTCAGCGCAGCCCAGCCCAGCTCAGCGCAGCCCAGCCCAGCTCAGCGCAGCCCAGCCCAGCTCAGCGCAGCCCAGCCCAGCTCAGCGCAGCCCAGCCCAGCTCAGCGCAGCCCAGCCCAGCTCAGCGCAGCCCAGCCCAGCTCAGCGCAGCCCAGCCCAGCTCAGCGCAGCCCAGCCCAGCTCAGCGCAGCCCAGCCCAGCTCAGCGCAGCCCAGCCCAGCTCAGCGCAGCCCAGCCCAGCTCAGCGCAGCCCAGCCCAGCTCAGCGCAGCCCAGCCCAGCTCAGCGCAGCCCAGCCCAGCTCAGCGCAGCCCAGCCCAGCTCAGCGCAGCCCAGCCCAGCTCAGCGCAGCCCAGCCCAGCTCAGCGCAGCCCAGCCCAGCTCAGCGCAGCCCAGCCCAGCTCAGCGCAGCCCAGCCCAGCTCAGCGCAGCCCAGCCCAGCTCAGCGCAGCCCAGCCCAGCTCAGCGCAGCCCAGCCCAGCTCAGCGCAGCCCAGCCCAGCTCAGCGCAGCCCAGCCCAGCTCAGCGCAGCCCAGCCCAGCTCAGCGCAGCCCAGCCCAGCTCAGCGCAGCCCAGCCCAGCTCAGCGCAGCCCAGCCCAGCTCAGCGCAGCCCAGCCCAGCTCAGCGCAGCCCAGCCCAGCTCAGCGCAGCCCAGCCCAGCTCAGCGCAGCCCAGCCCAGCTCAGCGCAGCCCAGCCCAGCTCAGCGCAGCCCAGCCCAGCTCAGCGCAGCCCAGCCCAGCTCAGCGCAGCCCAGCCCAGCTCAGCGCAGCCCAGCCCAGCTCAGCGCAGCCCAGCCCAGCTCAGCGCAGCCCAGCCCAGCTCAGCGCAGCCCAGCCCAGCTCAGCGCAGCCCAGCCCAGCTCAGCGCAGCCCAGCCCAGCTCAGCGCAGCCCAGCCCAGCTCAGCGCAGCCCAGCCCAGCTCAGCGCAGCCCAGCCCAGCTCAGCGCAGCCCAGCCCAGCTCAGCGCAGCCCAGCCCAGCTCAGCGCAGCCCAGCCCAGCTCAGCGCAGCCCAGCCCAGCTCAGCGCAGCCCAGCCCAGCTCAGCGCAGCCCAGCCCAGCTCAGCGCAGCCCAGCCCAGCTCAGCGCAGCCCAGCCCAGCTCAGCGCAGCCCAGCCCAGCTCAGCGCAGCCCAGCCCAGCTCAGCGCAGCCCAGCCCAGCTCAGCGCAGCCCAGCCCAGCTCAGCGCAGCCCAGCCCAGCTCAGCGCAGCCCAGCCCAGCTCAGCGCAGCCCAGCCCAGCTCAGCGCAGCCCAGCCCAGCTCAGCGCAGCCCAGCCCAGCTCAGCGCAGCCCAGCCCAGCTCAGCGCAGCCCAGCCCAGCTCAGCGCAGCCCAGCCCAGCTCAGCGCAGCCCAGCCCAGCTCAGCGCAGCCCAGCCCAGCTCAGCGCAGCCCAGCCCAGCTCAGCGCAGCCCAGCCCAGCTCAGCGCAGCCCAGCCCAGCTCAGCGCAGCCCAGCCCAGCTCAGCGCAGCCCAGCCCAGCTCAGCGCAGCCCAGCCCAGCTCAGCGCAGCCCAGCCCAGCTCAGCGCAGCCCAGCCCAGCTCAGCGCAGCCCAGCCCAGCTCAGCGCAGCCCAGCCCAGCTCAGCGCAGCCCAGCCCAGCTCAGCGCAGCCCAGCCCAGCTCAGCGCAGCCCAGCCCAGCTCAGCGCAGCCCAGCCCAGCTCAGCGCAGCCCAGCCCAGCTCAGCGCAGCCCAGCCCAGCTCAGCGCAGCCCAGCCCAGCTCAGCGCAGCCCAGCCCAGCTCAGCGCAGCCCAGCCCAGCTCAGCGCAGCCCAGCCCAGCTCAGCGCAGCCCAGCCCAGCTCAGCGCAGCCCAGCCCAGCTCAGCGCAGCCCAGCCCAGCTCAGCGCAGCCCAGCCCAGCTCAGCGCAGCCCAGCCCAGCTCAGCGCAGCCCAGCCCAGCTCAGCGCAGCCCAGCCCAGCTCAGCGCAGCCCAGCCCAGCTCAGCGCAGCCCAGCCCAGCTCAGCGCAGCCCAGCCCAGCTCAGCGCAGCCCAGCCCAGCTCAGCGCAGCCCAGCCCAGCTCAGCGCAGCCCAGCCCAGCTCAGCGCAGCCCAGCCCAGCTCAGCGCAGCCCAGCCCAGCTCAGCGCAGCCCAGCCCAGCTCAGCGCAGCCCAGCCCAGCTCAGCGCAGCCCAGCCCAGCTCAGCGCAGCCCAGCCCAGCTCAGCGCAGCCCAGCCCAGCTCAGCGCAGCCCAGCCCAGCTCAGCGCAGCCCAGCCCAGCTCAGCGCAGCCCAGCCCAGCTCAGCGCAGCCCAGCCCAGCTCAGCGCAGCCCAGCCCAGCTCAGCGCAGCCCAGCCCAGCTCAGCGCAGCCCAGCCCAGCTCAGCGCAGCCCAGCCCAGCTCAGCGCAGCCCAGCCCAGCTCAGCGCAGCCCAGCCCAGCTCAGCGCAGCCCAGCCCAGCTCAGCGCAGCCCAGCCCAGCTCAGCGCAGCCCAGCCCAGCTCAGCGCAGCCCAGCCCAGCTCAGCGCAGCCCAGCCCAGCTCAGCGCAGCCCAGCCCAGCTCAGCGCAGCCCAGCCCAGCTCAGCGCAGCCCAGCCCAGCTCAGCGCAGCCCAGCCCAGCTCAGCGCAGCCCAGCCCAGCTCAGCGCAGCCCAGCCCAGCTCAGCGCAGCCCAGCCCAGCTCAGCGCAGCCCAGCCCAGCTCAGCGCAGCCCAGCCCAGCTCAGCGCAGCCCAGCCCAGCTCAGCGCAGCCCAGCCCAGCTCAGCGCAGCCCAGCCCAGCTCAGCGCAGCCCAGCCCAGCTCAGCGCAGCCCAGCCCAGCTCAGCGCAGCCCAGCCCAGCTCAGCGCAGCCCAGCCCAGCTCAGCGCAGCCCAGCCCAGCTCAGCGCAGCCCAGCCCAGCTCAGCGCAGCCCAGCCCAGCTCAGCGCAGCCCAGCCCAGCTCAGCGCAGCCCAGCCCAGCTCAGCGCAGCCCAGCCCAGCTCAGCGCAGCCCAGCCCAGCTCAGCGCAGCCCAGCCCAGCTCAGCGCAGCCCAGCCCAGCTCAGCGCAGCCCAGCCCAGCTCAGCGCAGCCCAGCCCAGCTCAGCGCAGCCCAGCCCAGCCCAGCCCAGCCCAGCTCAGCTCAGCCCAGCTCAGCTCAGCCCAGCCCAGCTCAGCCCAGCTCAGCTCAGCCCAGCCCAGCTCAGCATAGCTCAGCACAGCTCAGCACAGCCCAGCTCAGCTCAGCCCAGCTCAGCCCAGCTCAGCACAGCTCACTTCAGCCCAGCTCAGCCCAGCTCAGCTCAGCCCAGCTCGGCACAGCTCAGCTCAGCCCAGCTCAGCCCAGCTCAGCCCAGCTCAGCACAGCTCACCTCAGCCCAGCTCAGCCCAGCTCAGCTCAGCCCAGCTCAGCACAGCTCAGCACAGCTCAGCACAGCCCAGCTCAGCCCAGATCAGCCCAGCTCAGCACAGCTCAGCACAGCTCAGCTGGGCACGGCAGAGCTCAGCACAGCACAACACAGCTCAGCCCAGCACAGCTCAGCTCAGCACAGCTCAGCTCAGCACAGCTCAGTCCAGCTCAGCTCAGCCCAGCTCAGCCCAGCTCAGCCCAGCTCAGCCCAGCCCAGCTCAGCCCAGCTCAGCCCAGCCCAGCCCAGCCCAGCTCAGCTCAGCCCAGCTCAGCCCAGCCTAGCTCAGCTCAGCTCAGCCCAGCCCAGCCCAGCTCAGCCCAGCTCAGCTCAGCTCAGCCCAGCTCAGCTCAGCCCAGCGCAGCTCAGCACAGCTCAGCACAGCCCAGCCCAGCCCAGCTCAGCCCAGCCCAGCTCAGCTCAGCCCAGCTCAGCTCAGCCCAGCCCAGCTCAGCTCAGCTCAGCCCAGCTCAGCTCAGCCCAGCTCAGCCCAGCCCAGCCCAGCCCAGCTCAGCCCAGCTCAGCTCAGCCCAGCTCAGCCCAGCTCAGCCCAGCTCAGCCCAGCCCAGCCCAGCTCAGCTCAGTTCAGCTCAGCCCAGCCCAGCCTAGCCCAGCTAAGCACAGCTCAGTTCAGCTCAGCTCAGCTCAGCTCAGCTCAGCCTGACTCAGCTCAGCCTGGCTCAGCACAGCACAGCCCAGATCAGCCCAGCTCAGCTCGGCTCAGCACAGGTCAGCCCAGCTCAGCCCAGCTCAGCCCAGCCCAGCTGATCCCAGCTCAGCCCAGCTCAGCCCAGCCCAGCTCAGCTTAGCCCAGCTCAGCCCAGTTCAGCCCCGCTCAGCCCGGCTCAACACTGGTCAGCCCAGCTCAACCCAGCCCAGTTCAGCTCAGCCCAGCTCAGGCCAGCTCAGACCAGATTAACCCAGTTCAGTCCAGTAAAGACCACCTCAGCGCAGCCCAGCCCAGCTCAGCTCAGCCCAGTTCAGCCCCACTCAGCCCCACTAAACCCGGCTCAGCTCAGTCCAATCCAGCTCAGCTCAGAAAGCCCGGTTCAGTCCGGTTTTGTCCAGCTCAGCTCAGGCCTGCTATGGGCAGCCAAGGGTAGCCCTGCACAGTCCTGAAAGCCCAGTGGCTCTAGCCGGAAATCGCCAGACCCACTTGCCTCGGCTAAGGCACCTGGTCCAGGAATCCCGCACAGCCGGGCTGGGCCCGGGGTCAGGTCCCTTTGTGCCCCTTGCTCTCTCCTCTCCCCGGAGTCCCTGCCCTCCCCTTCCCACTGGGCACCCGATTCCTCCGTGCCTGCCCCGGGCCCGGCCGGCTTCGGCTCCCAGCAGTGTCAGCCACCAACTTCCTAGGCTACCTGGGATAACGCTTGCTGGCGACTTCACATTCCCTAAAGCATCCCGCAAGAGCCTAGGCGCATTTGCCGTCATCAGAAGGAAGGCCCCAGTCTCTCTGGAATGGGCAGCACTGCTTCTGGGGGAGAGGAGAGACTCGGGGACGCTTCCCTCGGCGCCTTGGCCTTCCCGGGCACATGCCCGCGGCCCCAGCTCCTCTCACTCCCGAGTCTCAAGTGAGTCCGACTTGACAAAATCCCCTCCAGGAAAATCCTCATTAACAATGACGGGAAACGCATTTTATCTGAATTGCCGCGCACAGTTGTGCTGTTTATCCCAAAGGTCTGCAGAAAGCGGAGGCTGCTTTCCAGGGCACAGCAACGATCTAAAACCCAGAGCCGCGTTTCCCGCTTAAGCGAGGACACGGTAAGGGGTGCCCTGGTGTGTGAAGCACCTGGACCCACACAGGCAATAGTCAAAGACTGATTCCCCTTCAAGTGAAAACAAAAACGTCTCATACAGATTTCCCGGAGCAGCAAATCTGGCAGCGCTGGCAGCCTTCCTCTTACCTTTCCAGGCTCCCGGTCACTGGCAAGTCCCGGGAGGTCTTTGGCCTGGAAGAATTCCTCCAAGTCCCTTGAAAACGGCTGATTCACCACTAGCCCGCTGGCCGGTGGCGGAAGCCAGGACTGCCATCCCCTGCTCCGGGCGGTCCCAGGAGACCCCCAGCCACGGCGGGCCTGGAGGCACCCTCTCTCGGACCCTCCACGGGAGCTCCTTCCACGAAGACGCTGGCTGGGCCGATGACTCAGAACAGAGACGGCCCTTCCAAAGCGTCCTGAGTCCTTCCGGACCCACACCCGCCTGCGTCTCCTCAATCCACCAACCAACACGGTTAACTGAAATAATTCATGATGAATGCACACATTTCACCTAAAATCTGTCCTGAGCTGGATACCTGCAAAGAGGTCCTGAAAAGCACTGAGAGGAGGGCAACCGTATCAGAATACCAGAGTGTTTCTTAGTCACGAAGAGAAAATCGACCGGCTAAAGACTGTGGGCACACTCATAGTGCAAACAGCGCTTCGGGCATCGGAGGGTGGTGTGGGATTAATTACCTTGAAGGAATACCCCATTAGAACATTATACGAATGCATTGATAAAATGCACCTAAGACTATTTACTTTCTTAAATATTTACTTTGAAAATGAATATAAACGAGCAGTTGATAAGCTAAAACTGAAATAGATTCAAATAGTGAAAAGGGGAACCTTCTAGTTTCTGTCAACATCTTTGCCTTAATTTAGAAATGCAAATTTTCCAGGTGTTGCGTTCAGTGGAACATTTTCAGTTTTGTGGGCTGAGCAACACCCTCACCAAACCACACCTTGGTGGCCATGAGCTATAAATTTACCAACTGTGTTTTCTTGCTTCCTAAAATAGACTCTCGGCTGATCTGCTTCCTGCCACCTGCTGCAGGGGGCCAGCCCCACACGCGGCCATCTTGACTAACTCAGCACCACCAATTAATTAAAAAAATAAGCCGAATTTATTGTTGCCAAAACTCAGTCTTGAATCAGGGCAGGGGGCCGACAGTACCGAGTTATTACCTCTCGGCCAAACTTGCCCCCCTATCAACTCCCCAAAGACAGGATTCACAGTTGTTAATTGAATGATAAAACTGAAAATACATTAAAAGTCTCTCACATTCTAAAGTCACCATTTTCCTAATCATCAGGAGCCCCTTGAAGCATATCCTGTCTTTCAGTTTTTCATAAGCCTGCCTCTTATGATGAGCATGTATCTTTCTCTTAGCAAGTGTCCTCACAAAGCCCAGTACCTGTAACCTCCCCAGGCTCTTCCTTTCGGGGGGCTGGGGTGCCCCACTCTCACCAGGATTGGGAGACTACACGTCCATCCTCACCCAGACAATTCTAATCCTAACCAATAAAGAATTTGAATTACAATCTAGCGCAGAGCACACCTCACATCTGAAGAGGACATTTCACTATGCCTTCCACATGTGGCATTC
>NW_006783775.1:199570-203150 GCF_000442215.2 Lipotes vexillifer | reverse complement strand
TCTGCATTCCTGTGGTTCTAGAAACACAATCATCAAGGCACACTCCTCAACTGACTCTATGATTGTAGCAGCCAAATTATCACCAAACTGTCCTGCCGCCGAGGGGGTCCTGGGACTCCCCCACAGGTGGCCCTTCCCGCCTGCAGCCGCCTCTTGAATGCCGGCAGTATTCCAATTTTTGAAAGACATCAGAAAACCCAGAGGCTCTGAAATCCCTAGGGCGCCTGGTCCTGGTCCCCTCCTGGCCAGTCTGCCCAGTCCCCCGGCGGACACAGACACGTCCTGAGGACCAGACGGTGATGCTCAGAAACCCCAGAGACAGGAGCAGAAAATAAAGGCCCTGGAGGGGCCATTCTTACCTGAGGAGACGGTGACAGAGATCCCTTGGCCCCAGCCGTCTATACCGTAGTAATCACTGTGGTGGGATCTCCAACTTCACCTCACAAAAACCTCGGGGGCCCGGCATGGCCCCATGGCGCCCAGGGACCTGTCCTGTCTACAGGCGCCGCATGGGAGCCGACGGTCCGAGTCACTTATCCGGAGGGCCCCGGAACCCTCTGATGGCCCTGCCCCCTCCAGGCTGACCCAGAGACCCCACATCCCAGCCTGGCGCCCAGAAGCCAGACCACTGCCCGCCTAGGCTGTCTGACCATGAATCACGAATCCTTAACTCAAACTCAGAAGTCCAACCAACCTCAAACAGCCAGCCGCCTGCCCCAGAAAGCTAACGAAAGCCCCTGGTGTTGCGGTGATGCTGGAATCAAATGGCCAGACCAGCCGAAGGAGCTGCCTTGTCTGTCCCCGCACCGCAGCATCCTTGGGGCAGGGAGGTCCATCTCTGGGCCCCTTTTATGGGGACCCTCTCCCTGGCTCCCTTTCCTGTCCTCCAAAGTGCCCCGCGCCTCTGACATTGAGACCCTGACACCGCGGGTCTCCCCAAGTGCGGTGGAAGTGTGGAGGGGGTGAGGACTCACCTGAGGAGACGGTGACCAGGACCCCCTGGCCCCAGTAGTCATACCAGTTGTCACACTGTGACAACTATGCCAGGACCCTGAGCAATAACTGGGGGCCGGCCAAGACCTCCGGGCCACCTCGCATGTGGCACCTACTGTGGCACCTACTGCGGCACCTTGGGAGCCCAGAGCCCGCGGGTGGCTGAGACCCCCAGGGAAAGCCCTGGCTGCACAGCCCATCCAGAGAGGGCGTCTGGAACCTCTGCTCCCCGCTGGGGTGAGCCTGGGCCCCCTCGGCCCTCTTTCCGAGACCCCCAGGCTGCCCCAGACCCTCTAGACCTGAGACCCAGACAGCCTCGTTTTCCCCCCAAATGCAGCAAAAAAGTCTCAGAGAAAGTGAGGCAGGAGGGCTGGTGAGGACTCACCTGAGGAGACGGTGACCAGGAGCCCCTGGCCCCAGGTATCAAAGTTGTCACAATGCCATGGGCCCCGTTGGGGGGTGTACAAAAACCCAAGCCCCTGGCAGCCTCCTGGTCCCACCCGAAGCCCTACCCCCAGGTCCCTGCGGCCCCGGGCGCAGAACCCGCTCGGCCCAGACTGTGTTCCACCAGCAGAGGTCCCATTTCCGCAGGACGGGGAGGCAGATGGCCTCAGGAGCAGCCTCCCCCCGGGGACACCCGAGGGTCCCACACGGGCCAAGGACTCTCTGGAGGTTTTCCCCCAGCCCAGGACAGAGGAGGCAGAGAGCCATCTCACCCGAGGAGACGGTGGCCTGGGTGCCCTGACCCCAAGTGCTGAAGCGGTCCTGGTCGCCCTGACGCACACAGGGCCCCGCCCTGGGGAAGCTCTGCTCAGGGCTCCTCCCTCCCAGCCGCCCTTGTCCCAGGGCCTCTCGGCCCAGCTCTCAGCTGGCTCACCTCCAGGGGCTCTGTCAGCTCCCAGGCCTGGTCCCGAATGGGGCCAGGACCCTGCCTGTGCTCCAGGCCTCCGGCCCGCAGGCAGTAGTGGTGCAGCCACAGACCCCAGGGACCTGGCCCACGGCTCAGGCGGAGCAGCCGTGGGGGACCCTCACCTGAGGAGACGGTGACCAGGGTCCCCTGGCCCCAGAAGTCAAAGTAAGCATATAGGCACAGTGAGCTGGCCCCATGCTGGGGGGCCCAGAGACCTGCACCCAGGCTCCTCAGGGAGCCCCCAGGAGCTGGAAGGTCTGCTCCCTGCTTGAAGAGACCGCCCAGCCCCTGCCCCCGCAAGCGCCCTCCTGCCCGAACCCCGTGGTCTGGGACTGGACGCGCTCCAGACCCCTGACTTGCTTTGCTCCCACGAGGTCACGTTTTCCCTTTGGCCTTCTGTGCAGCCTGCTGCTCGGAGGCTCAGGGCCGCCCAGCCCTCCTCGATTCCCAGCTGGGCTCCCCTCAACCCAGTACCCCTTCCCAGGCCTCGGGGACCCAGTCCCTTGCCTGGAACGCGTCCCATCTCGTGCCCTCCTGGTAAGTCCCTTCACCTTCCCAGATGGCACATGCGACACTCCCTCTTCGGGCTCCCTACCCGCCCCCCTTGTGCACCCAACTGTGAGCCTTCAGGGCGAGGGCCCAGCTGCCCTGGGGCCTCTCTGCCCAGGGGTTTTGTAAAGTTGTCAGTCACCGTGGCCCCAGCTAGCACTGTGGTTCCTGGCTCAGCCAGAGCCCTGAGGGCGGGCAGCGGGCGAGGTGGAGCTGGGGCAGGTCAGCCACAGGGCCCACGGGAGACCCCTGCCCACCAGTCCCCACACTCATTCCTGGGCTGGTTACAGATTATTTGCCACTCTGCTAATAATCCTCCAAGTGTTGAAGGCTGCCTGCGTGGTTTCCTTTTTCTTTTAGAAATGAGAGCATATTCAAGGCTGTCTCGTTCCCACCTGCACTGGACCTATGTTCTCAGGTGGAGAAAGCCCTGCCATGGCAGTGGGCAGGGTCCTGGACCGTTGCTGACCGCAAGGTGGCTGGCTCATGCCGGCGTGCCCTGGGGGGTCTGTGAGGATCTCTCTGGTCGCAGCTGTGGCACTGGCAGCAGCCCCCTTGTTAGCACTGTGAGGCCTTTCGCTGCCCTCTGTGGTAATGGGGCTCCAGGGGGGCTGGGGCTGTGCTGATGCTGGACCACTGTGTGCCCACACGGCCGGATCCCTGCCATGTCCCCCGGCTGCTGGTCCTCGGGGAGGGTCTCAGCTCTTTTGATGGCCCTGGCTGGAGGGAGGGTGCGAGGGGAGGGGCATGATGGTCTAAAGGAGTGGATTCCCCCTCCCAGACCTGTGTGAACCCTGGGGGGGGGGGTCCCAGGGGAGGGGAAGAGGAGGCCTGTACTCAGTAGCGTCGAACCTGGGGCTGGGGTGCCGGGACCCACAGGTGTGCCAAGTGTGGACCCTCACGGAGGGGAGATGCTCACAGGTGCCCAGAGGCCAGGTGTAAGTGTGGTGGGCATGCTCACCCATGGACCGCTGCCAGGGGTGGACAGAAGGGCACAGACATGGCTGGGGACTGGGAGGGGGTGATGATGCCCTGGAGGCTTGCTGCGGGAGGCGTCAGTGGATAGCATGTGGGGAAGTCTGTGTGTGTGTGTGTGTGTGTGTGTGTGTGTGTGTGTGTGTGTGTGTG
>NW_006783775.1:183248-199455 GCF_000442215.2 Lipotes vexillifer | reverse complement strand
AGGTGTGTGTGTGTGTGTGTGTGTGTGTGTGTGTGTGTGTGTGTGTGTGTGTGTGTGTGAGTCCAGCTGACCCCAAGACCCAGAGGCTGGGCCCTGTGCCTGGAGGTGAATGGCAGGTGGTTGGATGTAGCCTGATTTAAAGGTGGCCTGTGTGCTCAGCAAAGAGGCTGAAGGACTGGGAGCCTTTTTGAGAGTCTCTCCCTACGATCCAGGGCCTCTGATCTCCCTTTAAGGAAATGGGGGGTGGGGCTGCCCCAGGCCCTCCAGGAAATGTCTGCTCTGGCCTTCCAGCGCATCTGGCTTTTTGCCTGGGGGAGGGGAGGTGCCCACCGTGCGCTGCCAGCCCCTCTCCTCCAGCCCCGTGTCTCAGGCCCCACCCAGCCCGGGCCCTGTCTCTTCAGCACAGCAGAGGATCAGCCAGTATGCAATATCGTGTACCCTGTGGAGAATGCAGCTCTGCCCTTGGGGGCTGGCGTGTCCTCTTGGCCCCCAGGTGTGACAGGATCTGGCTTTGGCAGAGCTTTTTGAGCCCTTCACAGAAAGTCTGCCCCGGCCCCCCTTCCTGGCAATGGTGTGCAGAACTTGGGTCAGGGCAGCAGTGGTGGGTCTGGAGCCTGCAGGCCACATGGCTGGCTGTGCTCATGCCCAGGCTGGGCTCCTGCTATAGCAACCCATGGCCAAGTCCTGGGACGCCGCTCCTGCCCCCATCCACTTCAAGCACGTGCCACAGAAAGGACATGTGTGTTACAGGTGTGTGCCCCAGCGAGTGCCAGGTGAGGCGTCTGGATCTCTGTAATGGGGTGGCCAGAACTGGGCCCACTGGCCATGCTGAGTCAGTCTCCCAGCTTCTGCCCACAGCTGTGCCCCATAAGGTGCCCCCACCCCACTCCGGAGCAGGTGGCTGGGAAGGTATCTCCTAGGACAGCCGGGCTGGCATCTCCCAGGACAGCTGGGCTGTCCTGAGCAGGAGTTGCAGTCAAGCTGAGGACTGGACCCCTGAGGCCAGGGTGCCCTGGTCACTCAGCTGCCTCGTTAGAGTCAGGACACATCCATGCAGTAAATAGCCAGTGAGCTACAAATGGCTCTCGGCCTTGATGTCCATGACGGGAGGCAGGTGGGAACAACATTCCCTGTGCTCCTTGAACTTCTGGAGCACAGTGTCCAGGAGATGGAGAAGTCAGAGATGACATGTGCTTGGGTGATCGGAGGCCTTGCTTAAGGGTGGGGGCTGTGGCTGGGCCCAGGGCTTTCCATGGCCCTGCAGCCTTGGTGAGCTAATCCCACTCCAGGGTCCTGTTTTCCTAGAGCTGGCACTGTGGTAGACCAGATGGCCAGAATGCGGGTGCGCTCTGGCAAGTGAGGAGGACCTTCCTCACGTTTGTGCGGGGAGTGCTTTGTATCTGAGATTCGGCTTCTGACGGCCTCCACCCTTGGGGAACTGGTCTCTGGACATTTTGCTCCAGAAGGAAGGTCCTTATGGGCAAAAACACAAGAGGAAAAAGTGCTTGGTGCTCCATTTGTCAGTTCAGAAGGCATACAAGGGCATGTGGTTGCTTCAGTCAACAAATCAAGAGTTGCAAGACGTTACCAAAGGGAAAAGAAACAGGGGGACTTCCCTGGCGGTCCAGTGGTTAAGACTTCACCTTCCAGTGTGAAGGGGGTGCGGGTTTGATCCCTGGTTGGGGGGCTAAGATCCCACATGCCTCACAGCCAAAAGAACAAAACATAAAACAGAAGCAATATTGTAACAAATTCAGTAAAGACTTTAAAAATTGTCCACATAAAAAAAATCTTAAAAAAAAGGAAAAGAAACAGGAATTACCTCTTTGAATACCCAAGGACATGAGCAAAAAAAGGTAAAAACTAGAGAAAAAGGTAACAACTTACAAAAAATGTTTAATAAGTGTGGGGGGACACCAACACATGCTATAAATTTCAAAAGGCAATAGTCAAAAAATGAACAAAAGATTTTAGTGCCTGCTGGCCTGTTCCCCCCTCCACCCCTACAACCCAGAAGAGGCAGTGCGGGGGTGGTTAAAGTTTTGAGAAGTCTCCTAAGTTCCCCCACTGTCCTGGGAGGAGGACTGTGACTGGGAGTGTCACCACACTCTACGGGAAGGACACCTCCAGCTACAGGGGACAGCAGGACTGGTCTTCAACAGGACAACCAAAGCTGGCTGGCCTCCCCACGGAACGAGGAGCTGGGGTGGGAACTTGCTCAGTGCTGAGGAGACGGGGGTGGCGGGCTGTGTCTCTGAGGATGTCTTGGCCATTCCCTCATGACCGCAGAGTTGCTGCCATGGTTAGAAGCATGAAGGGCTCCCACAGCACCTGCGGCAGGAAGGAAGGGCAGGAACAAATGCACTCTCATTGCAGCTTGGCTTTTTATGCAAGAGGGGAAGCCCCGGCTGCTCCCACACCTCCATGTCAAGAACGATGCTGCGTCCACAGCCTCCCCTGACTGTGCAGTCCCTGCACCCGGGAACACCCTCCTCTGGGAGATCTGGGGAGGTTGAGCTGCTCTACGAGCACCTCATTTTAGCCTCTTCTTTCTGCCTGGCACAGGCTGGTTGCCCCTGGAGCTGCCACAGGAAAGGGGGTGAGCAATGTCAGTGGGTTTTCAGTGATGGGCGCAGGAGCTCCTGGGGTTCAGATCCTGATGGCAGCATGCCTTTGACAGAGGGACATGCCTGTCCCTTCAGTACAGTGACCTGGATATTCAACAGAGTCTCAGGGATCATGCCACCCCCTTCACCCCTCCTTTGCCCTAAGGTTACAGTACATCAGGTCGAGGTCAGTGCTTGGCCAACGGTCCCAGAGGGGGCATCCATAGCCTTAGGTGGGGCCAAGGGTGTCAGGCACTCCCCCTCACCGTACAGGACAGGGAGGGGTGCCCGACAAATGGCCCTATCGTCGCTGTGTGCATTTGCTTGCAGGCATTTGTTTGCATCGCCACCAACCCTTATGCATGTTTGAGGCAGTTTGCCAGCTTTTCTCCTGAGGGCTTTCTTGACATGGAGTTTGAGGTTCTTTCCTGCCATGAACTCCTTCCACATTGTTCCCACAGACTCCTGCCATCGTAAATTTCCAGCTGAAGGTGAAAGGAAGCGAGAAGAGCAAATCTCCCTTGGAAACCTTGGAAGGCTCCCAGTGACCGTTGGTTCTGGCGCCCACACTGTGCTGGAGAAAGTGGCTTTCCTGTGGATGAGGTCTAGGGATGAACAGAACCAGGAAACATGGCTCCCTCAGATTCCAGAACGGGAAGACCCCCCTCTGAAGACTTGATGGTGTGCTGGCCTTCATATCCAAATGCACCGCCTCCTCCATCACTGACCCACTGCAGTTAGCCCACATATGGTGAGTTGCTTTTCTGCTGGTGGTGCTGCATCTGCTCTGAGCCACACCAGCTCCCTGCAGCCCCTGCAGTACGTGGACCCGACCCACTCCTCTTGCAGCACGAAGGATCAGGACTTCTGTGTCTGCAGAGTCGCAGCCGACTCCGGGCCCACATTTACTACAGCCTTCCCCTGGAAAACTCGCATAAATGCCCTGAGACTTGAGTTCCTTTGTCTATAAAAAGACGGATAACAAAGAGGGAACCAAGATGGTGGAGTAAAAGAATGTGGAGCTCACGTCTCCTACAGATACATCAAAGCCACCTACATATGGAACAGCTCTCACAGAACACTTTACTGAGCACTGGAAGAAGGCCTCAGACACCCGAAAGGACAAGAAAGACCTCCGCATAACCGGGTAGAACAAAAGAAGAGAAAGAAAGAGGAAGCGGGATGTGACCTGCAGCCCCGGGAAGGAGCTGTGAGAGAGGGAAGGTCCCCACTCCCTGGGGAGACCCCTCACCAGTGGGGTCAGCTGGCGCGCGCTGGGGGCGCTTCAGAGGTTTGGAGGAGAGCGCGGCGCCTGGCCTGTGGCAGGAAGAACGGGGACCCGCACAGACAGACCTTGCCGCTGCTCCGAGAGTCCCAGTCTGAGGCGTGCTTCTGTTGGCGCAGGCAGGGCTGGATGCGAAGGTCAGGCTTTGGAGGTCAGACCTGGGGAGAGGACTGGTGTTGGCTGCGTGGAGACAGCCTGAGGGGGCCGGAGTGCGGTGCGGCTGCAACCAGGGTGTGTGCGGAAGAAGGCTGGGCCTGCCGTACAAGCTAAGTACCATTGTTAAGTGGGACGTGAAGGGAAGAGTGGGGCAGGATATGCCATAGCAGCCTCTTTCTCCGTGCACTAGATAGGACGCCACCTCAGCGGGCTCCAGGATTGTGTGCCAACGGGTTGCCCCCTCACAGAGGTGAGCCCTGGGGGCTGCACGATGTAGGAAGCAGGGCTGAAACCTCTTGCCGCGGCCGTGTGAGCTGTGACTTCAGCACAACCACCAGCTTTGTAAACTCGGTGCCTGTAGGACACTCAGGCAGACAACAGGTGCTCCCACGGCTGGGGTGGCTCTGGTCTTAGCAGCTGTGGGCTTTGTGGGCACATGCACGTGGGGGCTGGGCCGGGTCTGGGTCCGAGCTGCCTCCAGTAACACTCACAGTGGGTCCAGGTGCATGACCACTGTGGTCCTGGGACCTGACTTCAGTGGATCTGTGCTGGTGACCTTATGAAAACAATGCCTGAGCGACCCCAGGGCTGATTGCTGGCATCCCCACAGTTGAGGTGGGGCCAAGGGCAGTGCCAACAACAGTGTACTTTGTGAGCCAGCACAACAGGTGACAGGTGACACCACAGAGCACACTACTGGTGGACAGCTCCAGTGGAGAAACACTCAGCGGCTCCTCTCGCAGTGGGCGCACTCCAATACCTCCTACCTTAGGCTGCAGCTGAGAAACAGATCTTGGGGCTTCTACTCCAACAACTAGGGAGCAGGCCCTTCCCCCAACAGGGCTGGGACAACCACAGAGCAAAAAGAGGAAGCCCTGCTCAACATCCAGTGCAGGCTTTGGTCACCACAACACCAGTCACACTTCCTATCAAGGAGAAAACAGCCAACACTCACCGAGGAAAGAGGTGGCAGGTATCCACACTAAAAACAGCCCTTGTACCAAAAAATATTAAACCCACACAAGCTACACAGAGACGCCCCCACATATATAGCTCTCCGAGACTACAGTAGATAATTGTTTCTCCTAAACTCACAGAGTAAGAGAAATACAAGCCAAATGAAGAAGCAGAGGAACCACCCTCAGTTAAAAGACCAAGAGAATCCCCTTGGAGGAACAAACAATGAAACAGACCTCTTCAGTCTAACAGACACCAAGTTCAAAAAGTCAGCAATGAAAATACTGAAGGAATTAAGAAAGGCTATTGACAGAAATGCAGGTTACTGTAAAAAGAAACTAGAAACTAAAAGACGAAGCCAAGAAAAATTAGAAAATTCATTTGCTGAGATGAAAGCTGAGCTCAAGGCAAGGAAGAGCAGAATGAATAATGCAGAAGAAAGAATAAGTGAGCTGGAAGATAGAATAGTGGAAATTACCCAATCAAAGCAGCAGACAGAAAGCCAAGTGAAAAAAATGAAAGCAATATAAGAGACATATGGGATAATGTAAGCAGGCCAATCTACACATAATAGGGATTCCAGAAGGAGAAGAAAGAGAAAAGGGGATTGAAGTTGTATTTGAAGAAATTATGGTTGAAAACTTCCCAAACCTAAAGAAGGAAACAGACATCCAGATACAGGAAGTATAGAGGGTTCCAAACAAGATGAAAACAAACAGACCTACACCAAGATATATTATAATTAAAATGACAAAAGTTAAAGATACAGAGAAGATTCTAAGGCAGTAAGAGAAGAACAAAGAGTTAATTATGAGGGAACCCCCATGAGGCTATCAGCTGATTTCTCTACAGAAACACTGCAGGCCAGAAGGGAGTGGCAAGTTATATTCAAAGTTCTGAAAAGGAAAAACCTGCAACCTAAGATACTCTACCCAGCAAGATTATTTAGAATAGAAAGAGGGTTAAAGTATTTCTCAGACAAGGAAAAACTAAAAGAATACAGCAATACTAATCCTATCCTAAAAGAAATATTGAAAGACCTTCTCTAAATAGAAAAGAAGTAAGAAGCTATAGGAAAGAGAAAAATCACAATTAGAAAGCAAATTATTTAAGCAAGTATACAGATTAAAAAATCAAAAAATTTTTGTGAAAGCAATGATAACTACAATCAACAGCAAAATGATAAGTATGAAAATGTAAAAGAGGACATCAAAATCATAAAATTTGGGGCTTCCCTGGTGGCGCAGTGGTTGAGAGTCCGCCTGCCGATGCAGGGGACACGGGTTCGTGCCCCGGTCCGGGGAGATCCCACATGCCGCGGAGCGGCTGGGCCCGTGAGCCATGGCCGCTGAGCCTGCGCGTCCGGAGCCTGTGCTCCGCCACGAGAGAGGCCAGAACGGTGAGAGGCCCGCGTACCGCAAAAAATAAATAAATAAATTAATTAATTAAAAAAATCATAAAATATGGAGTAGGAGAGTAAGAAAATGCAGATTTTTTTTTAAAGGTGTTTGAGCCTATGGAACTATCAGTCTAAAGAAAGTAGATATAAGAAGGGGTTAGCATACTTGAAAAACAGGGCAACCACAGTCAAAACCATACAGTAGGTTCACAAAAACCAAAAAGAAGAGAACACAAGCATAATATAAAGGGAAATCGTTAAACCACAAAAGGGAAGACAAAAAGAAAAAAAGGAACAAAGAATAAATATAGAATCAACTGGAAAATGAAGTTTAAAATGGCCATAAATACATATCTATCAAAAATTACCTTAAATGTCAATGGATTAACTGCTCCAATCAAAAGACATAGAGTGGCAGACTTGATTACAAAACCAGAAGCCAACAATATGCTGTCTACCAGAGACCCACTTTAGGGCAAAGGACACACATAGATTGAAAGAGAAGGATGGAAAAAGATATTTCATGCAAAAGGAAATGACAAGAAAGTGGGGATTGCAATACTCATATCAGACAAAATCGACTTTAAAACATAGGCCATAAAGAAAGATAAAGAAGGACACTGTATAATGATAAAAGGATCAATACAAGAAGAGGATATTACACTCATCAACATATATGCACCTAATATAAGGGCACCTAAATACATAAAACAAATGCTAACAGACATAAAGGGAGAAATCAATGGGAACAGAATAATAGTAGGAGATTTTAACACCCTACTCACATCAATGGACAGATCTTCTAGACAGAGAATCAATAAAGCAACAGAGATCCAAAATGATACAATAGACCTGTTAGACTTAATTAATATTATAAGGACATTACATGCAAAAAAACAAGAATAAACATTCTTTTCAAGCGCACGTGGAACATTCTTTAGGATTGATCATATACTAGGACACAAAACAAGCCTCAACAAATTTAAGAGTACAGAAATTATTTCACGCATCTCCTCTGACCACAGCAGCATGAAACTAGACATCAATGACAGGAAAAGAAATGAGAAAAAAATGATTAGGTGGAAACAAAGCAACAAGTTACTAAAAAACCAGTGGGTCAACAATGAAATCAAAGAGGAAATTGAAAGATACCTTGAGACAAATGCAATGAAAGCAGAGCCATACAAAATCTATGGGATGCAGCAAAAGCAGTTCTTAAAGAGAAGTTTAGAGCGATACAGACCTTCCTCAGTAAACAAGGAAAATCTCAAATAAACAACCTAACTTACCACCTAAAAGAATTAGAAAAAGAAGAACAAACAAACCATATATGACAAACCCACAGCCAACATCCTTCTCAACGGTGACAAGCTGAAACCATTTCTTCTAAGATCAGGAAGAAGACAATGTTGTCCACTCTCACCACTATTATTCAACATAATTTTGGAAGTTTTTTTTTTTTTTTTTTTTTTTTGCTGAATGCGGGCCTCTCACTGTTGTGACCTCTCCCATTGCGGAGCACAGGCTCCGGACGCACAGGCTCAGCGGCCATGGCTAATGGGCCCAGCCACTCCGCGGCATGTGGGATCCTCCCGGACCGGGGCATGAACCCATGTCCCCTGCATCAGCAGGTGGATTCTCAACCGCTGCGCCACCAGGGAAGCCCAGTTTTGGAAGTTTTAACCACAGCAATCAGAGACGGAAAAGAAATAAAAGGAATCCAAATCAGAAAAGAAGAAGTAAAGCTGTCACTACTTGCAGATGACATGATACTATACAGAGAGAATCCTAAAGATGCTACCAGAAAACTACTAGAGCTAATCAATGAATCTGGTAGAGTAGCAGGATACAAAATTAATGCACAGAAATCTCTTGCATTCCTATACATTAGTGATGAAAAACCTGAAAGAGAAATTAAGGAAACACTCCCATTTATCATTGCAACAAAAAGAATAAAATACCTAGGAATAAACCTACCTAAGGAGACGAAAGACCTGTATGCAGAAAACTATAACGCACTGATGAAAGAAATTAAAGATGGTAGAAACAGATGGAGAGATATACCATGTTCTCGGATTGGCAGACTCAACATTGTGAAAATGACTCTACTACCCAAAGCAATCTACAGATTCAATGCAATCCCTATCAAACTACCACTGGCATTTTTCACAGAACTAGAACAAAAAATATCACAACTTGTATGGAAACACAAAAGACCCCGAATAGCCAAAGCAATTTTGAGAAAGAAAAACAGAGCTGGAGGAATCAGGCTCCCTGACCTCAGACTATACTACAAAGCTACAGTAATCAAGACAGTATGGTACTGGCACAAAAACAGAAATATAGATCAATGGAACACTATAGAAAATCCAGAGATAAACCCACACACGTATGGTCACCTTATCTTTGATAAAGGAGGCAAGAACATACAATTGAGAAAAGACAGCCTCAATAAGTGGTGCTGGGAAAACTGGACAGCTACATGTGAAAGAATGAAATTAGAACCCTCCCTAACACCATGTTCAAAAACACACTTAAAATGGATTAAAGGCCTAAACGTAAGGCCAGACACTATAAAACTCTTAGAGGAAAACATAAGCAGAACACTCTATGACATAAATCACAGCAAGATCCTTTTTGACCCACCTTCTAGAGAAATGGAAATAAAAACAAAAATAAACAAATGGGACCTGATGAAACTTAAAAGCTTTTGCACAGTAAAGGAAACCATAAACAAGACCAAAAGGCAACCCTCAGAGTGGGAGAAAATATTTGTAAGTGAAGCAACTGACACAGGATTAATCTCCAAAATTTACAAGCAGCTCATGCAGCTCAATATTAAAAAAACGCAACCCAATGCCCAAAAATGGGCAGAAGACCTAAACAGAAATTTCTCCTAAGAAGATATACAGATTGCCAACAAACACATGAAAGAATGCTCAACATCACTAATCATTAGAGAAATACAAATCAAAACTACAATGAGCTATCACCTCACTCTGGTCAGAATGGCCATCATCAAAAAATCTAGAAACAATAAATGCTGGAGAGGGTGTGGAGAAAAGAGTACCCTATTGCACTGTTGGTGGGAATGTAAATGGATACAGCCACTATGGAGAACAGTATGGAGGTTCCTTAGAAAACTTAAAATAGAACTACCATATGACCCAGCAATCCCACTACTGGGCATATACCCTGAGAAAACCATAATTCCAAAAGAGTCATGTACCACAATGTTCATGGCAGCACTATTTACAATAGCCAGGACATGGAAGCAACCTAAGTGTCCATTGACAGATGAATGGATAAAGAAGATGTGGCACATATATACAGTGGAATATTTCTCAGCCATAAAATTAAATGAAATTGAGTTATTTGTAGTGGTGTGGATGGACCTAGGGTCTGTCATACAGAGTGAAGTAAATCAGAAAGAGAAAAACAAATACCGTCTGCTAACACAGATGTATGGAATCTAAAAAAAAAAAAGTTTCTCAAGAGCCTAGGGGAAGGACAGGAATAAAGACACAGATGTAGGGAATGGACTTGAGGACATGGGTAGTGGGAAGGGTAAGCTGAGGCAAAGTGAGAGAGTGGCAATGACATATATAGACTACCAAATATAAAATAAATGGCTAGTGGGAAGCAGGTACATAGCACAGGGGGATCAGCTCGGTGCTTTGTGACCACCTATAGGGGTGGGATAGGGAGGGTGGGAGGGAGACGCAAGAGGGAGGGGATGTGGGGATATATGTGTACGTATAGCTGATTCACTTTGTTATACAGCAGAAACTAACATAAAAATGTAAAGAACTTATACTCCGATAAAGATGTTAAAAAAAAAAAAGGAATGAAAGAGGAGAAATCACAACTGATACTGCAGAAATACAAAAAACCAGAAGAGAATACTATGAAAAATTATATGCCAAGAAATTGGACAACATAGAAAAAATGGACAATTTTCTAGAAACATATGGTCTACCAAAACTGAATCAAGAAGAAATAGATAATTTGAACACACCAATTACTAGATGTGAAACAGAATTGCTAATTAAAGAAAAAAAAACTCCCTACAAACAAAAGTCCAGGACCAGATGGCTTCACAGGTGAATCCTACCAAACACACAAAGAAGAACTTATACCAGTTCTTCTCAGTCTCTTCCAAAAGATTGAATAAGAGGGAACACTCCCAAAGTCATTGATACCAAAACCAGATGAAGACACTACATAAAAAGAAAATTAGAGGCCAATATCTTTGATGAATAAGGATGCAAAAATTCTCAACAAAATATTAGCAAACCAAATCCAGCAACACATAATAAAGAGCATACACCACAACCAAGTGGGATTCATCCCAAGTTCACAAGGATGGCTCAACACACACAAATCAATTAACGTAATACACCATATCAACAAAAGAAATGACAAAACTGCATGATCATCTCAATAGACACAGAAAAAGCATTTGATAAAATTCAACATCCATTCATGACAAACAATTTTACAGAAGTGGGTATAGAGGGAACATATCTCAACATAATAAAAGCTATCTATGACAAACCCACAGCCAATATAATACTCAATGGTGAAAAGCTAAAAGCCTTCCCACTAAAATATGGAATGAGACAAGGGTGCCCACTCTCACCACTTCTCTTCAACATAGTATTGGAAGTCCTAGCCACAGCAATCAAATAAAAAAAATCAATAAAATGTATCCAAATTTGGAAGGGAAGAGGAAACATTGTCATTATATGCAGATGACATAATATTATATATAGAAAACCCTAAAGACTCCACACAAAAACTACTAGAACTCATAACGAAATCAGCAAAGTAGCACGATACAAGATTAACATATAGAAGTTGCCTGCATTTCTTTATGCTAACAATGAAATATTAGAAAGGGAATGTAAAAAAACCCAATACCTTTAAAAATCACATCCAAAAAAATAAAATACTTAGGAATAAACCCAACCAAGGAGGTGAAAGACTTATACGCTGAGAACTATAAAACATTAATAAAGGAAATTAAGATGAGTCAAAGAAATGGAAAGTAATCACATGCTCTTGTATTAGAAGAATTAATATTGTTCAAATGGCCATACTAACCAAAGCAATCTACAGATTTAATGGGATCCCTATCAAATTACCCATGACATTTTTCACAGAACTAGAACAAATAATCATAAAATTTATATGGAAGCATAAAAGACTCAGAGCTGCCAAATCAATCCTGAGGAAAAAGAACAAAGCAGGAGGCATAACGCTTCCAGACTTCAGACAATATTACAAAGCTACAGTAATCAAAACAGCATGGTATTGGCACAAAAATAAACATATGGATCAAAGGAACAGGATAAAGAGCCCAGAAATAAACGCACACACCTATGGTCAATTAGTCTTCGACAAAGGAGGCAAGAACGTATAATTGGAAAAAAGACAGTCTCTTCAGCAAGTGGTGTTGTGAAAGCTGGACAGCTGTATGTAAATCAATGAAGTTAGAATACAGCCTTACACCATACACAAAGACAAATTTAAAGTGATTTAAAGACTTAAACATAAGACATGATACCATAAAACTCCTAGAAGAGAACACAGGCAAAACATTCTCTGACATAAATTGTACAAATGCTTTCTTAGGTCAGTCTCCCAAGATAAGAGAAATAAAAGCAAAAATAAACAAATGGGACCTAATCAAACTTACAAGCTTTTGCACAGCAAAGGAAACCATAAACAAAACGAAAAGACAACATACAGACTGGGAGAAAATATTTGCAAATGATATGATTGACAAGGGCTTAATTTCCAAAATGTAGAAACAGCCCATACAATTCAACAACCAAAAAAACAAAGAACAGAATAAAAAAATGGGCAGAAGGCCTAAACAGACATTTCTCCAAAGAAGATATACAGATGGCCAACAGGTGCATAAAAAGATGCTCAACATCGGTAATTATTAGGGAAATGAAAATCAAAACTACAATGAGATCCTACCTCACACCAGTCTGAATGGCCATCATTAAAAAGTCTACAAATAGCAAATGCTGGAGAGGGTGTGGAGAAAAGGGGACCCTCCTACACTGTTGGTGGGAATGTAAGTTGGTGCAGCCACTATGGAAAACAGTATAGATGTTCCTCAAAAAACCTAAAATAGAGTTACCATATCATCCAGCAATCCCACTCCTGGTAATATATCCAGACAAAACTATAGTCCAAAAGGTACATGCACCCCTATGTTCATAGCAGCACTATTCACAATAGCCAAGACATGGAAGCAACGTAAATGTCCATTGACAGATGAATGGATAAAGAAGATGTGGTACATATATATACACTGAAATATTACTCAGCCATAAAAAAGAACGAAATAATGCCCTTTGCAGCTACATGGATGGACTAAGAGATTATCATACTAAGTGAAATAAGTCAGAAAGAGAAAGACAAATACCATACAATATTACTTATATGTGGAATCTAAAATATGACACAAATGAACTAATCTACAAGACAGAAACAGACTCACAGACACAGAGAAGGACTTGTGGTTGCCAAGGGGGAGGGCAGGTGGGGGAGGGAAGGAGTGGGAGTTTGGGATTTGCAGATGCAAACCAGTATAATAGGATGGATAAATAACAAGGTCCTACTGTAGATCACAGGGAACTAGATTCAGTATCCTGGGATAAACCATCCTGGAAAGAATGTGAAAAAGAATGTATATCTATGTATAACTGAATCACTTCGCTGTTCAGCAGAAATTAACACAACGTTGTAAATCAACTATATTTTTAAAAAAAGACAGATAACAGTGTCCTGCTTTCTAGAATCTTGTGGAATTAAAAGTGGAAGCGAACGACCTGGTACAAAAGCGGGGGTGCTTCTGACAGACTTCCTCTTCTGAGAGGCAGGTGGTGATCCAAGGAGCATCACCTGCCCAGGACACGGAGCTTCCCATTTTATCACAGAGAAAACAGCCGAAGTTTCCCGGCATTCATTTACTCAAGTCTTCCAACTTTTCTCATTTTTGCGGCATGCTCATGTGCTATCAGATTTGGGTTTTGTTTGGTGGTCCAGTTTGAAAGTCTCTTCCTTTTCATAGGCGTGTTAGGACGACTCACATGTACTGATAAGACAGAAGGATATGTTTGGTGTCAATCCTGTTTTACCATTTTATGCCATGCTTTCTATTTGTATTTTTTGAAGATTTATTTATTATTTATTTATTTTATGTATTTCTGGCTGCATTGGGTCTTAGTTGCGGCACCCAGGATCTTTGTTGAGGCACGTGGGATCTTTCGTTGCAGTGTGCGGGCTTCTCTCTAGTTGTGGCTTGCGGGTTTTCTTTTCTCTAGTTGTGGCGCGTGGGCTGTAGTTGAGGCACACAAGCTCAGTAGTTGTGGCACGTGGGCCCCGTTGCCCCGCGGCTTGTGGGATCTTAGTTCCCTGACCAGGGATTGAACCCTCATCCCCTGCACTGTAAGGCGGCTTCTCTACCACTGGACCGCCAGGGAAGTCCCCATGCTTTCTGTTTGTAAATTGCCCAAAGCAGCTGTGCACTTCAAGTTGTCTTTCTTTGCTGCTCTGTGTGTGCAGGTCGCCTTCCCCGGTGTCCTCTGTGCTCCTTCCTCAGATGGCACGCGTGGGTCTGTGCCCAACACGTGTGAAATGTGAGTGGCGGGCTCCTCTTCGTCCCTTTTCCGCATCCCTCCCACCGTGTGGGTCCCATCCGCGACGCCACGTTCTCAGTACGTGTTTACGCTGCGTCACATGCTTGGCTGCTAGCCCCTGGTTTGGCTTTACTGATGTTTGATGCCTGGCTCTTAGCAGTGAGGCAACAATTCACAAGACCTCTAACGCCCAAGTTCCTTTCCCTTCTCCCAGTTCTTGACGGCTGTGAACCTTGTGCCTCGTCAGAGCGTTATACCGTTTCCTTTTTGCTCTGCTTCAGAGTTAAACTGCACGGGGTACCCACTGCAGGTTCTTTGGCCCCAGCTTCTCCGGGCTGCTTTGGTGGCTGAAGTTTTTCCACTGGTGGCTGCAGCATGTAGGGGTCATGGAAACCTACTGAGATGTAACTGACTTACAACACTGTGGAAAGTTTAAGGAACACACGTGTGGATTTGAGACATTTACGTATTTGCAAAATGAGGCCACCATAGTCTTAGCCAACACCTCTATCACCTCACATAATTATGTGAAATAAAATTCGTATCTTATGGCAAGACAAGAAAAAGTGGAACATAAAAACTCTTCTCTGACCTTTGGCCTCCTCACTTCCACACCGTGCATTGTGTGTCTGCGTTAGGCATCGACCAGACCTCGCAGGAATACCTGCTCAACCAGGAAGAGGACCTTTCTCCTAGCATCGACAAGACAACTCCTCAAATGGTAACATTCCTTCTTGATCTTGTAAGGGGTCACATGACTCACCAGGATGACGCTTAGCTCTGGATTATGTAAACTGTCAATAATACGTCATTTGACGTACAGCCTTCTGTCTCAAAAAAAATTATAGAACTGTGCCTTGACTTCTAATGGGCAGAACAGTTCTCAGAGCTTTCTGAGATGCTCTTCCTGGGTTATAATCCTTGAATTTGGCTCGAATAAAAATTTCCACTTCTTTCTTAGATTGACTAATTAATTTTTCCTCGACAATTTTCATTGCTATTTTTTGTGGTGGGAACAATTAAGATCCAGTCTCTTAGCAACTCTCAAAACTATAACACGTCATTGTTGCCTATAATCTCTATGCTGGGTATTAGATCTCCTGGATTTATTCACCTACTGGTTGCAAGTTTGTACCTTAAATAACATCTCCCCATTTCCCCCACCCCCCAGTCCCTGGCAACCACCTTTCTACTCTCTGTTTTTACAAATTTGGTTTTTAAAATTCCACGTATTGGTGAGATCATACAGTATTTGTCTTTCTCTGTCTGACTCGTTTCACTCAGCATAATGCCTGCAAGATCCATCCATGTTGTCACAAATGGCAGGATTTCCTTCTTTCTTGCAGCTGAATAGTATTCCATTGCCCACACACTCCACCGCTTCCGTATCATTCATCTGCTACTGCATGTGTTGTGGGTTGTGTCCACATCTTCAGGGGTCTTTATGCTTGGAGGACAGACCAGCATATATAAACTCCTAGACGGCCCCTCCCCTGAGTATCCTTCAGGTGCTGTTCATGACTCAATGGTGCTGAATGTGGCTGCTGAGAAATCCAGGACCAGCCAGTCTTCTCTCTTATGGATGATTTGGTCGTTTTGAATGCTGCCTAAATTAATTCTTTCCAATTCTCTCCATCCTGAAGTAAGGTAATACTAGCCCTGAAACTGTCGTCGAACCCAAGTTCGTGTGCCCAGCGCACAGCAAGACCAAGCAAACTGAAACACTGCAGTTTGGAGCAGAGAAAGGTTTATTGCAGGGCCGTGCATGGAGACAAGGTGGCTCGTGCTCAGAAAGCCCGAATTCCCCAGTGGTTCTCGGGGAAGCATTTTTATAGGCAAAATTTAGGGGAGGGCTGCAGGGTGTGTGGCTTTCTTCTGATTCCTTGGTGGTGAGGGAACAGGCTGGTGTCCCGGAGTCTGTGCTCAGTGTGGAGTTAGCATCCTCCACCTGGGTGGGGGCCTTAGTTCCTGCAGAAGAGCTCAAGGGCATATCGTTCTGTGTGTCCCTGGAGGAGGAGCCAGGACCCTGTTGTTTCCTGACTGCTCCTCCTTTGTTCCTGCATTCTCTTACTTCCCTGGTTAGTAACTGAATCTGCCTTTTAGAGCTCAGGGAAGGCGTAGGAGTCTGAAGCCTTTTCCCTAC
>NW_006783775.1:176361-183230 GCF_000442215.2 Lipotes vexillifer | reverse complement strand
TTCCCTACAAACCAGAAATGGGGGCGCAGAGGGTTTTGGATCCAGGAGTGCCCCACAGGGTCCTGCTTGGTTTTAATCTCACTTTTTCTGGATACTCATCAATCTTGAGGGGAGCAGGTGTTGGACAAGAAAGGGAACGATATTTTGGATAGAGAGCTTAATCGGTTTTAGGGGGACTCAGTTTCAAAACCACACCCTGTGCCTTAAACACTCAAGGCCCTTAGGTAGAAACCAAGTGATTAAGGGAGACCTTCAAGCTTGGTTTGCAGAACATGGGGGAAAGCAAACCGCAGATCTGGAAGTCTGCTGACAGCCCCTCGGACGGAGCATCCTGAGGGGCTAGGTTGACTGACGGTGAACTTTGGACATCACAGGCCGAAAACCCACCACGCGTGACACATGGCTGCACACGTAAAGCCCAGATTGCACCTGTGACCCACAGAGAGCGTGAATTGCGGCCACACCTGTGCAGAGAACCCGTGAAACTGACCTTTACTTTCCACCGGTTGTTTCGAGCGCCTTCCCTCCCCCTCCCCACCTCTCACAAGCTATCGGAGACAAAGCTGAACACATTGCCTCCTGTCTCCTTGCTTGGCTGCCAGCTATAAAGCCTCTCTCTGCTTGGCCTTCCAAGGAACACACTCGCTTGGTTCCATCCACATACTGGGTGGGACATGGGATCTGGAGACGATCCACCTGGAAAGGCGGCTCCTGGGGAGCCCTGTGCTTCCTCCTGTGTGGCCTCTGCCTGATGTCAGCTGCTTTTGGCCCATTTATTTATTTATTGAAATGTAGTTGATGTGCAGCATTGTGTTACCTCCAGGTGCACCACAGAGCGACTCGACGCTTGTGTCCATTAAGGATGATTGTGGTCCCCGTGGTCAGACTACTAACCACGTGCCCCGGCACAAAGTTATTACAATAGTACTGCCCATATTCCTTGTGCTGACTTATTTATTGTGTAACTGGAGGTCTGTACCTCTAACTCCCCTTCACCTGTTTGGCCCCCTCCCCACTCCCCTTCCCTCTGGCAACCACCTTTTTGTTCTCTGTATCTGAGACTCTTTCATTTTATTATGTTTGTTCATTTGTTTTGTGTTTTTTAGATTCCACATATAAGTGAGATCATGTGGTATTTGTCTTTCTCTCTGACTTATTTCACTTAACATAAAACCCTCTAGGTCCATCCACGATGTCACAAAAGATAAGGGTTTTTTTAATGGCTGAGTACTATTTCACTGTATATATATGTACTGTATCTTCTTTATCCATTCACCTGTCGATGGACATTTAGGTTGTTTCCATGTCTTGGCTATTGTGAATAGTGCTGCTATGAATGCTGGGGTGCAGATCTCTTTTCAAGTTAGTTTTGTTTTCTTTGTATGAATACCCAGAAATGGGGTTGCTGGGTCATTTGGTAGTTCTAGTTTTAGTTTTTCGAGGAACGTCCATACTGTTTTCTACAGCAGCTGCACCAGTTTACATTCCCACCGACAGTGCGCAAGGGCTCCCTTTTCTCCACACCCTCACCAACACTTGTTATTTGTGGTCTTTTTTGATGATAGCCATTCTGACAGGTGTCAGGTGATATTTGCTCCTTAATATGCATTTTGGATTCTGTGGGTTATATCAGCTTTCCTAATTTCATAAAAAATGCAAGTTTCCATTAAAAAATCCTACATTTTGCTTTTGCATAAATTCTGAGAACAAAAGGGGAAACTGCTGTGTTGGGAGGTGGGCCTGGAGGAGGTCTCGAACCCCCCAGGGGTTTCTGTAACTCAGCCCACCTCCTCACCTTCTCTGGCCTGCTCGGCAGCCAGAGGTGCCATGCCAAGCACAGGCTGCTTATGGCTGGGGTGTGGATCTCAAGGCCAGGCCGGTCCCACATTCTGGCCTCACTCCCTGGCAAGGAGTGGGGGGCTCTGGGGAGCCCAGCCCAGGGCACCCTGCTGCTCCTTCAGGCTCGGATGCAGTGGTCCCGGGGATGGCCGTGGCCCCTGGGTTCTGTCTGCACCGCTGTCGAGAGGTCTTATCAAGCTCTCCCCACACCTGGGCCTCTCTTCCCCTTTCCCGCTGGCTTTGCTCCTTCCGTGCTATTGCGAGCACTTGCTCTAGAGGCTATAATGTGCCTGGTCACCCAGACCCAGCTGCCGTGTGTGGAGCTGGCAGGTTCGTGTGCCCAGGCCGCGAGCAGCCCTCTCCCTTCCTTACACCACAGTGCCGGCTCTTAAGTTGTACTTGAAATGGTTCTTTCTGTTGTGTCAGAGGCTTTCCATTTTTGTCTTGGTTGGATAATGTTTGTCTTTATTAAAATAAATAATTTTAATTTTAAATAGTCTACATTATACTCACTGAATATTGAATGTATGTGTATGTATACACGTCTTCATATATATTCGATAGGTACAATATAGACTACTGAAGATAAAATTATATTTTATTATAACTAAACATATATATAGTTTATTCAATTGGGAAGGGGACAATCTCCCAAGTCATGCCTGTGGAAAATATATTTGAATGCTAGTTGCTAGTTTTTTGGGCGTAAGAGTCTTGGATTATATTTTCTCTCCAACAGGGTTTTATAGAAATTGATAAACTTTTTTTTAAAAGAAGTGGTGCCAGAACGTTCCCCTCTTACACGTGGTCTGATCCTGTGTAGGTGCTTGCTTTGCTTATTTTGAAGTCAAGTAACTCCAATAAAATCCATTTGTTTAGGATTGCTCTGGTTGTTTTTTTTTCTGGGGATTTTAAGCAATTTCTGAAACGTTGTTTTGAGCTGTGTCTCAGAATACTGGCTCTAGATTCCTGGCTGCCTCTCCCTGCAATTGGCAGGTGGTGTGACCAGTGTCCAGTGTCACACTCCCGGGAGGATCTTTTCTGGGAGAGGTGAGAGCACTGTGGCCAGTGTGGGCAGGACACGTGATGGGCCTTAGGAGGGTGTGTGGGGTTTTCTCTGAGAAAGGAGGCACTGCAGGGACCCGAGACCGGGGGCCAGGTGTGTGACTTGGAAGGCCCATTGTGCTGTCATGAGGAGCTGGGTGCCGGGGAGGCATGGGTTGTACAGGCAGGCTGTTTGCAGATGGCCGTGCGGGTCCTCAGAAGGTGGCCGGTAGCGGGAATGACGAGCTCTGCCCCGACTGCCCGGGAGCACAGTGGGTAGATGTGTGGTGTCCAGTCCACCAGGTTCGGGGCTGGAGTTCTCTCTTTGGGACTCATCAGCCTGTAAATGGCATTAGAGTCAGAGGACCAGGGATGCCTGCAGAGAGGAAAGAGGGCACGTGCTGTCCTAGGCATGGCCTGGTCAGCATCGGGGACGAGAGAGGGAGTAGAGGGGACAGAGGGCACCTGCCACGGGGGGGGGGGTCAGAGAGCAGATGCCATGGAGGCCGGGACCTAGCGGGCAGCAGGAGGGGTCACTTGTCTGCAGCTCATGTACTTGAACGTCCCAGAATCTTTTACCAAAACCATGACTTATTTGGGATCCAACTTGGATTTCAGAGGTTCAAGGGACCTCTGTGCTTTAGACCTATTTGTTCTGAGAAACTCTAGGGGTCTAATTCTAGAAGGTGCCCGATGGGCATGCAGACAGAGGGAGCCAACACAAAGCGTTTATAAATGCAAAGGACCTGGCCGATGGGCAGTCGGCACCAATGCTAGCCTTGGACACAAAGAGCTGGAAACCGTTTCTGCAGCTCCAAGGACCTGCCATGCCAGCCAGTCGGGACCTGAGGGCTGCGCACTCAGACGCTTTGGCCAGGAGGCTAGACGTTGTCAGCACACTGGATGCCCTGGGCATCAGGGCAACTGAGCTGTGTACCAGCGGAGGGTCAAGTCATCGTGAGTCTGATGGCTCCCCACCTGCAGTCTTAGTGCTGCAGAGAGAGAAGGGGGTCCCCTGGGGCTGGCAGCACAGAAATGTTGTGGGAAAAGGAAACAGAGAGGGTGAAATTGTCAGCATGGGACAGAAACACATCTTTGTTATTTTTATTAAATGTACATAATATCCGTCTAATTAACCCTATCGTATTTACTTTCTCCTTTGAAAAAGGCTTGCGTTTAGGTACCTTAAGAACATACACTAATATAGCTTGCAAAATGTAAATAAAGCTCCTGAGAGTTAAAAAAAAAGTTACAATAAACTGGTACATCAGAGGTCGGAAGAGACGTGATAAAAATACTGGGTTTTTTTATACATACCATTTGTTTAATTAGTCCTGCTATTGCCACTAATTGGCACTAGTCCTAGTGTTTTGATTAAATAATAACATTCATTTAACGAAAAGGAAACAAATACCACATAAGCTATAAGTTCAAATAGATGCCCACCACCCTTGTTTCTGTGTTATGGTGATAACAGGTGCGTGCATCCCCAAGGACAGTAAGTCCCCTACATATGAATGAGTTTCGTTCTGAGAGCACATTCATAAGTCCAATTTGTTTGTAAGTCCAACAAAGTTAGCCTAGGTACCCAACTAACACAATTGGCTATATACTGCTGCCTTTACACTTGCTTCCAGACATCCTGGGCTTGAAATAAAGATACTGTACTGCTGTACTGTATACAGTGCTGTACAGGAAAGTACACAAAAGCACAACCACTCCTAGAGGATGCACGCACGTGACATCGTATGCCAGTCTCGTGATCGTGATGGGACATGAGAATGCACATTCCCGCCTTTGAAAGTTCACAGCTTGAAGGTTCGTATGTAGGGGACTTACTGTACTCTCTCTTACGGAATCACGTTATCTTTTGCCTGGTGTGGCTGTGACCTTGTTGGAGGGTGCTTGCCTGGGACTGGGGAGGGTGGATGGGACGTAAAGTATAATTGCTGTGGGGGATGGTGGCTGGGAAGCTCTTCAGTGGGATTCAGTCGGGGTGGGCAAAGCAGGAACCCTGCTACTCTGGCAGACCCAGATAGAGCGTATTCCTCCTGTGTGACAACAGAGGAATCTCAAAACATATTGCGGACCAAGGTTGGTCTATATTTTAGGTCTGCTGTCTTTCATTGGTGTGCAAAGAGGCTGCTCATCTCCACACGCTGCATCTGCATCCCAGGATGACCAGACAGCAAACCACACTCTGGAAGCCCTACCCTTGGACCCCAGCTGCATCTCACTATCAAGACGAGGGTCACGTGGCTGCCCTTAGCTGCCAAGGAGTCTGGGCTGCATTGCGAAGGGTGGGGGGAGGACGGGTATCGGGTGGGCACTAGGATAGTCTGCCCCAGAGACAGACAGAGCAGGATATGTGCGGGGTGGGGACCCCTGGTGTGGACCACGCTGAGCTGGGGCGGGGGTAGAGTAGCATCGGCCCTGCCGGGCAGGGAGACCCTAGGACCGGGGTAGGGAGGGGAGCAGCAGTGGAGGGGGTTCAGGGAGAGAAAAGTGAGGATGTGAGGGGTGGCGAGGGTAAAGGTGAGTGGCTGGGGGTCACGGGTGCTGTAGGCAAGGAGCTGGAGGGAGGGGAGTGGGCGGGCAAGGGTCGGATGATGCAAACAGCGATCCTGGGCACAGAGCGGTGGGTGCTGAGGGGTCCAGAGGTTGGCCTGGGGCAGGAGGACAGGACTGGCGAGACGGGTCCAGGACCTGAGGGCGTGCACGCAGGTGACAGACAGGGAGGGAGCAGAGCAGCAGCCCTCCAGGGCCCAGGGAGGGGGCGGGCGACTGCCATGCGCATGTGACCGTGTGTGTGTCTGTGTGTGTGTGTGTGCACATGTGTGAGTGCGTGCACGTGCATGTGAGTGTGAGAGTGACTGTGAGTTCGCTCTGAGGCCGTGGCTTCCAGGGAGGGTGGGGCTCTCGGACAGGAGGGAAGGGGCAGCCGTGTGCCCTGGCTCCTCCGGGTGGGGGTCACTGCCTGGACTTCTGGGAGGTTGGCGTGTGGTTCCAGACGAATGGTTGTGTGGCCAGGGAGGGAGATTTTGGGGCTTTGCTGTGGGGTGTGAAGTCTGGATGGGGGCCGCGTCTTCTGGGGGCGGCGGGGACCTCCCGGTGGCTGGCTGGGGCGAGCGGGGAATGGTGCCCTCCACAGCCACCTTCCCGGCACGCTCACTGTCCAAGCAGTGTGTCCTTGTCCAGGTGCGTCCAGGACTCTCTGGAGTCCCCTTCACTGTGGACCAGCGGCTCAGGGTCGCCCGGGCTGCCCCCACCTGAATGCTGCATCTGTTTTTGCATTTCGATGAGATTCTGGGTGATCCTGGTGCATTCATTCTTTCCGGTGCGGATCTTAGGGACCCGGAGCGGGTGTGGGGAAGCTTAGGCGTCCCCCCTGCGGTCCCAGTCCTCCCTCGGGCCCTTCCCACTGCCCAGGGCCAGGATCACGGACTTGCTCTGGTCTGAGGAGCCCCTGCCCTGCTGGGGACTCTTTCTGGCTGAGCGTAGGGTCTTGGAGCTGTGAACCTCTGGCACTGCCAGCTGAGTTTCCTCGTCCTCCCCAGGGCCCGTCTGTGCAGGCAGAGCTCTGGCGTGTCCTTGTGCATCCCTCTGTCCTGTCACCAAGTCCTAGATACTCCTTCTCTCCAACCGTAGCTAAAAGTGCCGCCTCCCCCAGGAAGTCACCCTGACTGACCCCAGACCAGATCAGGCAGGGAGACCCACACTCCAAGCCATCCCTGCACCTCTGCTCATGGCCTTGTGCTGCACCAGTGCGCAGACTGCAGCATGGCCTGTGCCTGCCTGCAGCCACACCCCAGGCCCCGCTCAGGCACCCTGGGATGTTGAATAAATGGATGAGTGAAGAATGAAGGAAAACAGGGCAATCTGCTCAGGACAACCCCAGCCCTATGTTGAAACTATCTGAGAACCTCCCAGGTCTGTGTGTATCTCGGGTGGGGCAGGGCAGGAAGCGGGGGTTGGGGGGGTGGGTG
>NW_006783775.1:173094-176253 GCF_000442215.2 Lipotes vexillifer | reverse complement strand
GGGTGGTGGGGGAGCGGGCAGGAAAGGGCTCTGTGGTCAGACACCTGAGCTGGCCCGGAGCTTATCTGCTTCTTGCATGCCGGGCAGCCGGGTGGGCGTGGGCTGCCGCACAGGGAACAGGCTGCCTGGGGCTTGGCTGTCCTCAGGTTGCCTTCCCACCGGTGACCAGCGCTGGCCGTTGGGGCCCGGCTCGCGGCCTTCGCCCAGGAGGGGAGCTCGGTGAGTGCCGCCCTGAGCCCCACCATGAGGGGGGCTCCAGACCCTCCTGGAGACAGGCTCGGGGGTGATGGGGGGCGCAGGCAGGTGGGCACACCTGTGAATGTAGGGTCCACCCTGCCCTGACCCACGGTGGGCTCAGGCTTCTGGGGGTCCCGCTGCGGGCTGGGGTACCCCGGCTGCCTGGCATGGCTGAGTCCCCAGAGCTGGGACAGAGGCCCTTGAGGACCTGGGAGGGGCCGTGTCGTGGGGCTTCTGTGGAGTGCGTCGCCTGGAGGAAGGTCCCCACCCAGGGGAGTCCCAGAGGCTCGGCTGTGGGTGTGTGGAGGGCGGGACGGTCCCTTTCTGGGGTGGTCTTCCCGGGACCACTTTCTGAAAAGGGGCCTGAGTGCTGGCTGGCCTCCAGCCCATGGTGGTGTCCTCCAAGTCTGCTCCCTGTGAGCCGGCACCCTTGCTGACCCCGGGCAGCAGGCAGAGCATGGGAGGGCTGTGGTCCTGGTGGACGCACAGGGCCAGTCCGGCTCTGGGTCTCCTGGGGTGTCTGTGAGGGGTCAGTGGTGGCAGGATGTGACACTTGACAGCTCTGGCCAGGGGCTCTGGAGGCACGGTGGGAGGGAGGGCGGGGACAGGTCCTGGACCCCATGGACTAGCCCAGCTCCCCGACCTCACCACGAAACGGGGCACTGGGGGGGCATGTGCTGCGGTTGCCCCAGGGTCCGAGGACAGTGCCTGGCCGGCTGCGCTCTGCCCTCTGCCCTCTGCCCTCTGGCCCGGGCCTGGGTCCCCGGAGGCCTGAGGGCCGGTTTGGCCACAGCCTCTCTCACGGTGTCGTTCCCATCAGCTCCAGCGTGACCCAGGGCTGCTCAGCATATCCCTGGCTGCACTCTGGGCCTCCAGGCCTCTGCCATGAAGGGTGCGCTGCTGGGCTGGGCTGGGGGTCTCCTGTCAGGGCGGGGCCGAGGGCCTGGGCCTCTGAGCCTGCGGACTCCCCCTGCGGGCAGGTTTCACGAGTGGCCCGAGGCAATGTGAGCTCCAGCCAGAGGGCCACCCTGCGTCAGGCCTGCGCAAATTCCATTCTGCCAGGCGCCCTGCGGCAGGAAGCTGCTGGGAGACCCGCCGGCTGCGTCTCCTCTCAGGCAGCCTGCCTCCGGGCCCAGGACCCTTCCTCAGGCTGTTGCTGCCCCTTGCGAATGCAGGGTGAGGGTGTGCGGGTGTCTGCTGGCTGGGAGGGCAGGGCTGTGCCCCACATCCAGAGGGCAGGCTCCTTGCTAACGGGCCACTTGGGGGCGGGGGTTTCTGGCCCTGAGCGTGTCACTGTGGTACCAGCCACTATCATACCACCGTGGCACAGATAGGAGCAGAAACCCCCTGGCTGTGGGGCACTCAGCGCCCCGCTGGTCTTGTATGCTGCAGGGTTGTGTCCCGTGGAGCCCCTGGGTGCTTTCAGCTTGGTCCACGTCGGGCGGACTCTGAGGCAGATGCCCCTGTCCCCAGCCCAGCCTGCGGCCACAGAACGTCACCCCTTCAGGCGCGAGGCATGGCCATCCGGGACCTGAGCGGCTGCCCGAGCCCCGGTCTGGCAGCCTTCGGGCTCCGGGCCTCCTTGGGGCGTGGGGTCCGACCTGAAGCCAGGGGTCTGCCGCCCGGCTGGCCGGTCACCACGCCGGCCGAGGGAGGGCTCCTGAGGGCAGGGGGCAGAGGGCTGACGCAGGGCTCGTTCCTGCCGTGAGAGAGTTCTGCGCTCCCCACCCCCAAGCCTGCTCCTGGGTCGGGGCAGCATCTGCAGCTGTACTCCCCTCCCCACCCAGCCGCCTCGGCCACTCCACTCCGCCCACGCCCGCCCCTGCCTGGTGCTGGGTGAGGGGAGCTGGGCCTTGGCGGCAGGACGGTGCCCTGGGGTCAGCGGGGAGGGGAGGCTGGGCCCCGGCCCTGGGGCGGGGCGCACACAGCAGCCCACCCTGTCCCGCCAGGGCCCCGGCCCCCACCTGCCTGCCCGGGCTGCCAGCCTCCTTCCTCGCTGGCTGGGTAGGCCTGGCCCTGCCTCAGTTTCTCACTGTGGACGGTGCCGGGCTACCCCCTGAGCTGGCTCCCTGGGAGGTCCGAACCCCAGCTCTGTGCTGGCTCACGGGCACTGGCCCTGTGCTGCTGGACCCTCACGCTTTGCCTGTGGGTGCCCTGGCCACGCCCTCCTGGTTTCCTCCGACCGGGCCACAGCACTGGCCCTCAGGCCACGATGGCCACGCCTGTCCACAGCCTGTGTGATTTCAGTCCTGGGGTTCCCCTGTGGAGCACAGGCCTCCAGCTCGAGGGAGTCCATCCCTCCAGGGCCTGAGGCCCGGAGGCCAGAGGGTGGACCTTCCTTAGGACAGGGCGGGTCCAGGCGTCTGGACACACCGGAGGCCACCAGGGCTTCAGAGGAACCAGGAGCTGCCCTGGGACCAGACATGTGCCCTGTTACTGGGGTGGGCGTTGGAGGCTACAGCCTGCAGCCCCCTGGGGTGGGCTGGGAGGGCAGAAGAGACGCTCAGGACGCCTGCGTGGGCTCGAGCTGGACATCAGGAGGGAGCTGGGCCAGCTGGACATGGAGGTGCATGTTCTGCTGCCCAGGGCCTCGGGCTGGCCAGCGAGACCCCTTCTGCCTGTGGGAGCCTAGCGTGGGCTGGAGGGGCTCACGGTGGGGCTCAGGGCTTGGGTGGCCGTCTAGGTGGCGCCCTGATGCCCTGTGTGCAGGGTCTGAGGGGCATTGGGTGGGGCGGGCAGCCCCTGAGGGACCCTGTGTTTGCCACATGAGAGGCTGGGCTGTCCCCCGGGACCGCGCCTGCCTTCGCGGGGAGGTTTGGGAAGCACGTCCTGTCGGGGGGAGGAGCAGAGGTGGGGCAGTGGGCAGGGGAGCAGGGTACCCCCAGCCTGGGCAGAGGGAGGCCTCAGGGCTGGGCAGTAGGG
>NW_006783775.1:170062-172853 GCF_000442215.2 Lipotes vexillifer | reverse complement strand
GGGAAAGTCGTGGCTCTAGATGGGCACCCCTGGTGCCCCTGCTGCCAGCTGAGGGCCAGCCGGCTGGGCCTGTGACATGGCCTGACTCAGGCTGCCCTCCTGGAGGGGTTGGGCTCCAGCTTCGCTGCCACGTCTGTAAGTCACGTAGGGGACACGGAGACACACCCCCACGGTGACAAAAGTCCCTGCAGCCGCCCTTCCAGGAAGGCCTGCCCAGCAGGGCAGGCTGGAGGCCCCGTACTGGGGACAAAGCCCCTGGGAAGGGAAGTCTGCAGAGGATGGGCCGGGGGACCTCAGGAAGCGCAGCAGAGGCCCAGAGCAGGGGCGGCCCCGGACAGCGTACTGCACCAGGAACCTGGCGGGTGGGGAGGCCAGCCCAGCTCAAGCACCCTGGCAGGGCCTGTGGGGGTCAGGCGGGCAGCCGTGCTGTGTGTAGGTGGGCCGGCTCCTCCGAGGGGCGCTCCCCAGAGGCTGCTCACTCTGGGCAGGCTTCTGGTGCAGCGCACCTCCTGGCTGTGATCTCAGGAGACACTCGGCTACACTAGGAGCCTGTACAGCCCCGCTCCCAGGGAGAGGCCCCTGGACCCGCCTTGGGCCAGGCCAGGAAACGGACCCACCTGCCTCGGGACCGGCAGCAGGCTGGAAGGTGCTCCCACCTGCCCTGAACCCTACCCACCGTGCTCACCAGCGAGCTCCTAGGCAACTGAGTACAGGCCCAGCTCCAGTGTCCACTCCTGTCAGCTTCTCTGAGCTCCCAGCAGAGTCAGGAGGGTATCTAGGGGTCCTGCCTACTGGGAACTTGACCTGATGGTTTGCCCGGTGTGGGCTCTGTCCTTGCTGGTTCCTTTGGGTGCGGGTGTTGATAGCCAGGGGGCTTCTGCCAGCTGGCTGGGCTCTGGGCTTGTGGCTCTGCGGGTCAGTGTAGTCGCCTAGAGCCCTTTGAAGCCTCCAGCTGCTGTGCCTGGACACAGGCCCGTGGGCCAAGCCAGCCAGGAGTGGCGCTGGACACTGAAGGCCTGGGCTGTGACCCTTGGGCCTTGAGGCCCGGCTGTCCCAACCAGCGGGTTTTTGCTGCCCCGTCTGTCACTGTGGTATCCGTCATAGTATCACAGTAGTAGGGACCTCGGCAAAAAGCCCCTGCTTGTGGTCACAGGCCCTTCCCTGCTGGAGGCCCCGGATGCAGGTGTCTGGCGGGGCTGTCCCCACTGGTGCCCAGCACATCCTCCCACCCGCACCCCCCGCAAGCGTGGTCGGGGGGTGGTCTGCACCGTCTCCCCAGGAAGGCCACGGTGCCGCCCACTGAAGGTGTGGGCAGAAGCAAGCCTCCGTGGAGTGGGCGCACGGGAGTGGGGGCACCCCAAGTCCTTTTAGGGGTCCAGGTGCACTGGGCTGAGGGGCTGCCCTGGGGGCTGGCTCCTCTCCTGCAGGTGTCTCACACAGGCTCACGGTCTGCACCTGAATCTGGCTGAGCACGGGCAGGGGAGGGTGTCTGGGAGGTGACCCCTCTGGAGGGCTTCTTGTGTGCCCGTGTGCAGCGAGGGTCCTGGGTGGGCCTCAGGGGGAGGTGCCAGGCCAGGAGCACTGCTGGGCTCTGGGTAGACAGTTTAGCAGGGCCAGTCCCAGGGACATGGGCAGGTGGGTCCACCCTCCTGGAAGAAATGGCCCCAAAACCAAATTCAGTCAGCTGCCCCCGAAGGGGAGAGACCCTGCCCATATTCCTGTATCCACAGGGCAGGGAGCCCAGCCTGCTCGGAGCAACATGTGGAGAGCGGGCTGCAGTGGGGTGTGGGTGGTGCAGATGTGGGGTGCAGTGGGGTGTGGGGCAGGTTGGGGGCACAGTGCTGTGGGCACAGGTGATGTGGCCAGGAGGCCCAGTCTCCGAGTGGCAGGGGCAGTGCCAGCCCACCAGGCCAGCCCCTCTGTTGTGACATGCCTGCCCAGACTTGGGGGCTCACAGGGTCCTTGCAGAGTGGGGTCTTTGTGTCTCCAGCTGTGGCCCCCAGGTGACTCAGGGAGGACGCTACCGAGCTGTTGGCCGGATGCCAGGACAGTGGCCTTGCGACCTTCTTGGTGTTGGGAGGGCCAGCGGGGTCCCAGTCCTCGGAGCGTGTCTGGCTGAGACCTGGGTGGCTTCGTGGTCTGATGGGCTTGGATGGGAGCCAGGGGATGGTGACTAGTCCACCTGTGGTGTCAGGGGGCGTGGCGCTGGGGGCCTTCCCTGTGCTCCCACCCCAGTGGGTTTGTGTTACAGGCTGTTTCCCTGCGGTCGCCGTGGTACCCATGGTGATGTGGCCCCATTCAAAATCCTGGGGACAGGGCCATGGCTCGGGCTCCCGGGGCAGGGTTTCTGATGGGTGCTGTGATGCTGTGGGTATAATTACAGCCATACCCCGAGCAGCAGTCACACCACAGTGCCACAGACCCTCTCCCAAACCCTGCTGCCGGGGGCCGGGCTGGGGGGCTGCCAGGTGGAAGCAGAGGCCCGGAAAGCTGTGGGACGGTCTTGCCGCTGCACGTGTCCTGCTGGGAGCACGTGGGAGGCCTCTCCCGTCGGTGGTCAGTGACCACGCCCAGCTCTATCCTGAGGCTCCGAGGCAGGGCACTGCTGAGTGAGCTGGTGTCAGCGTCTGGTTTGGAAGCCAAAGCCATTGTGACGGTCTCCTGGGTTGACAAATTGTCTGCACACGGTGTATGGGTCACCTTGGGGCCCTTGGTACCCCTGGGGCCAGCATGTGCCTCCCCCTCCCCCCCCTGCCAGGAAGGCCAGGAGCAAAACAGGGGTCATTCCTGC
>NW_006783775.1:155734-169854 GCF_000442215.2 Lipotes vexillifer | reverse complement strand
CTGCCGCCAACCCTGGGGCTCCGGATCCGAGGTGTGCCTGCCTGTCCCCAGATGCAACTCTGAGCAGCTTCAGGCCTTTTGGTTGCAGCAGGACCTACAGCAGGTGTGTAGGGGTGCCCAGTCGCCTCTCCTCTCGGGCTCCACTTCCCCCTGCCCTGACCACTGGGGCGTCCAGAGCTCCTGGGGGAAGATATTCACTGTGGTGGCCCAGGGCCCTCCTTCCCCGAGTCCACACATCCCTTCTGAGTCCTCACAGCTCCAGGCCTTGGAGCATGGCCGAGTCAGTGGCCTCTGGGCATCCATTCCGGGGTGATTAGGGGTGACTGATCGCCATCGGGCCTGAAAGCTCTGGCGAGTTCTGCGGTGTCCCCTCTGGAATGTGGGTGCTGCTCTGTACCTGGTCCCACCTCAGTACCACAGGGCATCGAGAAGGTGCCAGCACCACCTGCTGGGGGTGCCCGGGCCTGGGGCCGGGGCCGGGGCTGGAGGGCTGGCCTTTTACTGGCACCCCTGCCCTGCTGGCATCCCTAAGTCTCAGGCCCCGGGGGGTGCTCTCTGCAACTGCTGCCTCATCTGGACCTTGGTGACCCCACATAAGGGGCCTCGGCGGTGCCTCTGCTCAGGGGTCTCAGCAGGTGGTGCCGAGCCCCAGGTCCTTCCCGTGTCCCCTGGTGGTGGGCCGAGCCCCAGGCCCCGGCCCCGAAGTGGGCAGAAGCTGCAGGTCCCGGACTTGGTGTGATTTCCAGCACCGTTAGGCGTTGAGTTTTAAGAATACATTTGCATCAGTTTAAACCCCCCTTATGCAGGCAGTGTCTGCAGGTGGTAACCACCGAGGAGGGAGAGCGTGCAGGTGTTTTGTCCTCACGCCTGCTCTCCCGTGCCCCTGCCGTGCTCTCGGGCCGGGTCTGCGCATGCACGCCCGCACGAAGCGAGGCCGAGCCCTCCCTCGCACCACCCCGCCTCCGTCTTGCTCGGTGTCCTTCGCTTCTGCCTTGGGACCCCGTGGGGGAGACTTCCCGGTCAGGCGCTGGGCGCAGCGCCAAGCTCCACTTCCTGTGAGCGAGTGCGGGCGGGGCTTTCGGACAGGGGCCGTGTCACTGTGGGTGTAGCAGTCACCACTACTGCAGTACCATCACGGTGACACGGGCCCCTCAGAATCCTCCCCCCGCGGCCGTGTGTCCGGGGCTGCCCTTGCTGGCTCGGGCCGGCTCTGAGGAGGGGACCCTGCGTTTCCGGGGGGTTTTGGGGGTGAGCAGGGGGCAGGGTCTGACCCAAACCTGCATGGCACCCCCTCTCCAGCCCAGACGACCCTGCTGGCCACCGCGGTCCGTGTGGCCGCCGGTCTGCCTGGCTCAGGGGTGCTCTGGTTGTGTCCGTCCTGCTCTCTGGGCCCCCCTCAGAGCTTCTCTGTCCCCGGCGTGACCAGTGAGGGTCTGGCCTCCCCTTGCCCTTGTCTCGCATCTGCTGGAAGCCGCTGATGGTTTGGGGTCAAACCTGTGACATCTATCGGTCGACTGGGGCCCGGGGACGGCTGACTTGATGTGAGAGGCTGTGTGCCGTCTGTGGGCGCGTGGAGTGGTCCCCCCTCCGCCTCTCAGCACCTGCCGCGGGGGGCCCTCCCCGGGCGTGATGCGGGTGTTTCCGCGGTCTGTTGGGGTGTCTCTGGAGATCAGCCTTCCGCAGTGCTGTCCCCCAGCTCCGACTGAGAGGTGCTCTTCCTCCTTGGGGATCCTCATGGCTCGTGATGAGGGCACCTGCCCCCCCAGGAGGCTGGACGTCCAGGTGAGTCGGGGCCTGGCCTGCAGCCTTTGAGCCGCGGCAGGCTGGGCTCGGCCTGAGAGCCGGCCTGCGAGGGGTCTCAACAGCATGGGCTCCGCGTTCACTGTCCCGGCCAGCCGTTCATGCAGTTGCTGTCCATGGGCCTTTAATGTGAAAGTGGTGGAAACAGCCTTTATTCAGTCACTCTTGACAGCAGGGGAGAGCGGGGGTCCATCCACTGTGAGCAGAGGTGACCAGTGTGTCACAGGAGAGCAGGGGTGGGGCTCCATGGGCTCTGGTGAGGGACCAGGAAGGGTGGCTGTGCAGATGTGATGAGGCCGCTGTGCCCGCCGGCCGGCAAGGATGCAGGGATGGGTCAGGACTCTGCCCTCACAGAGGGCCCCGTGTCTCTCTCTGCAGCTGAGTGGCGTTGGACAGCTGAGGACTGGCAAGGCTGAGCCTCCAGCGCTTCTGGGGGAAAGTCACGGCCAGGACCACTGACAGACAACCCCTGTGGGTGTGCAGCGCAGCTGAAGCATGACGGAGGCACCTCAACACCAGGCTTTCTGCCACTGGTGCCGGACCAGCCCTGCATTCTCGGGGCGGGGGGGACACACGTGGTTAGGAGCCGGGTCCTCCCAGCGGCTGTGCTTACTGAGCAGCCACCAGGATTGAGGAGCTGGGCGCCCACTCTTCTGCCTCCTCCTTTCTGTGGGGCAGCTGGGGAGCTCCAGGCGGGACAGCAGCGTGGCCACTGGTGGGCGAGTCAAGGAGCCAGAGGGTGAACTGCAGCTGCTGCCCACTGCAGGCCCCGGGAGCCACGAGGAGATGGACCAGTGGTGAGTGAGGGCTCTCTGCCTGGGGTGAGACCTGGGAGTCGGCGTGCTGTGAGGCTGCGAGGGGGCGGGGGCCTCACGTCTGGGGCGGGGGTGGGGGAGCCAGGCCCTGGGTGTGCTGGACGCGGCGCAGCATCCACGTGGGCTCCTGTGTTTGCTGCCCGCAGGCACTCGGGACACCCGTGCATCGTGTGGAGCTGCAGGTCGAGGACTGACCAGGAATCCAGCCCGGCAGGCTGACCCTTTGGAAAGAACCTCCTGTTGGGTGCACGGTGTCGCCAGCTTTCTCCTGCAGTTCGGAGGTGATGCTAGGCACTCACGCCCGCAGTGGGTGGCGTCGGGAGCAGGTGGCCCGCCGGGAGGCTCCGGCCTGAACCGGGCCTGACTGAGCCTGACTTTGCTGCCACGGCCACTGCTGCTCCGGGCTCTCCCTGGGAGCTCTGTGTCACCAGCTGTCCTCGAGGCATGGACACGGGGTCATCGTCCCACCTGCCATCTCTAGGGTGTGAGCCGCCCCCTCTGCCCAGCTGGCTGGGGGGCCTCGGGGAGCAGAGTCCAGGTGTCTCCCAGATGGGCCGCGGAGCTCAGAGCTGGGGGACCTCCGAGTTGTTCTCTGGACTTTGTCAATGAAAATTCAAGGAACTCTCAAGTTAAGAAGAGGAAAGGGAACTTTATTCAAGCCAACTGAGGATTCTAACTGGGGAAGCAGATTCTCAGAAGCTCTGAGGACGGTTCTGCTTGCTCGGAGTGGAAGACAGTCACGCACATTTTCGAGACAGAGGATCGTACGTCAGAATGACATGCGGTATTTTACATAAAGGTCACCAAGGAGGCACAGGCCGGGGAAGCACGTACAAAGTGGGCAGCGGGTCACCGTGACAGCAGCCACCAGGATTGAGGAGCTGGGCGCCCACTCTTCTGCCTCCTCCTTTCTGTGGGGCAGCTGGGGAGCTCCAGGCGGGACAGCAGCGTGGCCACTGGTGGGCGAGTCAAGGAGCCAGAGGGTGAACTGCAGCTGCTGCCCACTGCAGGCCCCGGGAGCCACGAGGAGATGGACCAGTGGTGAGTGAGGGCTCTCTGCCTGGGGTGAGACCTGGGAGTCGGCGTGCTGTGAGGCTGCGAGGGGGCGGGGGCCTCACGTCTGGGGCGGGGGTGGGGGAGCCAGGCCCTGGGTGTGCTGGACGCGGCGCAGCATCCACGTGGGCTCCTGTGTTTGCTGCCCGCAGGCACTCGGGACACCCGTGCATCGTGTGGAGCTGCAGGTCGAGGACTGACCAGGAATCCAGCCCGGCAGGCTGACCCTTTGGAAAGAACCTCCTGTTGGGTGCACGGTGTCGCCAGCTTTCTCCTGCAGTTCGGAGGTGATGCTAGGCACTCACGCCCGCAGTGGGTGGCGTCGGGAGCAGGTGGCCCGCCGGGAGGCTCCGGCCTGAACCGGGCCTGACTGAGCCTGACTTTGCTGCCACGGCCACTGCTGCTCCGGGCTCTCCCTGGGAGCTCTGTGTCACCAGCTGTCCTCGAGGCATGGACACGGGGTCATCGTCCCACCTGCCATCTCTAGGGTGTGAGCCGCCCCCTCTGCCCAGCTGGCTGGGGGGCCTCGGGGAGCAGAGTCCAGGTGTCTCCCAGATGGGCCGCGGAGCTCAGAGCTGGGGGACCTCCGAGTTGTTCTCTGGACTTTGTCAATGAAAATTCAAGGAACTCTCAAGTTAAGAAGAGGAAAGGGAACTTTATTCAAGCCAACTGAGGATTCTAACTGGGGAAGCAGATTCTCAGAAGCTCTGAGGACGGTTCTGCTTGCTCGGAGTGGAAGACAGTCACGCACATTTTCGAGACAGAGGATCGTACGTCAGAATGACATGCGGTATTTTACATAAAGGTCACCAAGGAGGCACAGGCCGGGGAAGCACCTACAAAGTGGGCAGCGGGTCACCGTGACGCCTACAGAGCTGGGAAGGAAGCTATTCTTTAAGAAGTTGCCCTGCCAGCGTCAGAAGAAAGGAAAAATCAATCTTTACAGGGGGGCAGGCACGCCCACCTTTGAGGACTCTGGCTAAGGGGTGACGCAGATGCACACATTCGGGGAGGGCCTAGTATGGGTCGGGAACACACCATGCTTAAGTTTTCCTGCCCTGTCTTAAATACAAAATTTATCTCATCAACTTTTCAGGGCCACCTCAAGTGTGGAGAGGAGAGGGGCGACCCCCATGGCGTCCACGTGGGCCCGCAGGGCTTCTGTCTGATGGGGACTTTCCGTTGGGAAGATTGCAGGCCATCATTTGCCTGAATGCTGGGATGAGCTAGACGTGGTTCCTAACGTCTGGTCTGAGTCTGTTCAATGAACCGGACAGAATTCAGCTTCCTAGAATCGCGTTTATGACTTCTGGCTATTGGCCGATCTGTAAACCAGCCCGTGTTCCTCCTTTTGGGGGCGTTGGAGCAGGGTTCATACACGTGGCCGAGGCCAGTTTTGTGAAAGTCTGAAAGCTCACCCCAAAGCCACCTGGGCCCGGAGTGGCCTGTGCAGGTAGTCACACACCTGATAATCTGAATGCGTTCCTGAGGGTTAGTGCTCTAATTACGATTTCCACTCCTTCCTGAGTCGCTTTTGTTAAGTTTTATTGCTAGAAAAGGAACGCGCCGGGCGACGTCATTGACACTGTCTGTGTGCTGTGCTAGCAACTGTGCTCTATGCCTGCTTGGTCCTCCCAGCACGCGCTGTGTCCAGGGCACCAGGAGCAGAGCCTGCCAGGTGGGAGTAGGCGTGGGGGAGTGGGGGGGTGGGGAAGGGCGGGAGAGCCCAGGAGCGGGGCCGGAGTCTCAGGGACGGCACTGTAGACACAGGTGGATGGACAGGCTGCTGGCTGCTGGCTGCCCAGTGAAGCACCGCGCTGTGGACCGCAGTGAAGCAAGACCAGAGGAGCAGGTCGACCCCAGCTTGAAGGTGTGTGTTGTGTCCTCCTGTGTCCTGCTAGAGGGGCGAGACTGCTGGGGTGAATCCCAAGACTGGGCTTTGGCTCCCCAGGCATAGGCCCTCTTGGGGGTGGGTGCACAGCTTCCGGAGCTTTGGGTTGGGGCGGTTATGTCAGGTGCAGCCGATGAAGGATACTCAGGGTGGAGGAACGTCGTGGCAGTAATTTAACAAGAACGGCTTGCGTGGCTGAGTGCTCGGTGCAGGCTGGACACCACGCCCAGTGCCTGTGGGTCACTTTGTTGGGTCCTCACCATGAATCCCCATGGAGCTGTGATTGCTATGGTGATTAATTATTCCACAGGCTGGGCACAGGCAGCAAAGGACCTAGCACAAGGTCGCCCACCAGCTGCCCACCGAGCCAGGTCTCCATGGAAGAATGGAGGCTGTGATGAGAAGATGGTAGTGCGGGCAGATGGTTAGAGCTGGCTCCGGCCGGGGATGGAGCAGGACAGTGGGCAGAGGTGTGTGGAGTCCAGGGCAGGGTTCACGGTGCGTTTAGGCTCGGAGTGTGGATGACGGAGCCTCTGCTGGGTCTGGACAGACGACTCTCCAGGTCCTGCGGTCTGTGGCCAACGATGTCCAAAAAACCTACACCAAGATAACCAGGAACTTTCCTCCTGTGTGTTTCTAGGAGAGTGTTTCCAGTCTATGCCTAAGTCCTTAATTAACTGTCATGAATGGAGTAAGAGAGGGGTTTAATTGAATTTAATTTCATTCTCCGAGAAATGGGCATCAGTTTTCCCGACACCACTCGTTCCAGGGAATATTCTTCCCACACTGAGTATTCTTGACATTCTCGTCCAGTATTCACTGACCATATATATGTGGGTGTATTTCTGAGCTCTCCATTCTGTTCCATTGGTCTGTGTCTGTCTTTATAGCAGTACCATACTGTTCTGATTAGTTGAGCTCTGTAGTAAGTTTGAAATCGAGAACCGTGATGCCTCGCATTTTGTTCCTTCTCAAGATTGTTTTGGCTATTTGGGGGGCGTTTGTGGTCTGTACAAATGCTAGGAAGTTTTTGGTCATTGTTGAAAATCCCACTGGAATTTGGACAGGGGTGACATTGAGTCCATAGATGGCTTTATGTAGTACGGCAGTTACAACAATACTGACTCTTCGCGCTCGTGCGTGTGGGCTGTGTCTCCACTTTTCTGTGTCTTCTTCAGGTTCTCTCCTCAACGTTTGATAGTTTTCAGCGTCTATAGATGTTTTACTTCTTGATTAAGTTTATTCGTAAGGCTTTTATTGCTTTTGATATTACTGTAAAAGTAATGATTTTCTTTCATTTTTTCTTAGGAAGTTCATTGTGAGTGTACAGAAACGCAACCAATTTTTGTACGTAGATTATTTTTTTTTGCCCCGAAGCTTTAATTATGTCGTTTATTCATTCCGGTGTTTCTTTGCTGGAGTCTTTAGGACTTTCTACACGCAAGCTCGTGCCGTCAGCAAACAGGAACAGTTTCACTTCTTCCTTTCCAGCCTGGATGCCTTTTATTTCTTTTTCTTGTCTGGTTGCCTGATTGTGGGATACTGAATCCCAATACTCTGTTGAATAGGGGTGGTGAGAGTGGGTACCCCTGTCTTGAAGCTGATCTTAGAGGAAAAGCTTTCAACCCTTCAGTATTGCGTATGATCTTAGCTGTGGTTGTGTCTTGTATGCCCCTTACTTTGTTGAGCTATTTTCCTTCTCTACCCAATTTGGTGAGTGTTCTTATTGTGCAGGAATGTTAACTTTTGGCAAACATTTTCTCTGCATCTATTGAAACGGTCATGTGATTTTCGTCTTTAGTTTTATTCATGTGGTGTATTACATTTGTTGATTTCCACACGTTGAACTATCTCTCTTTTTTTTTTTACATCTTTATTGGAGTATAATTGCTTTACAATGGTGTGTTAGTTTCTGCTTTATAACAGAGTGAATCAGTTATACATATACATATGTTCCCATATCTCTTCCCTCTTTATCTCCCTCCCTCCCACCCTCCCTATCCCACCCCTCCAGACAGCCACAAAGAACCGAGCCGGTTTCCCTGTGCCATGCAGCTGCTTCCCACTGGCTATCTACCTTACGTTTGTTAGTATATATATGTTCCAGACAGCCACAAAGAACCGAGCCGGTTTCCCTGTGCCATGCGGCTGCTTCCCACTGGCTATCTACCTTACGTTTGTTAGTATATATATGTCCATGTCTCTCTCTCGCCCTATCACACCTCACCCTTCCCCCTCCCCATATCCTCAAGTCTGTTCTCCAGTAGGTCTGTGTCTTTATTCCTGTTTTACCCCTAGTTTCTTCATAACATTTTTTTTTCTTAAATTCCATATATATGAACTATCTCTTCATCTCAGGAATCAATCCCATTTGGCCACGGTGTATAATATCTTTAACATGCTGTGGAACTCAGTTTGCTGGTGTCTTGTTAAGAATTGTTGCATCTGTGTTCATTGGCGCTACTGATCCGCAGTTTCCTTGGAGTACCCTCAGCTTATAAAATGAGTTTGGGACTATTCTCTCCTTTCCAATTTTTTGGAAGAGTCTGAGGAGGTTTGGCATTCATTCTCTTCAAATGTTGCTGGAATTCACCAGTGAAGCCATCGGACATGACACCAATAGCGTAAGCCACAAAAGCAAATACAAACAAGTAGGACTACATCAAGATAGAAAGCTTCTGCACAGCAAAAGGAAGAATCAACAGAACAAAAAGGCAACCTACAGAATGGGGAAAAGTATTTGCAAAAAATATGCCTGACAAGAGGTTAATATGCAAAATATAATAGAGAAGACTACTCCTCAAAAGCAAAACAAGCAAACAAGGGATGCTATTCCAAAAGGGGCAGGCAGAGGACTCGAATAGACACCTTTCCAAAGAAGACATGCAGTTGGCCAATAGGACATGAATAAGTGCTCAGCATCAGTCAGCATCGGGGGACGCAAATCAAAACCTCACGCCTGCTAGAACCGCTGTGTCAGCAAAATGAGGAGAGTTGGCAGATGCCAGTGGGGCTTGTGGTTTGGTGGGAATGTAAACTGGTGCAGCCACTGTTGCAAGCAATGGGGTGATTCCTCCAAAAAGTAAACTTAAAAGCCTCTCATTATCTAGCAAGCCCGCTCCTGGGTATATATATGAACATGATGAAGCCAGCATGTACAAGAGGTGTCAGCACCCCACAGTCATTGCAACAGTGTTCTCAATAGTCAGGGCACTGAAACAATTTGTCTCTGTCGATGAGCAAATAAAGACGAATTAAAATATGTCGACACACACAATGGAAGTTTCTCCATCGGTGAAAAGGAAGTGTTACCGTTTGCGACAGCGTGGATGGACCCCGAGGGCGTTATACTTTGTGAAATAGGTCAGACAGAGAAGGACATATCCTGCAGACCTCACTCGTACCTGGGATCAGAAAACATCCAACCTGCAGAAGCAGAGAGTAGCATGCTGGTTACCAGGGCTGAGTTGTGAGCCCGTTTACTACAGGCCTCCTGACTTCCTTTCCCCTCCACGAAAGAGTTCGCCCTTCGTTGCCGCCTGCGGACTTGAACCTGTCTCCCCGGGGTTGCAGACCCCAAATTGCAATTCTCTGCTGATCCCGAAGAAATCCATCTTTGCTGGAGAAACGCCTGGCAGAGTATTTGCTTCAGGACAACACGAGTTAGTCGTGGTCTGTGGCTACTCACAGCACCAGCTTGTTCACCTAAGTCCCCATAAAGTTCACTGAACCCAGGAGTGAAGCTTTAGAGAATCCTTTGGAAAAACGATGTCAAAGGGGGTTAATCCATGTCTCGTCTTTGGAGCCTTACTTTTTTAAGGGCCAAGGGCAGTGATTCTGGCCATGTAAGTCCACATTCTTGTTTTTGTTTTTGTTTTTTTTTGCGGTTTGCGGGCCTCTCACTGCTGTGGCCTCTCCCGCCGCGGAGCACAGGCTCCGGATGCGCAGGCTCAGTGGCCATGGCTCATGGGCCCAGCCGCTCCGCGGCCTGTGGGATCTTCCCGGACCGCGGCACAAACCCGTGTCCCCTGCATCGGCAGGAGGACTCTCAACCACTGCGCCACCAGGGAAGCCCTAAGTCCACTTTCTTGACAGATGTTTCCTTGAGTCCCTTTTAGGTCTAGATGACAATGCTGCAGTCACCCTGATGATGGAGGATGGTAGCGTAGGACGTTCCAACGAGTACCCCAGAGTTTATGGAAGCAGGTGGTTTGTCTCTGCTGTAGGATGATTCCTGGGTCTGATCCAATCCGTCAAGGAATAATCGCAGTTGTGCATTTCTTTACCACGTCGTGGCATCGCATGTTAGTTGGATGGCACGTGGTCCAGGCCCTCAGCATCAGAGTGTCCCCCAAAGGTGGGAGTCTTGGATAAAGCTGGAGGCAAGTCTATGAGATCCAGCTGGAGTGCCGCAGGGCCAGGGCGGGCCCAGGAGGGCTCCCTGATGCGGGCTGGCTTCCTGCAGTGATGTGCTCAGATTCACATGCCACGTGTTGGCAGAGTGTGGCCCGGGGTTTGTGGACAGTGATTGTCTGTGGGTGCCAGGCAGACCCCCTGTCTTACAGCTTCTTTGTTTTCCCCATCTGCACGGGTCCCCTGCACTCAGGATAAGTGCCAGGCACAACATCAGAAGACAGGGAGCCACAGGAAGACCCCTCGGCTCAGGTGTAATGCGTCTGATCATTGTTTCCACCCTTCTGAACGTACGCCCTTGTCTTTTCAGTGTGTGGGGAAGCTACCTGCTCACCAGCGCTCTCCGTCAGGGATACAGGCAGGTTCTTGAACTGGGTGGGAAAGGATGGGGGTACATTCTTGGCTGTGTGTTTAGCAGCCCTGTTGGCTCCTTGGGTCCCTAGAGACTCAGTGTCAGCCTCCCGAGTATGTGCTGGAGAGGGAACAGTAGTAGCCTTAGCAGGAGCTGAACAGCCTGTAACAGGGCAGCCATCACACGCCCATGGGCGGTAGGAGAACCAGCAGAGGCCAGGGCCCCGTGGGGTTTCTGGATGGGCCCACAGCAAGGCAGACTCCAAAGGCACGTCTGCAGCGACTGTAAACAGTGGCCGCCTTCCCTCTGCCAATGCGTGAGCCCCAGTAAGGGCTGAGAGCTCGGGGTCTGGGGCAGAGAGCGTGCTGAGAACGTGCATGTGGGGACCTGCGGCTGGCGTAACTGGCTATTATGTTTCCCCCAAATGTCGTTTACATTAGCGGTTGCAAAATAGAAGTCGGGGTTGACGGAGGGGTGTCCAAGAGATCCTTTCTGTGGCTGCAGGGAACCCTGTGGAAGGGGCTGGGTCTCCCTCCCCAGCAGGGAGGGGAGTCGCGGATCAAGAGGGTGAAGGGGACCTAAGAGGATGGAGGCGTGGGCCAGGGAGGGCTTGCTCCTGGGTCACCTGCCCCGAGAGCAGAGGTGGGCGTGGGAGGCGTCGCCCGGGAGCGGGCACAGCGTGGGGAGCACAGAGGGGAGCGGGGCGGCCTCGGGGGAGGGTCCAGGCCTGGCCGCTCACGGCAGTGGTCGTGGAAGTGCTAGCAGAGGGTGTGCCCAATGCCACGGGCCTAACGGACGTGGGGAGGGAGACGCAGGACATACCGAGAGGCGGAGGTTGTCCAAGGACACCTGTGGCCACGCCCTCGTTTTCATGGCAATTCAGACAAAGGCAAGCCTTAAGCGTAAGCTGAGAGCTGGGGTGTGGACCCTGCCGGGGTTCAGGCTTCAGAGCGGGTTAGAGCCTCGAGGGCTAGGAAACAGACTCCGAGGGGGCGTCTCGGGTGGGGCGTACCGGAGATCGGCAGGAGCAGCAGAGGGAGGGGGCCCAGGTGCAGTAGCCAGCCGGCGCTAGAGCTCGACAAAGCTGCTTTCTCGTGGGGACAGGGAAGGACGTCATTGACTCAAGGCCTTGGGGCGAGCCTTTGAGTGCCCAGAGACACCCCGTGTCCTACTAGGTACCAGCTGTTCTCACCCGCTGAAGGGCAGATCCAGGGGCTCACGGCCTCCTTCAGCTGCAGACCCAGGAGAAGGAGGGGGTCTCCAGGACCACCCTGCCCAGGCTGGTTCCGGAGAACTTGTCAGCCACACGCCGACTGAGAGTGGAACCCTGGGGGAAGCTGCAGAGCTTAAGTCGGCTTCGAGGGTCTGGACGCTATTGACAGGGCCCCCGGGACCCGGAGGTGGGCCAGTCCGTGGGGACCGTCTTGCTCCCAACGCCAGTGCGAAGGCAGCTTGCGCGCGCCGGGGCCGCGGGAGCGAAGGCAAGCGCGCAGGGCTCAGTTCCTGGAAGGCCGCTCGCTGCGGCAGCAGGAACTGAGGCGCGGACGGCGCCTGGAGGGGGTCTCGAGATGGGAAGGGCGGCAAGAGAGTTTAGGGCCCTTACGATGTGTTTCCGTCTGGCTCAGTCCCCCTCTTTGTTTGCTGGCAGGCGGGGTTGTTACCGGGTGAGGAAATCAAGATGAGAACACGGCTGTGAAAGCGTCGCCGGGGGTTCGCGTCCTGGCTCGGCACAGAGAGGGGCTGGCCCGGTGCAGGCAGCGTGTGCTGGGCTCCGCGCTCCGCCGCCGCCGGCACCGCCTGCCCGTGAGGCCGGAGGCCAGGTGGGCGTCTCCTTCAAGGAAAGTAGGAACGAGAGCTTTCTTCTCCTTCCGTGTGATGGCATTTGATTTACATGGCACAGGTCTACCTACAAGGCTTGCTGGGCTACAAAGGAGGGATGGGTGTTCAGAAGGCCGATCGGTACCGGGTGGCTGAGATCTGCAGGTCGAGAGACCCCGACAGCTGGATCGGAGCCAGAGGTGTCAGGTAGAGACAAGTCCTCTGATCGCATGGTGTGGTCCCTCAGTCAAGACGTCCAGTTCCCAATCCTCTATTTCAAGTTTGATGGTGGGTTCTGGGGTGCAACTGAGGGCCAGCTGCCCCTGTCAATTGGTGGAAAAATTGTCCCTCAGGAGCAGAAATTAGGACCCTCTGAAGGAGCTGGTGTCTAGGGAGACTGATTTTCAAGTTTGCATTCTCATATGAGAACGGAACGCAGGACAATTGTTTTTTCAATGTTCTGGCTTTCACAGTACCTGCATACTTTTGGAGGGCTTGGGAGGCTCTCTGGTTATTGAGAGAGGAGGATAGGCTTGGACTTAATCCAAGTGTCACACCTCTGTTTCTGCAGAGACCCAAGTCGTAAGCCCTATTCCCTCTTCCTCCCCTGCAAGCTATTTGGAAAGACCTTCATAAGAGCATCTTTAATGTCACTTGGAGATTGTCCTGACTGTGCAAGAGGAGTCTCTGGATTTTCCCCTTTATCTCGGAGACGATTTCTGGCTCAGTAGAAATTAAATGACTTCAGTGCCCCGAGACCTCGGGTTTCCATGCAGCCCTTGAAAAGTCTGCACATTTTTCTCTCGATGGACATTTAGGTTGCTTCCATGTCTTGGCCATTGCAAACAGCACTGCAATGAACATTGAGGTGAATATATCCTTTCGGACCACGTTTTTCTCCAGGTATATGCCCAGGAGTGGGATTTCTGGGTCCTATGGTAGCTCTATTTTTAGTTTCTTAAGGAACCTTCATACTGTTCTCCATAGTGGCTACAACAATTTATGTTCCCACCAACTAACACAACATTGTTAATCAACTGTACTCCTATATAAAATTAAAAGTTTTTTTTTTTTTTTTAAAGAAAAGTCTGCACAGAGCCTTGCACAAGCCCTAGAACAGGCCCCTTCTCTCTGTGCAAAGAGGGGTTAGAGGGTGAATGGCCATTCACAACCCACGTGTGGGAGTTTCACACAGAAATGAGCCTTGCAGAGGCAGCCAGGACACTGAGGCTGAGGTCTCACCCTCTGCTAAAGGAAAAGCCTTCTGGGTGGGGAGTGGTTCTGGGGAGGTGAGGCAGGAGATGTACCGAAGCCTTGTCTCTGGGGCAGAGTCTGCCGGGCAACGGGCGCTGTCTCCTGAGAAGCTCTCCTCTTGCTATGGAGGTGGCTTTACAAACCTGCATTTCTTTTATAACTGAGTATCATTTGCAAACGTGGGATGGGGTGCTCTGTGTTTAGACAGTTAGGGGGGTTCAAGAGCTGTCCCCGCCTCTGCTGGTTCTCCATCACCTTCGCCTCAAGATCATCCAAAGTGACCTATGTGGGGTCACGCCCAGCCTGACTCTGAGTGGCCACTCGGGGGACAGGGGCTATTTCTCAGGGGACCTCTCAGATGGGGTGCCAGCTGCCTGGGCAGGGATTGTGCCCTCTGGGCTCTCCCTCCCTCCCTGGGATTGTCACCAAGGGACACAGGGCCAGAAACCACTGGCCAGAGAGCTGAGAGCTGACAAAGACTGTCTCCTCCACCAAACTCCATGCAGGGTCCCCTGAGCTCTTTTTCAACTGGGCCTGGTTCTGGACTTCCTTTCTGCATTCTTATTCTGGACTTCCTTTCCACATTGTACAATTTTGGCAGGAAACTTGCTGAGTCAGCTCAATCAGAATTGCCCAACATCAGTATCTGATCACCTTCATACCTGACCAGGTTCATCAGCCCCTGACACCCCCAGGTCATGTTCAAGCACCCTGTCTCACATTC
>NW_006783775.1:155306-155724 GCF_000442215.2 Lipotes vexillifer | reverse complement strand
TGTCTCACATTCGGCAGGAATCCTGTGGGGTCGGGTTAGCCAGAGCCCACTACCCTGATGCTTCCTCTTAGTAGCTTTCCACCCACCGACCCCCACTGGCTTCTTGGCTATCAATATCCACCTGCCCAAGCTGTATGTGGAGCTGGTCCCACTCAGGACCCCTACTGCGTGGCCCCTCCACCTGTCGTGATGTTCTCCCTGGAATAAGGTCTGTCTTACCATCTTCAACAAGTGTCACAAATCATTTTTTCTTTAACAGGTTCAAATCTGCAAGCCAGGGCGGGCCATGCTGCCCCACTGCCCCCTGACCTCCAACCTTTCTCTGGACACTGTCAGAGCTGGAACAGAGGAGGGGAGGGCTCTGTGGGAGCTGTGTCTCGTGCCCCCCACCCCCTAGGCAGCTCCTTCGGGTTCAGCA
>NW_006783775.1:146387-155186 GCF_000442215.2 Lipotes vexillifer | reverse complement strand
TCAGCAGGACAGCACACTTGAGGACAGGTGCAGCCTCCATGGACACTTGCATGCTGCGCCAGCCCCGTGTCCAAGTTGCCGAAGTTCGGGCGGCTGCTCCGTGCAGGTGCCTCAGGCAGAGGGGACTCCGTCATCCTTCTGTCCTCCCCCCTGGGCTGCTATTGAGGTGACAGAGATTGTCCTGGGACCATGATAGGGGGCCTTTGTGGCGGGAATGGCCTCTCGGTCCACTCTGGCATATGCAGGAAAGAGCTGGACTTCAGCGGGAGGGTCTGGAACCCCGTGCTTGTGACCTGTGCTCTACGTGGGCCCACTCCCCTTCCGTGAAGGGTCACGGTGCAGTGGCCTTTCAGGAGAGTGAGGGTCTGTCCCCACAGGCCTGGAGTCAACATGTCTGAGAGCATCAGGACCAGAGAAAATCCAGACCCTCCTCGATAGCTCTGCCCACCCCCAGTCCCGCTGCTGCTGGCTTATTAGAATGGCTAAAATCCGCCAGTCTCACAACACCCACTGTTGACCAGTATGGGGGACAATGGAAAAGCTCGTCATGGCTGGTGGAATGAAGGTTGATACAGTCACCTCGGAAGGCAGTGTGACATTTTCATATAAAGCTAACGTAGTTTTACACTACGAACGGCAATCATGCTTCTAGGTATCTACCTGGCTGAACTGAAAATCCATGTCCACACAGAGCTGCACACGAATGCTTGGAGTAGCTTCATTCATAATGGTTGAAACTGAAAGCAGCAAGCTGTCCCTTCACAGGGGATGAATGAGCTGTCTGTGGTCCACACACGCACGGGGACACTCTGGGGTGCTGGAAGAATGAGCTGTCGAACCCTGAAGAGTCATCCATGAATCTTTTTTTAATGGATGGGAACTTCACATACCATGAAATTAACCATTTTACACCGAGCAGCCGAATAGCATTTAGTGTCACAATGCTGTGCCCTCCTCTCTAGTTCCCAAAACCTCCCATCACCCCGAAAGCAAGCCCTGCCCCCTTTAAGCAGTGGCTTCTGACCCCTCGCTGAAGATATGGATGACTTTTGTGGGAGTCTTGTCACCCTACAATATGAAAAAGTTTTCCATCTGTGAACACAGATGTCTTTACATTTATTTAGGGTGTCTTTAATTTCCTTTCATGTTTTCTTGTGTTTTGTAGCTTTCAGTGTATGTGTCTCTCCTCTCCTTCGTTAAATTTATTCCTAGGCATTTACTTCTTTTAGATGCAGCTTTAAATGGAATACTGTCTTAATTTCCTTTCTGGAGTGTCCCTGGATGGTGTGAATGAACCTTAAATGCATATGGCCAAGTGAAAGAAACCAGTTTTAAAGGGCCACATACTGTATGACTTCATTTATAAGCCACTCTGGAAAGGGCAAAACTATAATTAAGATAATGCTGTCAATGGATCCAGGAATTGGGGGTAGGGTGTTGAGCAGGTGAAGCATAGGCGATTTTTAAGGGTGGTGAAACTATTCTGTATGATATGCAATGGTGGGCCCACGATATGATGCCTTTGTCAAAAGCCATAGAGCTTTATGGCATAAAGAGTGAACCTTAATGCATACATATAAAAAATCATTTAGGAGATCCTGAATCTCAGGATGGAATACAGACTGTAAAACCTGTCTCCTGACATTACACATTTTGATACAGTGTACTGGCGGTGGCGTCCTAAGTAACTTTCCAAACGCATGGAGTTTGCAAGGGTGATGGAAGATGAGCGTCTGTTGGGGTTGCCATGCTGACCTCACTGTGTCCACGTGGACACGCGCTGACAGCTCGGAACCACTGCATGTGCATCCTGGGACCCAACCACTAGGTACCAGGAGGCACCTGGTACGGGCTTCTCGCTGTTGGGCCGGAGGTTCCAGACGACAGGGAGGAAGGCTAGAGAGGTCTGTGAGGCTTTGGGGTAGGGCTGGACACGCCACTGTGTTCTCAAGTTTAGTTGCATATAGGTAGAGAAGACTATGTTCAGAAATACTGGTAGAGACACCTGTGTGCACCTGGGGCGGGACACACGCATTTCCTTGCTCTGTCAGCTAAGCCATCATAGAAGTAATGATAGCCCAGTAGGTTGAGCACATCTATCACCAAACTCCTGGTTTCTGATAACATTCCATGACCAAAGAAAACAGAATTAATTAGAGAAAAGGCTAATTCCAGGGCTTGGAGAAGGAGTATGCAAGACAAGGCTGGGGCATCTTATGTACACAGTTCCACAACCTAAAGAATCTTCCAAAACACGAAACCACAGAGGAATTTCAAAAGGATACAGGAGCCAACCCCAAAGTTTAGCCAACCCCAGGCTAAGACTGGAACAACTGGAACAAAATTAAAAGGTCGTGTTTAATTTTTTTTTAACACTACTCAAGTTCTTAATTTAATTTAATTTTTTAAACGTCTTTATTGGAGTATAATTGCTTTACAATGGTGTGTTAGTTTCTGCTGTATAACAAAGTGAATCAGCTATATGTATCCATATATCCCCGTATCCCCTCCCTCTTGCGTCTCTCTCCCACCCTCCCTATCCCACCCCTCTAGGTGGTCACAGAGCACCGAGCTGATCTCCCTGTGCTATGCGGCTGCTTCCCACTAGCTATCTGTTTTACGTTGGGTAGTGTATATATGTCCATGCCACTCTCTCAACTTTGTCCCAGATTACCCTTCCCCCTCCCCATATCCTCAAGTCCATTCTCTACATCTGTGTCTTTATTCCTGTCCTGCCTCTAGGTAGAACTTTTTTTTGTTGTTTTCTTAGATTCCATATATATGTGTTAGCATACGGTATTTGTTTTTCTCTTTCTGACTTATTTCACTATGTATGACAGACTCTTGCTCCATCCACCTTACTACAAATAACTCAATTTCGTTTCTTTTTATGGCTGAGTAATATTCCATTGTATATATGTGCCGCATCTTCTTTATCCATTCAGCTGTTGATGGACACATAGGTTGCTTCCATGTCCTGGCTATTTTAAATAGAGCTGCAATGACTTTGTGGTACATGACTCTTTTTGAATTACAGTTTTTTCAGGGTATATGCCCAGTAGTGGGATTGCTGGGTCTATGGTAGTTATATTTTTAGTTTTTAAAGGAACCTCCATACTGTTCTCCATAGTGGCTGTATCAATTTACATTCTCACCAACAGTGCAAGAGGGTTCCCTTTTCTCCACACCCTCTCCAGCATTTGTTGCTTGTAGATGTTTTGATGATGCCCATTCTGACTGTTGTGAGGTGATACCTCATTGTAGTTTTGATTTGCATTTCTCTAATGATTAGTGATGTTGAGCATCCTTTCATGTGTCTGTTGGCAATCTGTATATCTTCCTTGGAGAAATGTCTATTTAGGTCTTCTGCCCATTTTTGGATTGGGTTGCTTGTTTTTTTTTTGATATTGAGCTGCATGAGCTGCCTGTAAATTTTGGAGATTAGTCCTTTGTCAGTTGCTTCATTTGCAAATATTTTCTCCCATTCTGAGGGCTGTCTTTTGGTCTTGTTTATGTTTTCCTTTGCTGTGCAAAAACATTTTTTAAGTTTCATTAGGTCCCATTTGTTTATTTTTGTTTTTATTTCCATTTCTCTAGGAGGTGGGTCAAAAAGGATCTTGCTGTGATTTATGTCATAGAGTGTTCTGTCTATGTTTTCCACTAAGATTTTACAGTGTCCAGCCTTACATTTAGGTCTCGAATTCATTTTGAGTTTATTTTTGTGTATGGTGTTAGGGAGTGTTCTAATTTCATTCTTCTAAATGTAGCTGTCTAGTTTTCCCAGCACCACTTATTGAAGAGGCTGTCTTTTCTCCATTGTATATTCTTGCCTCCTTTATCAAAGATAAGGTGACTATAGGTGTGGGGGTTTATCTCTGGGCTTTCTATCCTGTTCCATTGATCTATATTTTTGTTTTTGGGCCAATACCATACTGTCTTGATTACTGTAGCTTTGTAGTATAGTCTGAAGTCTGGGAGCCTGATTCCTCCAGCTCCGTTTTTCTTTCTCAAGATTGTTTGGCTATTCAGGGTCTTTTGTGTTTCCATACAAATTGTGAAATTTTTTGTTCTAGTTCTGTGAAAAATGCCATTGGTAATTTGATAGGGATTGCATTGAATCTGTAGATTGCTTTGGGTAGTAGAGTCATTTTCACAATGTTGATTCTTCCAATCCAAGAACATGGTATATCTCTCCATCTATTTGTATCATCTTTAATTTCTTTCATCAGTGTCTTATAGTTTTCTGCATACAAGTCTTTCGTCTCCTTAGGTAGGTTTATTCCTAGATATTTTATTCCTTTTGTTGCAGTGGTAAATGGGAGTGTTTCCTTAATTTCTCTTTCAGATTTTTCATCATTAGTGTATAGGAATGCAAGAGATTTCTGTGCATTAATTTTGTACCCTGCTACTTTAACAAATTCATTGATTAGCTCTAGTAGTTTTCTGGTAGCATCTTTAGGTTTCTCTATGTATAGTATCATGTCATCTGCCAACAGTGACAGCTTTAGTTCTTTTCCAATTTGGGTTCCTTTTATTTCTTTTTCTTCTCTGATTGCTGAGGCTAAAACTTCCAAAACTATGTTGAATAATAGTGGTGAGAGTGGACAACCTTGTCTTGTTCTTGATCTTAGAGGAAATTGTTTCAGTGTTTCACCATTGAGAACAATGTTTGCTGTGGGTTTGTCATATGTGGCTTTTATTATGTTGAGGTAAGTTCCCTCTATGCCTACATTCTGGAGGGTTTTATCATAAATGGGTGTTGAATTTTGTCAAATGTTTTTTCTGCATCTATTGAGATGATCATATGCTTTTTCTCCATCAATTTGTTAATATGGTGTATCACGTTGATTGATTTGCATATATTGAAGAATCCTTGCATTCCTGGGATAAACTCCACTTGATCATGGTGTATGATCCTTACAATGTGCTGTTGGATTCTGTTTGCTATTATTTTGCCGAGGATTTTTGCATCTATGTTCATCAGTGATATTGGCCTGTAGTTTTCTTTCTTTGTGACATCTTTGTCTGGTTTTGGTATCACGATGATGGTGGCCTCATAGAATGAGTTTGGGAGTGTTCCTCCCTCTGCTATATTTTCGAAGAGTTTGAGAAGGATGCGTGTGAGTTCTTCTCTAAACATTTGATAGAATTCGCCTGTGAAGCCATCTGGTCCTGGGCTTTTGTTTGCTGGAAGATTTTTAATCACAGTTTCAATTTCAGTGCTTGTGATTGGTCTGTTTATATTTTCTATTTCTTCCTGGTTCAGTCTCAGCAGGTTGTGCATTTCTAAGAATTTGTCCATTTCTTCCAGGTTGTCCGTTTTATTGGCACAGAGTTGCTTGTGGTAATCTCTCATGATCCTTTGCATTTCTGCAGGGTCAGTTGTTACTTCTCCTTTTTCATTTCTAATTCTATTGATTTGAGTCTTCTCCCTTTTTTTCTTGATGAGTCTGGCTAATGGTTTATCTATTTTGTTTATCTTCTCAAAGAACCAGCTTTTAGTTTTACTGATCTTTGCTATTGTTTCCTTTATTTCTTTTTCATTTATTTCTCCTCTGATCTTTACGATCTCTTTCCTTCTGCTAACTTTGGGGTTTTTTTGTTCTATCTCTAATTGCTTTAGGTGTAAGGTTAGGTTGTTTATTTGAGATGTTTCTTGTTTCTTGAGGTAAGATTGTATTGCTCTAAACTTCACTCTTAGAACTGCTTTTGTGCATGCCATAGGTTTGGGGTCGTCGTGTTTTCATTGTCATTTGTTTCTAGGTATTTTTGATTTCCTCTTTGATTTCTTCAGTGATCTCTTGCTTATTTAGTAGTGTATTGTTTAGCCTCCATGCATCTGTATTTTTTACAGATTTTTTTTCCCTGTAATTGATATCTAGTCTCATAGCGTTCTTGTTGGAAAAGATACTTGATTAGCATTTCAATTTTGTTAAATTTACCAAAGCTTGATTTGTGACCCAAGATATGATCTATCCTGGAGAATGTTCCATGAGCACTTGAGAAGATTGTGTATTCTGTGGTTTCTGGATGGAATGTCATATAAATATCAATTAAGTCCATCTTGTTTAGTGTATATTTAAAGCTTGTGTTTCCTTATTTATTTTCATTTTGGATGACCTGTCCATTGGTGAAAGTGGGGTGTTAAAGTCCCATACTATGATTGTGTTACTGTTGATTTCCCCTTTTATGGCTGTTAGCACTTAAGTATTGAGGTGCTCCTCTGTTGGGTGCATAAATATTTACAATTGTTATATCTTCTTTTGGATTGATCCCTTGATGATTATGTTATGTCCTTCTTTTTCTCTTGTAATAGTCTTTATTTTAATGTCTGTTTTGTCTGATATGAGAATTGCTACTCCAGCTTTCTTTTGATTTCCATTTGCATGGAATATCTTCCTCCATCCCCTCACTTTCAGTCTGTATGTGTCCCTAGGGCTGAAGTGGGTTTCTTGTAGACGGGATATATACGGGTCTTGTTTTTGTATCCATTCAGCCAGTCTGTGTCTTTTGGTTGGAGCATTTGATCCATTTACATTTAAGGTAGTTATCAATACATATGTTCCTGTTACCATTTTCTTCATTGTTTTGGGTTTTTTGTTTTAGGTCTTTTCTTTCTCTTGTGTTTCCTGTGTAGAGGATCCTTTAGCATTTGTTGTAATGCAGGTTTTGTGGTGCTGAATTCTCTACAGCTTTTGCTGTAAAGGTTTTAATTTCTCCGTCAAATCTGAATGAGATCCTTGCTGAGTAGAGTAATCTTGGTTGTAGGTTTTTCCTTATCATCACTTTAAATATGTCCTGCCACTCCCTTCTGGCTTGCAGAGTTTCTGCTGAAAGATCAGTTATTAACCTTATGGGGATTCCCATGTATGATATTTGTTGTTTTTCCCTTGCTGCTTTTAATATTTTTTCTTTGTCTTTAATTTTTGATAATTTATTTAATATGTCTTGGCATGTTTCTCCTTGGATTTATCCTGTGTGGGACACTCTGCACTTCCTGGACTTGTTTGACTATTTCCTTTCCCATATTAGGGAAGTTTTCAACTATAATCTCTTCAAATATTTTCTCAGTCCCTTTCTTTTTCTCCTCTTCTTCTGGAACCCCTATAATTCGAATGTTGGTGTGTTTAATGTTGTCCCAGAGGTCTCTGAGACTGTCCTCAGTTCTTTTCATTCTTTTTTCTTTATTCTGCTCTGCAGTAGTTATTTCCACTATTTTATCTTCCAGGTCACTTATCCGTTCTTCTGCCTCAGTTATTCTGCTATTGATCCCATCTAGAGTATTTTTAATTTCATTTATTGTGTTGTTCATCGTTGCTTGTTTCACCTTTAGTTCTTCTAGGTCCTTGTTAAATGTTTCTTACATTTTGTCTATTCTATTTCCAAGATTTTGAATCATCTTTACTATCATCACTCTGAATTCTTTTTCAGGTAGACTGCCTATTTCCTCTTCATTTGTTAGGTCTGGTGGGTTTTTATATTGCTCCTTCATCTGCTGTGTGTTTTTCTGTCTTCTCATTTTGATTAACTCACTGTGTTTGGGGTCTCCTTTTTGCAGGCTACACGTTTGTAGTTTCCATTGTTTATTGTGTCTGCCCGCAGTGGCTAAGGTTGTTTCAGTGAACTGTGTAGGCTTCCTGGTGGAGGGGACTGGTGCCTGTGTTGTGGTGGATGAGGCTGGATCTTGTCTTTCTGGTGGGCAGGACCACATCCGGTGGTGTGTTTTGGGGTGTCTGTGACCTTATTATAATTTTAGGCAGCCTCTCTGCTAATGGGTGGGGTTGTGTTCCTGTCTTGCTAGTTGTTTGGCATAGGGTGTCCAGCACTGCAGCTTGCTAGTCATTGAGTGGAGCTGGGTCTTAGCGTTGAGATGGAGATCTCTGGGAGAGGTTTCTCCATTTGATATTATGTGGAGCCGGAAGGTCTCTGGTGGACCAATGTCCTGAACTTGGCTCTCCCGCCTCAGAGGCACAGGCCTGACACTTGGCCGGAGCACCAAGACCCTGTCAGCCACATAGCTCAGAAGAACAGGGAGAAATAAATAAATAAATAAAATAAAATAAAATAAAGTTATTAAAATTAAGCATAAGAAAAATTATTTAAAAAATTAAAAAGTAATAAAAGAAAGAAAGAAAGAAAGAAAGAAAGAAAGAAAGAAAGAAAGAAAAAGAAAGAAGAGAGCAACCAAGCCAAAAAACAAATCCACCAATGATAACAAGCGCTAAAAACTATACAAAAGAACCCCCCAGAAAACAAACAAGCAAAAATGGACAGACAGAACCCTGGGAAAATGGTAAAAGCAAAGCTATACAGATAAAATCACACAAAGAAGCATACACATACACACTCACAAAAAGAGAAAAAGGGGAAAACAATCTATCTATCTATCTATCTATCTATCTATCTATATATATATATAAAAGGAAGAGATCAACCAAATCAATAAACAAATCTACCAATGATAATAAACTCTAAATACTAAACTAAGATAAACATAAAACCAGAAAGGAATTAGATGCAGAAAGCAACCCCCATGTGTACAGTTGCTGCCACAGCCCACCGCCTTAATTTTGGTATGAATCGTTGTCTATTCATGTATTCCACAGATGCAGGGTACATCAACTTGATTGTGGAGATTTAATCCTCTGTTCCTGAGGCTGCTGGGAGAGATATCCCTTTCTCTTCTTTGTTCTCACAGCTCCCGGGGCTCAGCTTTGGATTTGGCCCCGCCTGTGCGTGTAGGTCGCCGGAGGGCATCTGTTCTTCGCTCAGACAGGACGGGGTTAAAGGAGCAGCTGA
>NW_006783775.1:145604-146090 GCF_000442215.2 Lipotes vexillifer | reverse complement strand
ACAAAGAGGGAAGAAAAAGTCTCTTGCCTCTTCGGCCGGTCCAGACTTTTCCCGGACTCCCTCCCGGCTAGCTGTGGCGCACTAGCCCCCTGCAGGCTGTGTTCCCGCCGCCAACCCCAGTCCTCTCCCTGGGATCCGACCGAAGCCCGAGCCTCAGCTCGCAGCCCCGCCCGCCCTGGCCAGGGAGCAGACAGGCCTCTCGGGCTGGTGAGCGCCGGTCGGCCCCGATCCTCTGTGCGGGAATCTCCCCGCTCTGCCCCCCGCACCCCTGTGGCTGCGCTCTGCTCCGCGGCCCCGAAGCTCCCCGCTCCGCCTCCCGCAGTCTCCGCCCGCGAAGGGGCTTCTAGTGTGTGGAAACCTTTCCCCCTTCACAGCTCGCTCCCACTGGTGCAGGTCCCGTCCCTAGCCTTTTGTCTCTGTTTATTCCTTTTTCTTTTGCCCTACCCAGGTACGTGGGGGGTTTCTTGCCTTTTGGGAGGTCTGAGG
>NW_006783775.1:0-145594 GCF_000442215.2 Lipotes vexillifer | reverse complement strand
TCAGCAGGTGTTCTGTAGGAGCTGTTCCACGTGTAGATGTGTTTCTGGTGTGTCTGTGGGGAGGAAGGTGATCTCCGCGGCTTACTCCTCCGCCATCTTGAAGGTCTCTCCCTTCTGTTTATTTTTAATTCAAAGTGCAGAATAAATATCCAAGAGTCCATACAGATACCAATAAATGACTGAAGGAATAAAGCATGCGGAGGAGAAGAGACCATCTCCCCCAGAGAAGAATTCCCCATAATTCCATGTTCCCCGTTCTTCCATTTCAAGGTTAAGGAGCATCGACCCCGCCCATTGAGGGTGGCCTGCACTCAGAAACTTAGGAGAACTTCTGGGTGTCCTTAAATTTGTCAACAAGTTTTTAGACATAAGACCAAAAGCACGATCCATGGGGAAAAATTGATACATAAGAAAGCATCACAATGAAAAACATTTGTTCTCTGAAAGCCCCTGTTAAGGGAATCTAATGGCAAGCCACAGACTGGAAAAATATATTTTCAAATAGCATATCTGGTAAGAACTTGTGCTGTGAATGCAAACCGACACTCATAACTGAACCAAAGAAAGTAAGCAAGCCAATTAAAAGTGGACCGAATTTCTGAACTCACCAAAAAAGATGGGCAGATGGCAAATAAGCACTTGGAAAGGTGCACCATGTTACATGTCATCAGGGATCGCAAGCTGCAACAACTGTGAGGTACCACTGCACGCTGAGAGGCTGGAACGCAGAACATGGACGCACCAGGCTCTGGTGAGGACCTGGGCCGCAGGAGTGCTCACTCATGGCTGGGGGTGTAACGTGGCTAAAGCACCTGCAACACGTGTTAGCACTTCTCCATGGAGATAAACCTGGACTGCCCATGGGGTGGAGCAGTTTGCTCTCAGCTAGGTCCCCAAGTCACTTAAAGACTCAGGTTCACACAACAGCCTCATGGGAAGGCTCGTACCTGCGTTATTCACTCGAGCTTCTCCGTAGTCCCTAAATTTTGCTTACAGCGTGTTTATTGTACGGAACATCCCTCCTATACAGTAAACACATGTTTCTAACCCCATTTTCTCTGGAAGGCTTTAACCCAATCATCCCTGTGTTTCCTCAGTCCCAGCACAGCTGCCCTGTCCCTCAGGTTTCTGAAACACTCAGGATACAGGTTATCACATTGTATGTTTGCATAGTAAGACATGGCTGTGTCCTCAGATCTCAGACTTCTCAGCTCCATGTCGGCTGTGCTGGTGGAAGTGTCCACAGTCAAGGCGACTCTGCCCTGCAACTATAGTGCATAGCCTGTGTCACCATCGTTAGGGGAGATTTGTCCCACCCACTCAAGCCCTTGTTGAGGGGCATGTGGCACCCAGATCATAGCGTAGTTGGTGAAGGCATATCCAGAAACCTTGCAGGAGACCTTCCCTGATACCCCAGGTCCTCAGCTCAGCCCCAGACTGCACCAGCTGGACCTGGGAGTGGACAGCTGTGGACAAGAGACAGAAGTAGATGGAACGTCCCTTCACTGATCCTAGATTCCTCCTCACCCCAGAGACCAGGGAGCCCCTTACCTGTAGCCACCGCGACCAGGAAGAGGACTCTCCAGCTCCAGTCTGTGGTGAGGGCTGTGCTCTTGGGGTTCTTGTGGAGGAAGGGGTGTGGGTGTTGGGTGATGTTCTCAGGGCTCGGAACATCCATATTCAACCTAGGATGCACCAGCTCATTTGCATATTCATGAAGCTGAAAAATTTGTATTTAATACATGGACCATCTTACAAGAAGCAGACTGATTACCCTTAAACCATGCTTAGTGGGAGGCTGAGGGTCCACATCCTCACCCTTGTTTGAGGACATGTATCCCCTGCCATGTTCCTAAACTCTGTGCAGGCAGAGCTCCTCCCACTGAGGGACCAGCCCACAAAGGACAAGGTCCTCATTGTGAACCAGCCTTTGAATGACACAGATGCCTGAACCTGTTCTGGGCTTTCATGTCTGAATATCCTATTTCTGGAATCAGTGTGTCCCCAAACTCTGCAACCACTGGGTAAAACAAACAAACAAACATACACACACACACATACATACGTATCTTGAAGCCCTACTTCTCATTGTCTTATTGAATTAGGTAAGTGTTTTCAATAGGACCCAATATTAAACACGTCAGGAACAGATGATACATTTCCATTTATTTGACCTGTATAATAAAATAGATTTTAAATTCAGCGTATGTCATTATTACTGCTAAGGAAATCTTAGCCCTTGTCTGCCTTAAAACAATCTTTATTGGCTGTAATTATTGCTGTGTAGTCACTGCTTTCGGTTAATTCCTCAAATCATTTAGATGGTCCTGTCTTCCACTTAGTGGTCTACAGAGCTTTGACTGAGGTTCCTACTTCCTGTGTAAGAGAAATTTAAAACATTTTTTGCTCTGTCCCTACTTTTTATTCTGTGGCCGTTTCAAAATAAGACTCCAGCCAGAGATTTGGTTAAATTGCTTAAAAGAAAATATATAACAGAGAAGATCACCCAATCTCTGCTTACAGCCACAACCTGAGTTATAAGCTCAATTACTCCAAATAAATAGTTCTTCTAGGTACCTACTTAGGCCTTAGTATCTAAACAACCAAGCAATTTCCCCAAATAAATAAGAAGAGGAAGGCAGCTCCATACCGTTGTTGCTCTAGGGAGACACTATTAAGGGCCTCGCAAATCATTTTTGTTTTAAGACTGCATCTATTCATCAAGCACTTATTAAGCTTTATAAATATACAGAGAACTCTAGTCCCGAGAGCTTTGTTCTATACTCTCCAAAAATATCTCTTAGGAGGTAACACAAAATTTAAGTCCTCACAATAGTGACTTTATTAAACTAGCTGCTTTATAAAACATTGCAGGGCTTCCCTGGTGGCGCAGTGCTTGAGAGTCTGCCTGCTGATGCAGGGGACACGGGTTCGTGCCCCGGTCCGGGAGGATCCCACATGCCTCGGAGCGGCTGGGCCCGTGAGCCATGGCCGCTGAGCCTGCGCGTCCGGAGCCTGTGCCCCGCAGCGGGAGAGGCCGCAACAGTGAGAGGCCCGCGTACCTATAGGGAGGGTGGGAGGGAGGGAGACGCGAGAGGGAAGAGGTATGGGAATATATGTATATGTATAACTGATTCACTTTGTTATAAAGCAGAAACTAACACACCATGTAAAGTAATTATACCCCAATAAAGATGTTAAACAAAACAAAACAAACAAACAAACAAAATTGCAGATGTCATAATTGTTAACATAACAATTTACCAAACTGTAGTTAACTGGTGCAGTTTGCTGAACACGTTTTACAAAGGAAAGGAAATGCCAAAACCCTATTAAAGCTGATCCACTGCAGCCTCGGAGAACAAAGGAGATTTGTTTCTCAGACACTTAAATCAGGCAAACAGAGCAGATAGGGAGTTTCCCTCCCCCATCTGAAGCACTCCATCAGTAGGACAGTCTGATAAATAGAAACTAGACAGTCTATGCGCCCAAGAGATCCCACGACTTGGTAAAATGCAATAATGGAGAGGCTTAACTTCTTCAGCTTCCAAGTTGGAGGGTTTTGGTCGTTTAAGTTTTAAGTATCAAACTAGTGCTTTTCAGCTGCCGTATCTTCACTCTGCGATAAGCAGTCTTCTCCACAATGTATTTTTAATATCCTCGCGCTCAATTTTAAGACAAAGCAGCTTTAACACTAGGTGCACACCCCATGCCCTTGCAGCACCGCTTTTCTCCACAAGTTATAAAGTAGTTGAAGGAGGTACGCTTAAGGCTGTATCACTGAATGCTGCTGGTAAATACTACACAATTTTTTGTCATGTTGCAACTTTTGTTTCCAATTTAGTGACTGCTGCTATGGAATCAGATAGCAACAACAACATGATTAGGTCTGTGTTTTTAAACTATGATTTAGTAGCAATGGAGGTTCCCGATTTTAACCCCGTGGCAGCAAGTTCCAAGTTCCCTCACTTGCACCTTAGCACCTAAGTGTCAAGGGGTTAATAACCAGCACAAAAGATCCTGCCCTTCTGACTGTAGCATTTGGCCCAACTGAAAGGAAAGGAAGTTGTGCTACATGTTGAAGGGATTGTGGGCAAGAGAAAGAAGACACCAGGAGAAGATAAAATGTCACATGAAGTCCTCATAGTCCTGTACATATCCTCCATCACAACCACCATAATCTGCCAGATCGGCTTTCACGGTAGCCTTTAAATCCCCCTCTGGGCACCACACCTTTCTTCTTTTTGGCTTTGCTTTTCTTGCTTCTGTTTTCCACTGCAAAGTACAGTCAATGAACTGGTAATCTTTTTCAAGTCATCAATTTCCAATGAAATACACACATCTCAAACTAAGGCTTCCAAAAAACTGGCATAATATAGTGATTTTTCATATTGTGTAATTTTATCTTTTAGTAACGTTCCAAACTCCATGAAGGCATCTCTTGAAGATGGGTTCACAGCATCTATTCCATAAACTGTATTATTAACACCAAAAGTTTCTTTCGCTGCTTCGAGGTCTGACTTCCTGTAATTTCTTTAGCCGCAGTTTATCTGCTAATTGCTCTGGTGTTAGCACTCTGGGCTCTTCTAACTTGACGTCCTCGTCCTCGTCCTCGCCTTCCCAGCGGTCCCCGCCGGCGATGCCGCCGCCCCCCACCTTCCGCACCGGGTGTTCCACGGAGAACGTGTCCGCGTCCCAGGAGTGGAGTCCCCCGCCGCCGCCGCCGTCTCAAGCCGGGTGTGAGCCTAATTATTGCTTTAATTGAAAAGAGGAGACTGAGCCTCTGAGAGCAAACCCCTCCCCCGTCCCCTCTGCGCCCGCGCCTGGGCTGCAGCCCTGTGCTGGGTGGTCCTGAGCGCCCCCTGCAGCCCAGCGCATACCCTGCAGGGGAGGATCCTGCCTGGGCTCACAGGGCAGTTACCTTCCGGCGTCTCTAGTCCAGGATTAAATGGCTGTTTTCTGCCTTCAGAATATTCTTTTAGAGACAACATATTATGTTTAATCATGTCTAGAAATAGCCTCAATAAATCCACATACTCGGTAGGGAGACCCCAAACAAGCATTTTATGAAAACACCAGGGAGCCCCTTCCCTGGATCTGTGGATGCACTGATGCAGTTGACACTTATAGTGAGTCCAGACACTCTCAAGGACTTTGGGGGCCTCTCATCTCCTGGAGGCTCCTATGGTCTAATATTATGTCAGAGAATAGCTGAGCATAGAAATCATGGGGCTCAATGCCCACTCCCCCTCTACTATTCCAATGACACACACACACACACACACACACACACACACACACACACACATGCACACACAACCTGATGTTGGCAGCAATGATCCCAAATTTGTCTTTCTTCCCTGAATCTAGCACAGGGCGGTGCCCCTCCCACTGGCACTAAGCCTAGGTGTGTGACTTGATTTGACAAACAGAACAAATGCAAGTAGACAAAGAAAGGTGCACACACATTGGGTTTGCCCGTTTCTGCAGCACCTGGAACCCTGCAGGGGCCCCATAAGAAGGGACCAGGCTTTGCCCCACATTGTCAGAAACCAGTGCAGCCACCCCCTAGACAACTCAAAGCAGTGGCCGCACCTGTGGAGGGGACACCCCTGAGAAGTCGAAGGAGGAGAAGGCAGAGCCCCTGTCACCCGGCTCAGGCGATGCTCCCCTGTGGGGTCACCTGCATGAGGGGGCAGCGCGGGCAGGCGAGCTAGGTCGGCTGTGTGGGTCGTACCCTGGCAGGGCACCTGTGCACCAGGACGGCCGCAGGTGCCTCCATCCTCGGGCTCCATCCTGCCCGTCACCTCCCCTCCTGACCGCCTGCCCCGAGGACCTCAGGACCTGGCACCCGATGGGGAGACAGGCCCACTACTTAGTCAGCCACGTCCACTCCACCAAGTCCCTGCGACAAACCTGCTTCCCTTTCTGGTTCTGAGTCTCTGGTGAAGTCTTCATAGGTATTCCTGAACGTATCAAATACCCAAGAGCAGGACAGAGGTTTTGGCCATGACCATCAGGGCACAAGAGAGAATGGAATCTGAGGTCCAGGAGTGAGGTGCTCTGAGCCTGGTCTCCCAGCTGTAGGTACCGAAGCGCCAGTGCTCTGACGTCCTGGATGTGGTCTTGGTGCATCACTAGTTCCCCTCCCCAGAGAGAGGCTGCACATCGTGGATCTTTCAGTGTTAATCCACTGCCAGGACACTGGGGTGGAGGTCATGTGTGAGGAGGGGGCTTTCTACATGGCTAAGGTTTAATACCTGTGGTTCAGTGGAACTGGGTCTGGGCTGTGACCTCCATAAGGGTCTCCAGTGTTGTGGCTCATCCACTGCCCCTACTCCCTCCCAGGCTGCAGTGTCCCCTGTCTATTCCTTTTTAATCTCTTAACCTGATAGCTGTGCCCCCTCCCTGGGTCTGGAGAGGACAAGAATTCCTACTCACCTCCTAAAAGAAGCTTGTGGCATACTCCTTCCTCTGGAGGGTCTGCCTGATGGAAGTTCTGGGTATGTTTCAATATTTCTCAGTTGTTAGTCTTTGCTTCCCTCTATCAGATGTCATGAAGGGATAAATATGGATCCTTACTGTGAGCACTTGGATGTTTCTGGGTTTAAATCGCACAAATTATGGAGTGTGGACCCCAGAAATTCTCATCCTCACACTGGTCCACCCTGGTCCTACAGACATGCATAATTATTCAACAGTAGGTGCTCCCCCAGCAGCTTCTCTTCCAGGTGGGCAGATCTCACCTGGATTCTGGACGTGCCCACCTCTCTAGTTTTGGGGTGGGGGTTTCCCCTGCAATGTCAGGACTCTGTTAGGTTCAGGGAGATTGTTCGTGTTCAGTTTATTCAGAATGTTCTTGCTTTAAGGATGGAAATGACCATTTCCAAACGCATTACCTGTCGATGCAGAAACCAGAAGTACCAGCAGAGGTCATCTTTGACGTGTTAGTAAAAGGAGGAATCTAATGCCACTAAGTTAAGAGGATCCTGGACAGACATAACTGAACATAGGAAGACGGGGCTGAAGGACACAGCAAGGCAAGACTCTTACATAAAAGTCTCAGATTCCAAACCTCCCCCCAAAAGGCTGGAATTCAAAAAGTGCAACAGGTGAGCAGCTGGTCATGTCCCTGGTGACAAAGTTCTAGTCAGAAGGCAGGATAGAGTGTCTTATGGGGCACCCCTGGTTCCCGAGGAGCTAATTTAGGGGAGGAGTCCTCCCCCTACCCCCAGTCCCTTTCCAGGTCTGCATGTGGCCTTGGGAATGCTGTCACCACCTCCATACGGGATGTGGGTCAACTGGGGGTGAAGCTGACATGTGCGTGTTCCATGTGGAAGATTGTTCAAACCCCCTCTCTGGGTACATGAACTGTTGAATCCCCCAAGCCTGGAAACACTCACATCTGGGCTCTTGTTTCATTAGTTTGTGATTTTCCTCATTGTTTACTCAGTTCAATCGGTCTTCCTACACTATCTGCTGAAATAGCTTCACATAATTATCTAAAGCCATTAAGATAAAAAGTGATTTGAAAATCACTAAGTTCCACTGAGCTCAAAGTCGGCGTTTGTTGCATTAGACAGTCATGAGACATGGCTGACCACCAAGATGGTGCTCACAGTTGTTTCATCTGGAGCTGGGAAAATCCTGTACGTTCCTTAGATGTGTTAGGCTCTCTCACTGATAACCTTGACCTGGTGTCATGTTTTCATGGGCCATACCTCAAAATTAAAACTGAGATTATTAACCAGGAATTAGTATTGCTAGCAAAATCTTTGCTTTAGAAGATATTCCTCTATCTGTTGTAAAATCCACCCAAATGATAGAAGTTACTGCAGTTACTAGAGCTTGTCAGTTGGCGAAGACCAGAGAATAAACACATAGGTTTGGGGAGTAGTGCAAGGTATTGGATCATTTTGAAAACAAAGCAGGGTGTCGTCTCATATCTGCTGGAAACATCATCAGATGAACAACAAGGTAAGGAACTTTTAGACAGGCCTATACCCTAGAGACTTGGCATATAAAGGGGAAGGCAGTGCAAAATTAGATACTATGAAAGCTGTAGATAATCCTATAGCAGATCATTTGCCAAAGAGTGGCCTTAATCTGGTTCTCACTTTTCTAGACTCTGAAAGATAAATCTCTTGGAATTCCCTGGTGGTTCAGTGGTTAGGACCCTGCGCTCTCACTGCCGAGGGCCCGGGTTTGATTCCTGGTTGGGGAGCTAAGATCCCACAAGCCATGCAGTGTGGAAAAAAAAAAAAAAAAAAAAAAAAAAAAAAATTCTGGAGGCATCCAAGAAAGTCATAAGATATACAGTCTTAAATAAGAAATTGATTTTATGTAAAAAATAATAGAAAAATTCGAGTTAGCAACTTTATTCAGATAATCTGCAAGCTCACATTTTGTGACATTGGATATTTTCAAATAAATATAAGTTAAACTTCTCTATTAATCTTCTCTGCATGGTACTGATAGGCATAGAGTAGGATAAATGAACAATTAGTTTAGAAATCTCACGAGGGGATTAAAGGCAGAAAGGGAATTATAGGAGTTTGGGAGACTTCTGTAAGCTCATGACCACTCAAGAAAAGAATCGAGTAACCAAGCAACAATCTACTCTACCTAGAAGGAAGACCAGGTGCATCCAAGTGCCAGGCACACTCTAAGCCACAAATCCTGATAGTTAAAACACAAGACAATAGATGTGTGGTCTGAATCTTGTTACATGAAGGCAGGGAGTTAATAATCTTGAAGAGTAGCATTTCTGCATGTAGCCAGGACAGAAATATAGGTGAGAGGGGACATTATACAGAAACCTGAGATGAATTACCATATTTTAGTATATGTTGCCACCCTTCTGCTAATATGCATATGATTTAAATAGTGTCATGACCTTCCGGGTTAAACCATACAGGGTTAAAGGAGGAATTGGTGATGTAAGACTTGATGTCTACCTAACAATGACAAAGAAGGTTTTCTTCACCCCTCCCACTTTTTCATTGATTATAAAAATGTGGCCCTCGGGCTTCCCTGGTGGCGCAGTGGTTGAGAGTCCGCCTGCCGATGCAGAGGACAAGGGTTCGTGCCCCGGTCCGGGAAGATCCCACATGCCGCGGAGCGGCTGAGCCTGTGAGCCATGGCCGCTGAACCTGTGTGTCTGGAGCCTGTGCTCCCCAATGGGAGAGGCCACAACAGTGAGGGGCCCGCATCCCCCCAAAAAAAAAAAAAAAAAAAAAAAATGTGGCCCTCTTTGTTCTCTGGGCTTGGCTGCCCACTTGTATCTCTCACAAGCATCCTATGCTAATTAACTCAGACTTTGCCTATAGCTTTGCCTCTGGCTGAATTCTTTCTGAGATGGGACAATAGAACCCGATCTCCAGAGAGTCCTGACACCAGGTTAGCTGTTTCAATCAGATGACAGTGGGTTCCAGTCCCCTCTTGAGTCAGGGGTGGTGGGTACATGTCCCATCTGAAGGAGTGTGAATTCAGTACAGACGAAAATTGGTGACTATCTTAAATCAACACATGTGGAAACTAAAAACAAACAAATAAACAAAAAAACCCCCACAAAAATCATAAAAAATACAACTAAGGTGATTTCTCAGTTCTGTGTAAGCAGCCAACAATGAAATCCTGTGAAACTGTACAGAAGGCACACAGAAACAGTCCTCTAGGGTCCTTTGAACACACTGAGATGGATTTAACTCAGCTTCCAGAGTCTGGAATTTGAATATATTTTATTTATTTTAGGTCTAATTTCTGGCTTTCTTGAAGTAATTCCTTGCCAGAAGGCTACAGCCCTTAGAGTTCATAGAACGATTCTTGAATTTGTGTTCCACTTGTGGTGTAGCAACATTCATACCAAGTGACTGAGGTGCTCACCTTACAGGAATCTTTATAAAACAACCCTGTAAGGTGTCACTATGACTCAGCACTCCACAGTCATCACCATCCACAGTCTTCTGGAAAGGTTGAAAAAGTAGCTCCCAAAATTTCCAAAACTTGGCCAAAGGTCCCCCCCCTTAGCACTAGCGACATCATTATCAAGTACCTCAAAGAAAAATCAATTTTCGCCCTGTGAGGTGGTAACTGGAAGGACCATGCATTTAGAGACATGTCCCTGCAATACCATCTCTGCCCTATTGCAGTCGGACACACAAGATAACGGAAAGGATTCATGTATAACATCCACTCCTGGCACCAAGACAAAGGTTGCCTGCTCACTGCATCTAATCAATAGCCTTCTAGGATATTCAACCAGTTAATTTTATCTATTGAAAGAGACATCAGAGAAAAACTGCCCTTGAACCTCACTGAGGGACCATATCAGGTACTTTTAACAACAAACACAGCTGTGAACCTCCTGAGTGTGGACATTTGGGTATTTGTTTCACAGCTGTCTTAGTCCACTTGGCTCCACAAACAAAGTACCGTAGACTGGGTGGGTTACAACCATAGACATTTATTTCTCCTATTTCTGTAGTCTGAGAAGCCCAAGATCAGGGTCTGGAAGACATGATTCCTGGAGAGAAACTGCTGCCTAGATGGCTGACTTTTCCCTGGTACCTCACCTGGTGCGATGGGACAGGGAGCTTTCCCTGTCCTCTTTACAAGGCACTGATCCCATTCAGAAGGTCTCCACCCTCTCGACCTAAGCCCTTCCCCAAGGGCACTTCTCCCAATACCATCATGTTGGGCATTGGGTTTCAGCATGTGTATTTTTTGGGGAAAAAACACTGAACTGATCACAGTAACTAAGGAATCAATTCATAATCCCACACAACTGGAAGGCTCCCCAGGTGAGCCCCTCAAACTGGAGATTCTCATGGATGTTCTGATCTTTGCTAGAAAACTGCTGTTGTAAGACCTTCAGAACCAGCTGACGACCTTAGAGAGCGGACAGTTTCCACCCAAAATGTTTGACTAAGAGCTCAAAATCTCTTATGACTTTATTGTTATTGTTATTATTGCTATTATTATGTACTTACATATATTTATCATTATATTTTTCTAAGGACTCAGATGGTTATATATCCATAATGGCAACTTAGTTTTTTATTTCATTTTTGAAGAGCTGCTAATTGGAATTAGTGATTACACTATTTTTTGTTTAATTTTTATTGGAATATAGTTGATTTACAATGTTATATTAGTTTCAGGTGTACAACCAAGTGAATCAGTTATACATATATATACATACACTCTTTTCTTTCTTTCTTTCTTTTTTTTTTTTTTACTATAGTTGATTTACAATGTTGTGATAGTTTCAGGTGTATAGCAAAGTGAATCAGTTATACATATACATATATCCACTCTTTTTTAAGATTCTTTTCCCATATAGGCCATTACAGACTATTGAGTAGAGTTCCCTGTGCTATACAGCAGGTTCTTATTAATTATCTATTTTATATATAGTAGTGTGTATATGTCCATCCCAATCTCACAATTTATCCCTCCCCCACTTAATCCCTGGTAACCATAAATTTGTTTCTACATCCATGATTCTACTTTGGTTTTGGAAATAAATTCATATGTACCCTGTTGTTTTGTTTTGTTTTTTTAGATTCCACATATAAATGATTTCATGTGATACTTGGCTTTCTCTGTCTGACTTATTTCACTTAGTATGACAATCTCTATGTCCACCCATGTTGCTGCAAATGGCATTATTTTGTTCCTTTATATGGCTGAGCAATATTCCATTGTATATATGTACTGCATCTTCTTTATCCATTCTTCTGTTGATGGACATTTAGGTGGCTTCCATGTCCTGGCTATTGTAAATAGTGCTGCAATGAATATTGGGGAGTATGTATCTTTCTGAGTTATGGTTTTCTCTGAGTATATGCCCAGGACTGGGATTGTTGGGTCATATGGTATTCTATTTTTCATTCTTTAAGGAACCTCCATCCTGTTCTCCTTAGTCACTGTATCAATTTACATTCCCACCAAGAATTGTTTGTAGATTTGCGAAGACGGCCATTCTGACCTTTGTGAGGTGATACCTCATTGTAGATTTGATCTGCATTTCTCTAATAATTAGTGATGTTGAGCATTTTTTTTTCATGTGACTTTTGGTCATTTGTATGTCTTTTTTAGATAAATGTTTACGTAGATCTTCCACCCATTATTTATTTAAGTCGTTTGCATTTTTTGTTTTTGGATATTGAGGTGTACAAGCTGTTTGAATATTTTGGAGATGAATTCCTTGTCGGGTTCTTCATTTGCAAATATTTTCTCAACCCATTCTTTGGGTTGTCTTTTCATTTCTTGCATGGTTTCTTTTGCTGTGCAAAATCTTTTAAGTTTAAAGAGGTCCCATTTGCTTATTTTTGTTTAATTTTCATTACTCTAGGATGTGGATCAAAAAATATCTTGCTGTGATTTATGTCAAAGTGTGTCCTGCCTATGTTTTCCTCTAAGAGTTTGATAGTATCTGGCCTGACATTTAGGTCTTTGATCCATTTTGAGTTTATTACTGTATCTAGTGTTAGGGAGTGTTTCACTTTCATTCTTTTCCCTGTAGCTGTCCGGTATTCCCAACACCACTTATTGAAAAGACTGTCTTTTCTCCACTGTATATTCTTGTCTAATTTGTCATAGATTAGATGTCCATAGGTGCGAGGGTTTATCTCTGGGCTTTCTATCCTGTTCCATTTATCTATAGTTCTGTTTTTGTGCTCAGTACCATACTGTTTTGATGATTGTAGCTTTGTAGTATAGTAGTATAGTCTGAAGTCAGGAAGCTAATTCTTCTGGCTCCATCTTTGTCTCTAAAGATTGCTTTGGCTATTCAGAGTCTTTTGTGTTTCCATACCAATTGTAAAATGTTTTGTTCTAATTTTTGAAAAATGCCCTCAGTAATTTAATAGACATTACATTAAATCTGTAGATTGCTTGGGGTAGTATAGTCATTTTGACAATATTGATTCTTCCAATCCAAGAACATGGTATATCTCTCTGTCTGTTTGTGTCATCTTTGATTCCTTTCATCAGTTTACAGCAATACAATCTTACCTCAAGAAACAAGAGAAATCTCAAGTAAACAACCTAACTTTGCACTTAATGCAATTAAAGAAAAAAGAACAAAGAAAACCAAAGTAAGTAGAAGGAAAAAAATAATAAATATCAGAGCAGAAATATGTGCAATACAGATGAAGAAAACAATAGCATAGATCAGTGAAACTAAAAGTTGGTTCTTTGAGGAGGTAAACAAAATTGATAAACATTTAGCCAGACTCATCAAGAAAAAAAGGGAGAGGACACAAATCAATAAAATTAGAAATGAGACAGGAGAAATCACAACAGACAGCACAGAAACAAAAAGGACTATAAGAGACTACTACAAACAACTATATGCTAATAAACTTGACAACCATGAAGAAATGGACAAATTCTTGGAAAGGTACAATTTTCCAAGACTAACCTGAAAAATTAGAAAATATAAACAGACCTAACACAAGTAATGAAACTGTAATTAAAAATCTTCCAACAAACAAAATTCCAGGACAAGATGGCTGCACAGGCAAACTCTATCAAACATTTTGAGAAGAGCTAACAACTATCCTTCTCAAACTCTTCCAAAATATAGCAGAGGGATGAACACTTCCAAATTGGTTCTGCGAGGCCACCATTACCCTGATACCAAAACCATACAAAAATATCACAAAAAAAGAAAATTACAGACGAATATCACTGATGAACATAGATGCAAAAATCCTCACCAGAATACTAGCAAACAGAATCCATCAGCACATTAAAAGAATCATACACCATGATCAAGTGGGGTTTGTCACAGGAATGCAAGTATTCTTCAATATACGCAAATCTATCAATGTGATGCACCATATTAACAAATTAAGGAATAAAAACCATATGATCATCTCAATCAATGCAGAGAAAGCTTTTGACAAAATTCAACACCCATTTTATTTATTTATTTTTTAAACATATTTATTGGAATATAATTGCTTTACAATGGTGTGTTAGTTTCTGCTTTATAACAAAGTGAATCAGTTATACATATACTTATGTCCCCATACCTCTTCTCTCTTGTATCTCCCTCCCTCCCACCCTCCCTATCTCACCCCTCTAGGTGGTCACAAAGCACCGAGCTGATCTCCCTGTGCTATGCGGCTGCTTCCCACTAGCTATCTATTTTACGTTTGGTAGTGTATATATGTCCATGCCACCCTCTCACTTTGTCCTAGCTTACCCTTCCCCCTCCCCGTATCCTCAAGTCATTCTCTGGTAGGTCTGTGTCTTTATTCCTGTCTTGCCCCTAGGTTCTTCATGACCATTTTTTCTTCTTTAGATTCCACGTATATGTCAACACCGGTTTATGATAAAAACACTCCAGAAAATGGGCAATTTACCTCAACATAATAAAGGCCATATATGACAAACCCACAGCAAACATCATTCTCAATGGTGAAAAACTGAAAGCATTTCCACTAAGATCAGGAAAAAGACAAGAATGACCACTCTCACCACTCTTATTCAACATAGTTTTGGAGGTCCTAGCCATGGCAATCAGAGAAGAAAAAGAAATAAAAAAAAATCCAAATTGGAAAAGAAGTAAAACTGTCACTGTTTTCAGATGACGGGATACTATACATAGAAAATCCTAAAGATGCTACCAGAAAACTACTAGAACTCTCAATGAATTTGGTAAAGTTGCAGGATACTAAATTAATACACAGAAATCTGTTGCATTTCTACCCATTAAAAACAAAGATCAGAAAGGGAAATTAAGGAAACAATTCCGTTTACTATGGCATGAAAAAAAAAAAAAAATAAAACAGCTAGGAATAAACCTACCTAAGGAGGGAAAAGATCCGTACTCTGAAATTTATAGGATGGTGATGAAAGAAATCAAAGATGACACAAACAGATGGAAAGATATACTATGTTCTTTGATTGGAATAATCAGTATTGTCAAATGAGGATACTACCCAACATAATGTACAGATTAAATGCAATCCCAATCAGATTACCACTAACATTTATCAAAGAACTAGAAGAAATTAAAAAAAATTTTCTATGGGACCACAAAAGACCCCAAATAGCCAAAGAAATATTGAGAAAGATAATTGGAGCTGGAGGGATCAGGCTCCCTAGCTTTAGATTATACTACAGAACTACAGTCATCAAAACAGTGTGGTACTGGCACAGCAACAGAAATATAGTTCAATGAAACAGGATAAAAATTCCAGAGATAAACCCACACACATATGGTCAATTAATCAACGACAAAGGAAGCAAGAATATACAATGGAGAAAAGACAGTCTCTTCAATAAGTGGTGATGTGAAAGTGGCAGCTTCATGTAAAAGAAAGAAATTAGAACATTCTCTAACACGATACACAAAAACAAACTCAAAAGGGATTAAATATCTAAATGTGTACTATGAATATATATAAATGGATACTAATTAAGAGTTTTATAGTATCCATTGTATAAATGGATACTATGAAACTCTTAGAGGAAAACATTGGCAGACATCCTTTGACATAACTGCCATATCTTTTTGCATTTGTCTCCTAGAGTAATGGAAATAAAACCAAAAATAAACAATCGGGACCTAATTAAAGTTAAAAGCTTTTGCACAGCAAAGGAAATTGAAAGAAAAAAAAGAAAACCTACTGAATGGAAGAAAATATTTGCAAACAATGCAACAACCAAGCGATTAATCTCCAAAGTATACAAACAGATCATAAGGCTCAATATCAGAAAAACAGACAATACAATCAAAAAATGGGCGGAAGACTTAATAGACATTTCTCCAAAGAAGATATACAGATGGCCAAAATGCAGATGAAATAATGCTCAGCATCGCTAATTATTAGAGAAATGCAAATCAAAACTACGATGAGGCATCACCTCAGACCAGTTAGAATAGCTATCATTAAAACGGCTACAGATAATAAATGCTGCAGGTGGTGTGTAGAAAAGGAACTCTCCTACACTGTTGGTAGGAATGTAAATAGCTACAGCCACAGTGGTGGACAGTATATACGTTCCTTAAAGAAGTAAAAATAGAGCTACCATATGATCCAGCAATCCCACTCCTGTGAATATACACAGAGTAAACTATAATTTGAAAAGATACATGCACCCCAATTTTTATTGCAGCAGTATTTACAATATCCAGGACATGGAAGCAACCTAAATGTCCATTGACAGATGAATGGATAAAGAAGATATGGTGCATACATACAATGGAATATTACTCAGACATAAAAAAAAGAATGAAATAATGCCATTTGCAGCAACGTGGATAGACTTAGAGAATATTATACTAGGTTTAGTAAGTCAGATGGAGAAAGACAAATAACATGTGAAATCACTTATATATGGATTCTAAAAAAATGATATAAATGAACTTATTTATAAAACAGACACAGACTCAGAGCCTTCAAAATAAAATTCATGGTTACCAAAGGGGAAAAGTGAGAGGGAGGGGTAAATTAGGGATTTGAGATTAACATAAACACACTACTATGTATAAAATAGATAATCAACAAGGACCTGCTATATATCACAGGGTACCATTCTCAATATTTTGTAATAAGTTATATGGGACGAGTATCTGAAAAATAATACATATGTGTATATATATATATATATATATATATATATATATATATATGACTGAATCAGTTTGCTGTACACCTGAAACTAACCCATTATAAATCAAATATTCTTCAATAAAAATAAACTAATTAAAACAATAAAATTTAGAAAGTAAAAAATAAGCTTTTCTCTGCAATAACATTCATTACCTCATGGTAGGATAATTATAACAAGTCATGGAAAGAAAATGGTAAAATTATATTTAATTGGTTCCAAATGTTACTGTCTATTCCAAACTTTAACTCCGATTAAAATTAGAAGATAGTTGTAAAAAATGTGGAAAAAGTAAAATAAAAACAATGACAACAATAATAATAATAATGAAGAGAAAACTCAAATAAAATTGGGTTAACAGAAGGGAGGTTCTCATGCCCTTTGACGATCTCAGAAACCAACAAGAGGAAGAAAGTTTACCTCTAATTTTCTGGCAAGAACTCAGCCAAAGAGAAACCATGGACTCAGTTCTCTATAGTCCTTTTGACTCCCCTTTTCCCTTGATAAAAGAGTTATTCTCTCCATTTTTACTGGGGACTTGCATGTGGCTTATAATGTTGTGTGCATTGTACTATGTGTGTCAGCACGGATGGACTCTACCCACTAGATAACTAGGTACTGACAGCACAGCCCAAATGTTACAGTCCAACCCGTGTCCAGATATTTCCAAATGTCCTCTAGGGGAGAAAATGACTCCAGTGTTATATGGACATCAAATTCCAGATATAAACATTACTCATGCTATTCAAGTGAAAGGTTTTGCATCAAACAGGACTGGGGAGATTTTTCACGCTGAAAGAACTTGGAAATCCATCTGAAGCTGGAAGTAGATTTGAAGTTCAACAGAAGAATCACTTATGTCATTAAACAATTAAAAACTGGACAACTAATAAGAGTAGGTAGTGGCCTAAATTTCAAATAAAAGTCTCATGAAGAAATATTACTGACATTAATTTATCCAGAAATCATTCCACATTCTATTATGAATTCTAAAGAATGTTAAAGTGGACACTTATATGTCTTTTTGGGGACGATCATTAAGTCATCCCTGGAGGATGCGTGATGTTTCTTTTCCAATATGATACTTACATTTCCATACATGTCTATCTGTGTCTATATTATAGGTGTACTAGTTGGCTAGTGTGGCCATTACAGAATAACAGACTGGGTGGATTAAACAACAGCAATGGATTCCTCTCAGGCCTGGAGGCAAGAAGTCTAAGGTCACGGTGTCAGCAGGTTTGGGTCCTTCTCAGGCCTTTCTCCTTTGCTTGCAGGTGGACCTCTTCTCACTGAGTCCTCAGATGGTCTTTTCTCTGTGTGTCTGTGTGCATCCCTGGTCTACTTGTCTGTTCATTATTCCTCCTCTGAAGTGTGACAAAGACCCCTGACCACCCCTTAGCCAACAGGCTCCTTGTAATTCTCTTCTCAACTCGTCTTGACCTGTGGGCTTCTGTGTTTATATTTGCATGGCCAGGTTTTGTCAAGAGCCCTGCTAAGTGAGAATAATGAGAATCCCCTACCCTTGAACTCTGATCACCCGCTGTATTTGATCAAATCCTTCAAACCTCCTATCACCCACACGGTATCTGACCACCCTGGTCACCCTTTAGCAAGAGTCCTTTTGAGTCTATGTAAATACAGCTTAGGGTCTCCCTTAGCCTGTCTTTCTTCTCTTAATTTCCCGTCCACTCCACACCACCCTCTTCTTGGCCATAAGCCCCCACTTGAAATGCTGTATTTGGAATAAGACCAAGTTTCCAAAGCTGCATCAAATATGCAGCAGTGAGTTTTGTCTTCGTGTTCTGTTTGAGATTTATATTGGAAACACGAATATCAATCTCACAGCCCACGGCCACATAACTCATGCCTGAATGAAGCTGATCTGTCATGTATATTTTCTCCTAGGTCCACGCACAGCCGTTTGAGTGTAGGGACACTAGACTGCTCTTCAGCACTGTGCATGGGACTACTTTAAACAATTGCCAAAAATCACAGAACTGTGAAAAGCATGGCCCTATGTTGACCCCAGAAATTGCTCATTTACATGACGGGAGTTAAAAGAAGAAAAGAGAGTATCTCCTTGATGGACCTCAGATGAGAATGTGTGTGTGTGTGTGTGTCTGTGTGTGTGTGTGTGTGTGTGTTGGGTGATTCAAAGAACCGGCCACATTGTAAATGTCCATGAATGATCACAAAATGACAGCATTAATTTTGGGGTGCTAATAAAAGCTAGCAAGTAGCTGAATTTGAAAATATGTAATCTGTGAATAACAAGGATCATTGCATGTGCAGAATTGGGGCGCTCTGGCACTAGAGTCTGTAACACTGCATGTTGCAGAACTCAACCTGTTTGTGCAGGTTGACTGAAAGCAGGATGGTGTGTCTCTTCCTTCCACATGTACAAAAACAGGACAAAAATTAATACTGTTTAAAAATCTCATGTGCATTCTCAGGATATTTACCAGTTTCACAAACATCAGTCTCAGACTGAACATTATGGTGAGGCTCAGGGTTGTATTGAGCTCCCTTGTGAAAAACAAAACTAAAGAAATGAAAAACAGCCTTAATTCCTGTATACTATATGTGTGTGTATATGTGTATGTATAGATATATCTATATCTATATATATATAACTATAATAAAAATAAAATTAAACAAATACGTACATGCACACAAAATTTTCTAGACACAACATAATCCAAAACAATGAAATAGTAGGATACAGAACAGGGTCTCTGGTGGAGATCTTGAGCAGGCAGGGGAAAGCACAGGTTCTAACAAGAATCCCCTCCCAGCCCTTATCTGCAGCTGCCCCAGGCCTCAGCCCTGTACTTGGTGGGTCCTGTGCGCCCCCTGGTGTTACGGGCCTCCGTGCAGGGAGGTTTGTGTCTGGGCTTACACTGAGTTCCCCTCACTGTGTCTTTCGCACAGTAATACACGGCTGTGTCCTCAGTTGTCAGGCTGCTTAGCGATAAGTAGACTTGGCTCTTGGAGGTGTCCCTGGTGATGCTGAGCCGGGACTTAAGAGTTGGGTTATAATATGCGCTTCCACCACTATTTATACCCCCAACCCACTCCAGCCCCTTTCCTGGAGGCTGTCGGACCCAGCCTACAGCATAGCTGCTTAATGAGAATCCAGAGACAGCGCAGGTGAGGGAGAGGGTCTGTGAGGGCTTCACCAGGCTGGGTCCCGACTCCTGCAGCTGCACCTGGGACAGGACACCTGTGGACAGAGAGAACCTCGGTGACTCATGGGCTCAGATGCAGCTTCCCCATGTGCTCACGTCTGAATCCCTGAGACACTCACCTCTGGGAGCTGACACCAGGAAGACGAAGAACCACAGTGGATTCATCTTCCTGCAGATGCGATTCAGGAAGCCCAGAAGTTCTCTTCAAGCCTGAGGAGAAACCCGAATTTAAGTGAACAGGTACTTTGTTTTTACCCTGTGGTCTAAGGGGATATTTGCATAAGGGAGGGACCTTTTTATAAAAAGCAGAAAGTAGTGAAGGGAGGTCCCAGTCTCTGGGGCTCCACCTGAGGAGGGTGCTGACTGTGCCCTCAGAGAACTCAGCCCCCACCTGGGGTCCCCTCCATATGCCTGGGGGACTCTGTGTCCAGGAATGAAATGATGCTGAAGGGCTAGTCAGGAAATCAGCTGTGCTCAAGGATTAACGGCAGATTTGGGGAATAGACTTCAATCCCATGGATGTATATATTTCACATAAATACCCATCAAACATTCAGGGTCCTTCAAGATGTCAGACACAGACACTTGTTTTTTCTTTTCTGCATTGCCTCCTGTTTATTTCCTGGATGCGCAAGTATTTGAGAGAAACCATACATGTAATAATCACATTGAATTCAGACAAATTTAGGTAAAATTTAATGTTTATCATCATTCACAACAGAGTTCGTGTTTCCCTTAACTTGGGTGGACATTTCTTCACCTGAAACAGTTTAAATATTATCAAGAGTTGCCCTGGAGGTGGATTTATTCTTAACAACTAAACACACCGTGTATTTTGTGGACAAGGTAGTCACTCTTACTAAGATGGTCATGGATCCCAGCACTGCTGACATGGCCAGTAGCCTGACCTGCCTGTTTCCTGTGTAAAACTGAGTGTCTGCAGGAACACCGCGAGCTTCAGGGCTCCTTCCTTGCGGGTGGACGTTGAGGAATCCCCAGGACTAGCATGGTCTAAGAACAGACAGCTCCTGGAAGCTCCTCAGGACCCCAACATGCTGGGCAGGTGACCTGGTCACAGTGCACAGACTCACTCCCTCTAGAAGTGTTCATTTCTAACTCTGTCAGAGCCAGTGACACAGGAGCTCAGGGAACACAGTTCCCACTGCACTGGGTGAGAGATCATGCATGATTCTTGGAAGTAAACCTTCACAGTGAATGGCTTGTAGAGTATGAGGGTGTCACGGTCAGAGGAAAGCCCCACCTCAGGAAGCAGGTTCCCTTGAAAAGTCCACCTGAGAGCTTTCCCGAGTCCCTGGGTCAGTGAGTCCTGGGACTGTGCCTGAGGTCATATAAGTAAATGGTGCTGGAGCACTGAACACAGCTCCATCCCATCTCGCTGTAGGCACTGAGGATGTGGCCTCACCATCTGCATTTCAGTCTGCAAGGGTGTAAATTTGGGATCACGATGGTAATGGTATGTGTGAAATTTATCGTGGGGTTGCCAGGGGTGTTGGATGCTGACATGAGTGTCATCAGTGATGTTACTTTTCCTGGGAACCAGAAAGACCAATGTGAGTCCCCATGTCTGACTGACACCCTGTCATGTAGCGCTGGCTCCACTCCTGCCCTGAGAGGTCACACCTGTGTGTCTGGGGCAGGTCAGCTCTCCCTCAGCCCAGTGATTTCACCTGTACACTGACTGATGTCGAGCCCGCTGTCTGTGAGAAGATACTTACTCCATACTCTTTCATGAACAGAGTACTATACTTCTAGCTTTTCCAATAATATTTGCAGAGGAAATTAAATACTAAAGCACCTGCCTGCTTGAATGTCGATAATAGGAGAGCCAACCACAGTGATATGGGCAAGAATCACAGGACAAGTCTGGACCCTGTCGTCACGACCTGAAAATGGAGCTGATGCGCTGTGGGATAGGGGAGCGGAAGGGATGGCATCTAAAACCTGGAACCAGGTGGGCCCTTTATTCCCCAGGTGGAAGAAGGGCCTGCATTTGTGCAGATGCCCCAGCATGTGACCTGCCCTTCTGAGCTGGTGGGTTAGAGGAGATCCAGCCAAATTCGTGTTAACATAGAAGGATATGTAACAGGTGTCTTTATGTTTCAGTGGGTGGCGGTGTGTTGTTAGGGCCTATTTAACCCTAGGAAAAATGTGTTCGGTCAGCAGAACTAAAAAAAGTTATTTTTCCTTTGTGGAAAAATTGGAGGGAATTATGTCTGGAGACTGGCTCATATGATAATGCTTGAGGGAATATGCATTAGAGACGCCCAGTGGGTGATGGGAAATGAAGTGGGGAGACTTAAGTCATCTCGCTCTGCAGGTTACCAGTGATGGTCACAGCAAGAGGGCCTGACCATCGTGATGGGAGGGAGAAGGGCTGATGGTGGTGGGTTCATGGGGGCCACGTGGACAGGTCCTTCTGACGGTCTCTGTGTTTTCCCTTATAAAATCTTGAGGGTATAAGCTCAGAATGAGGTGTGGGTTTCAGGGACATTGAGGCCACATGGTTTAGGTCATTTAGTTTGTTTGTTGGAATCACTGAGCAAAGAAGGAGCAGGAGCTATTCTTGGAAATCAGCAGCGTCCTCGTGTGATGTTAGATTTGTTGCCTTAGATGTTACTGACTGTAGAGACATTCGCTGTCCTCCCATTTCATCTTCTAGGTCCACTTGGAATCCAGTTTCAAATGTGAGGGATGTAATGAGACATTTGTTATGAAACAACAAGTTTTCTAAAATTTAAGAGGTATAAGTCAAAGTAATGGAAATGTGTTACTGAAATTGTAATTGTCAAACTCTTCTCTGGAGCAACATAAAATAAAATGAATAATAATATTTCAAGGAATTGATTTTGTTTTCAACCATTGCTAAATCCTTTGAATGTTTCAAGTTACCATCATTCATAAACTCAGATCCATCACGGGTAAAATTTATCGTTAGGAAATGGTCACCGTAACTGATGGAATCTCACTCTCTCATCAAGGATCTATATCTCTGTGGACACACAGCACAGTTGTCACCAGCAACACAGGAAGGAGGGTACATCGGTACATTTCTACTTTTCCAGAAGAGCATCTCTGACGAAGTCCCCCCTCTGTTTACCGATTCCATCCTTCTAGTATCTGAAAGAGGCCTTTGAGTGTACTATGACATGCTCCCACATAAAGTTCCCATGGCTTAGGAAGTGAAAGTTTAACTTCACTTTTCATTGTAATAGAAACACAACAACTAATAATTGAGAAGTATAAAAAATACATTTGAAATTTACCCAGAGGCAAGCTAGAGATTGGAAGAAAATATTTGCAGAAGACATATCTACTATATCTGATTGTTATCTAATATGTACCAAGAAGCCTTAAACTCAACCATAAGAAAGAAACAGAAGGATTAAAAAATGGGCTAACATCCTTAACAGACACCTGACCAAATAGACAAAGAGTTTGCAAATAAGGCTGTGGGAGAACATATGTCACAGGGAAGTGCCAACCAGAACAAGGACATATCCCTGAAAACTTACAAGAGTGGATCAGATCAGGACTCTGAGAACCTTAAACACCTGCAGGATGTGCAGCAGCAGGAGGTCCATTCACAGGTGGTGGGATGCAGAACGGGATGCACCTTGGGACACATTTTGGGGGCTTCCTGCAAAACTAAACATACCCGTATCTATGTTTCAGCAGTAGTGCTCCTTTGTATGTATCTGAAAGACAAGAAGACTTTAGTCCAGAGAAAACCCTGCACACGATGCTTACTTAGTTTATTCATATTTGCCAAAATTTGGGAAAAACCAAGATGTCCTTTCATCAGGAATGACTAATAAACTGTGTACATCCAGACAATGGACACTGAAATGCCACACCGATTAGGAAGAAATATCGAATGGTGAGATGCAAATGCAGAAAAGAGATTCCAGAAGAACACACCTGGCAAGGTGATGTCAGCAGAATGACAGTGGCCGAGAGGACTGAGATTCCTAAGAGGTTGTACAGCGTGAGGCTGAAGACAAGACAACTTGGGTTTGTCAGGAGGGAAATCTCGTCCTCTGCCCCTCTTGAGTTCCTGAGGCTGGACTGATAATAAAACTAACAAAGACAGATTAACAGGAGAAAAGGAAACCATTTTAACCATAGGCATGGACGTGCCATAGAAATCGACCCAGAAGTGACCAAAGCAGGCAGCTTTTATATTTTTAGACAAAGATGCAATATTTGTGAGGAATTGGTAGGAGGAGGAAATGTGCGCTCTTGGTGCTCAATTAGTGAAGGACCTAAGCAGGGTTTGGGGGTGGCTAGTGCATTAAAGAAAGAGCAAGGTTTGTTCTTAGAAGCTTCCGGGCCTGAATTCCCCATCCCTGGTGATAAGAGTGCCCCTCTGCAATGGAAAGCAGGGTCCGGCTGCTCGGTGCTGGAAAGCCAATAAAGAGGCAAAGTTGGTAGAAAGGAAAGTTTGCTTTATTTTCGCTGCCTGCACCCGGGGGTGGGGGACAGACCTCTCTCCAAAGGACACCCCGCACTGAGAATCTGTGGGAAAGCGCTTTTACTGGTGGAAGGAGGGGCTACGGGCAGAAACGGCAGAGTCAACTGTGACAGTCGTCTTGCAATTGGCCATGTGGTGGTCTGATCAGCCTCATCTTGATTGTTTTAAGTAGAGTTAATCTTCAGTTCCAGGGTCGGTTTGTTCCCATTTCTTTGAGGCCAGTTCTTGGAATTGCGGCCGCTTATGTCACGGCTACAGTCTGGTCATCATGCAGTTAACGTCTTCCTCCTGGTGGGAGTTTCTGTGTCTATAAGACGGCTCACGGGCCACGGACAAGAATATTATCTATAGCCCGTGAGGAGGAACTAAAGGTCCTTGATTTGCTTAATGACTAAACTATTATTATTTTGTTTTGTTGGACACTTTTCGTTTCTTTCTAGATTTGCTCGCTTCTCTGATTAACTTCCACTTAGCCTAAATTTTTTGCACAGAAAAAACGCAGGCAGGAGGTCTGGGGTAAAGGACCATTTCACTTCCACCTCCAGGTACAGGGAGAGCACCTTTCACATGGGAGGATTATTTCTTGCTTCAGGGTGACAGGGAGGAAGGTCACTGGCTCTGTCTTAAGTCACTTTGAGGCATATTTTCGGGTGGCCTACCCTGGGCGCCAACACTCAGGGCCTCCTTTATTATTTTCTTTCTACATATGCACACCAAGCATGTGATGTAGGTAACGGTTTACTTGAATCCTACAGATGTGAAGCTAAAGTGCAGCCTGGAATTGGCATGTGATGCGCTGAAGAGCACCCATCAGCACACAGTGAGAGCTCGTATCCAGGCCTCGGCTTCTCCACCCTGGACCTGGCCTCCCCTGCAAAGCTTCCTGGACAGAGATGGGCCTGCCTGTAGGTCTGCAGGACTCTTCGTGGAGTGAGAACCTGAGTGATTTTCCTGCATTTTAGTGCTCACCTAAAATGCTGTGGTGAAGAAAGGAGAATAGATTTGTTTTCAGCAGCTTCTGAAAATTCATGTTATTATCCACCTGACTATAATGTTTCCCTGCCAACTACATATGTGTCTATTGGTAACAGCTTTGATGATGAATATTTGACATAAAGTAAACTGCACAGTAGAACAGGATGCAGGTCTTATCTAAGCGTATAGGGATTCTATTGGGCCTGGAAGCAAGGAGCACATGTAGAAACACCCCCACCCACGTCCCCTCTCACTGGCATCTTTCCCAGAGACCCACGGAGGATCCGGGGCTGCTCAGCGCATTTATGCTTCTCATGCAAGAGGTTAGCAGGCAAGTGAACAGCCAGCATCCTGGCAGGCACAGCTGGTCTACAGTAGGGCAGGGCTGAGATATCATAATGAGGAAGGAAGTATATGTTTAACTGTTTATACATCCGCTGGGAGAGTTTTGAAACGGGTCAGTTTAGACAAGATTTAGACAAGGGAAAACCTGAATATTTAACTTTGAGTCTCTGCCTTTCATATATGACATTTTTTCCCCTATTTCAAAAAGTCTTTGTATTTGAGAGACTGAATGTGTAAGTAAAGAACCATGGATGAGTACAGAGAGGTTCCCCAGGGAAAACTGCTATATGGAGAGGAAACCACAGACCCTTAGAGGAAAGCAGCCCTTAACTACCATCTGCACCTGCTGCTGGGGCTGAAACACACACTTGTATGTCCTGAGTGCCCCCTGCATCCCTCCTCCTGTCTCCCTGCAAGGAGGTTTGTGTCTGGGCTCACACTGACTTCCCCTCACTGTGTATCTTTCGCACAGTAATACACGGCCGTGTCCTCAGATCTCAGGCTGTTCATTTGCAGGTACAGCGTGTTCTTGGAGTTGTCTCTGGAGATGGTGAATCGGCCCTTCACAGAGTCTGCATAGTATGTGCTACCACCACTGCTACTAATAGCTGAGATCCACTCCAGCCCCTTCCCTGGAGCCTGGCGGACCCAGCTCATGGCATAGCTACTGAAGGTGAATCCAGACGCTGCACAAGAGAGTCGCAGAGACCCCCCTGGCTTCACCAAGCCTCCCCCAGACTCCACCAGCTGCACCTCACACTGGACACCTGCAAACACAGAGACATCCTGGTCAGGAGACTGTCACACATCCACTGATTCCCTCACTCAGATCCACTCACATCATCAGTGTCTCTTGCTCTCCATACATTACCTTGTAAAATAGCCACAAGGACAACCCAGCTCAGCCCAAAGTCCATGGTGAGTGATCTGTCCTGAACCCCGAATGGGAACACGTGGGAATCCCGGGCTGGAGCTCGTCTCCCAGAGCTGCTGGGTCAGGGCTGGGGCTGCTTTATATCAGCAGAGGAAGGACCCTATTTGCATGACCTTCTAGTATATAAGAGGCTATGTCATTGAATGTCCTCAGGAAGGGCAGGGTCTCAGAGCAGGTGTGAGATTCTTGGATTTTGTGGTGTTGATAACATTTGCGAAATATAACTTTCTTTGTGTGAGTTTTCCAGAGTAAACACTTAGGACCCATATGTCATTTTACATATGCACACACATCCCGTGATGTAGCTGTCATTGTTACCCTCATATTAGAGGTGTAAACTGCACCCAGAGGGATGCAGGGTGTCTGTAGTGTCCAAGGAGAAACATGGGGTGACCGTGAGACCCAGCATCTGCACCTGAGCTCTGCGCCAGGCTGCTCCCTGGAACCTACTAGAGGACAGAGTTGGAGCTGCCGGGTGAGGTTTGCAGATCCCCCTCCTGTAATGAGGTCATGATGACTTTGCTCTCTTCTCGTGTTTACCTAACATGTATGGAGGGGGTCAGGGTTGATGACAAGTATTTTCAGGAGTCTCTTATGTTTCAGTATCTTCCCTTCACTCCTTCCCTCCCAAGTCATGCATTTCTTTATTTGTAATTACTTTAAGGAGGTTCTTGACATATAATAAAGCGCACACACTCAGAATGAACACTCTGATAAGTGCTGACGGAGGCATCAGCATTATCAGGAGAGAACAAATCACTTCCTCTCATCATTTTCAGTAGTTTCTGGGTTTCCTCCTTCCTGTCCCTTCTTATCTTCCGTCCTGTCCCCACAACACCGTTCATCTTCCGTGTTACTGCAGGTTACTTCCCATTATCTAGAATTTATAAAAGTGGGATCATATTATATGTATTTTTATTGTTATGGCTTATTTTACTCAGCACAAATAGTTGTGAATACTATCATGTTATTGTGTGTATCAGGAATCCTTGGTTTTAATAACAGGTTGCATTTAAAGAATGATCATAGCATGATTGGCTTATTTATTAGCTGATGTGTGATATTGGAACTGTCTCCAGTTTCTGGGTGTTACAATAAAGCTGATACTCGTCTTGGAGATGCAGAGAGATGAGAAGCTGAGAAAATGCTTCTTATTTACTGTTCTTAAAACAGTCTCAAAATGCGGCAAGTTGCACATTATCAAAATCTCACCAATATGTCAGATAATTATAGAACGAAGACAGCAACAAATTTAAATCTTGGAGAGAGACAAGTCCTCACAGAATAACAAAGAATAAGAATGTTAATCCTGACATAGGCTGCTGAATGGAATAAAATCTACTACAAGCTTAAACTAGAAATGGATGCCTTGAGGTCGAGCGTTGTTAGGGTGTAATAGTGTCCCAACGTCTAACTATGTCGCCAGGGTCAGCGTGGTCCTGCTAAAGTGTGAGTCAGGTGGTGTTACCTCTCTATCCACACAGGTGTGTCTTCCTACCTGGGACAGCGCAGGATTCCTGCCTGAGCTCTTAGGTCCTCCTGCGTCCTGGGGAGGAGGACCTTGGCCCTGGACTTGGATCTGCACTGTTTCATAGCATCTCCGTTCACAGTGTGACCTTTGTCCCCTCATCCATTCCCACTGTGCTATATACTTACCACATATGAAATAGGATCGCACGCGGAAATGAATAATCACGTTCCAGGTGCTGACTGACGCACAAAACCCTGCCACAACCCTTGACAGTTTCCACTGACAGCAGCTCTTTACTTTGTTCACCGTCTCTGCTTAGGGAGGGCCTGGAAGGGAAGCCCACCCTGCCCCATGCAGGGTCGCTGTGAGAGGCTCAAGTTCAGCTGCAGGACCTGCTCCTGTGATGCACACTCATGTGTGAGGGAGGGTGACCCTGATTGTAGGCTGGGGCCTGAGCCGGGTCTGAGGACTGGGCCTTGGGTCCACCTTGTGTGGACATTGCTTGGGCTCTGACTTCCTTTCAGCACGATGCCTGGGACAGCTGAGTGGTCTCTGCATCAGAGTCCTTCCTCTGCGCAGTCACTGACACACCTAGACAGAGCTTAATGTAAGACCCCAGATGTCATGCTCGTAATATTAACATAACTGGCTTGAAACTTATATCTCCATCATCAACTGCCCGTGAATTATTGTGGTCTCTTCATTTACAACTGAGAAAAAATGGAAGCCACAAATATGTTCTTCCATAAATTAGCAGATAAACAATGCGTGTATTCACGATGTATTCATGCTGTGGAATTGTATTCAGCAATTTAAATAATTAACTATTATACCATGAAAGGACCTGAGAGAATCCTAAATGCATATTGCTATTTAAAAATTCGGTCTGAAAACGTTCAATTTCACCATTTCACATTTGGGAAAACTTCAGTCTATATATAATGCAAGCGGATGAGCATTTAGCAGGAATTGGGGAGAAGTTTGATATGTGAAACATGGGCAATATTTAAGGACAGTGAAATTCTTGTCTATGAAATTGCAGTGGTGGAAACATTGCACTATGGACTTGCCAAAATATATACAGTAATAGCAGAAGGAGTGAACCTTATTGAATATAAATGTAAATTTCATTTATAAGTCAGAGACTCAAAGATGGAACGATGCTCACTATATAGATGATACCTAATATCATAGTGAACCTATGAATTAACATGTCTGAAGACGGTGGGAAAGTAGGTTTTGACCTAAGTGACTTTGGAAATGAGTGGAGTCTGAAGGGTAAGTTCTAAGCCACTGCACGTAAGCACTAGAGCCTGGTGGATAATGGTATTTCCATCAGGAACCAGGCTAAGCATTCAGTTACTACTGTGAATGTGGAATTGAACAATTAGTAGCTGTATGGCATCGGTGGAGCCAGGCTTCTCACTGTTGGATGGAACGTAACAGACAAGCAAGGTGGAAAGTCTGGATTTAACCATGTGATGTTGCACTAGGATCGGAGATGTAAGAAGGATCTCACTTTTACCTTAACACAGGTCAGAAGGTGAGATACAGAGATAGTTGCAGACGTGTGTGTGTATTCATGGGGTAGTGTACACAGATATATTTCCAAGGTTTTTTAGCGCATAGGGTCTAGAGCTAATGCTCCCAGTAGACAGGACACCAGCATTAGTATCCTAATACCCAATCTTCTGATTCCTATTACTATTCTCCAGAAAAGGATCCACAACTCAACTGAGGCTTGGATAATTGTAGGGCCAGAGAAAGCATACACATGATTATTCTGAAGATTCTTGTAGCACCAGAAAGTAAGGAAGTGTTCACACAAATGGATGGGGGCCCGTAAAGAGGATACAGGAGACAATCTGAAAGAGCTCCCCATGGCTGACAAGTGGTAACAATTACAGAAGCAAAGAAAATGCCTTAGAATATAACCTTCACAGAAAGTATGAAACAAATACCTTGATTCATACTTATATAAAGAGATTGAATAAATATATCTAATGGGCAAGGTAGGAGAAATCTCCCTTAAGGAATCACTTCAGGAACCTCATCATGGTCATCCTCCCTTCAAGAAGGTGGACTTAACCCTCCATCCCTGAAAGTGGCCTGGCGTAGGGACGTCGCAGGAATTATGGGTGTCCTTGAGTTTCATGATGAATCTTTAGGTATAATATCCCAAACATCATTCATAAAATAAATTTGTAATTTTTCTGTATCCATTAAAAATTCTGTCCTGAAAACAGCAACAGCAACAGTAACAATAACTTCACTGATAAGGGAATTAGGCACAGACTTGGAGAATGTGCTTTCTAGTGTCATATTTATAAAGGATTTGTATCATGAATATACAGCACATTCACAGCTCAACAACAGCAACAAAAAATGAAAATAATGAAACTTTGCCCGTGATCTGAAGATGCTTCCACAAAGAAGAGATAAAAGGTTTTCACAAGATTCTTCATTAAGCAAACATAAAAGAACACGATGATGAGATATTGCTACTCACTTATTACAAAAGTTAAAGCAGAAAATACTAAGAAATTCAAATATAGGGGATCGTGTAGAGCAAAAGGCCCCTCATCCGCTTGCTGGAAGGAAAGCCAATGGCCGCCAATTGGAAGATATTTGTCGATTTCTTAGAGAGAAAACCAGACACTCACCATGGGATTGAGGAGTGAGCTAGAAAAGTATTTACAAACTTTGTTTGAGTATTTATGTTTATTCAAATAACTTCATATGGGTGCTTGTATCATCTTTACTCCTTCGAGCCTTTACTATTTCCTAAAAATGGGTTATGTAGTCAGTTTTTATGGTTATTTTCCATACGATGATGATATACCTGTTTCTGTTCTCTTTTATTTATCTCTCTATTTTATCTAAATATCTATTATCAATCTCCACACTAGATAACAAGGTGCAGGCAACAAAGCCCACATGTTACAGCCCAACCTGTGTCCCGACATTTCAAAATGTCCTCTGAGGAGAGAATGACTGCAGTGCTATATGGACATCAATTTCTGAATATCAAAAGTTCTCATACTTTTCAAGTGAAAGGCATTGCATGAGACAGGACTGGAGAGATTGTCAGGACGAGAGGAATAGGAAATCCATCTGATGGTGGAAAGCAGATTTAAAGTTCAACAGTAAAAATTATTTATGTCATTAAACGATTAAAAAGTTGACAACTATTAACAGAAAGTAGTGACCTAATCTTCAAATAAAGGTCTCATGGGGAAATATTTCTGTGCGGCTCTTCCAAAGATAGATGGGGAAAGACAGACAAGCCTGACTCCATGAAAATGTCTCAAGTTTAGAGACAAGAAATTTCCCTGGAATCATTGTGGATGAGGCTTCCAGGGGAGGCAATGATCCAGTGGGGAAACCACAGCTTAAAGAGAAAATCCCTCCATGACATCCTCTGCACCTGCCCTGAAATGGGTCCTCTTGTTTCCTGAGCGCCCTCTGGTGGTTGGAGCAGCCCCTGCAGGGAGGGTCGTGTCTGGACTCACCGGGACTTTTAACTGAACCTCCTCGGACAGTAACACAGGGCTGTGTCCTAGGTCATCACGGAGCTGAGCTGCAGGAAAAACTGAATTTGTGAGCTGTCTCTGGAGGTGGAGAGTCATTTCGGGAGAGACAGCTTGTGTGCTTTGCTATTTCCAGAACCAAAGCACCCCAGTCACCCCAGCCCTTTCCCTGGGGGCTGCGGGATCCAGTCCCAGCAGTCAGCACTGTTTGTAATGGGGAATCCAGAGAGTGAGCGGGTTAAGGAGACAGCCTTCAATAGTCCTGGGTCCGATTCCTGCAGCAATACCTGGGACAGGACACCTGGGGAAGGAGAAATAAGGAGACACCCACTTCACAGACGTCACCCCATAACTCCACCTTCCTCAGACCCCGGAGATGCTCACAGCTGAGGGATGGCAGCAAGAGGACGGATGACCAGAAGATTGTCATATTCATTTTGATTAATGCTTTGACTTTCAGAGAGTTATGTCAGTGATGATGAGAACCCTGACTCTGAGTAGCACAGGTGCTGTGTTTTCCCCTTGAGCCTGGGTGTGATGTGCAGGTGGGAAGCATGTTTCCATATCAAGATGGTCACGGCTGGTCCTTCTCTAGGGCTGTGGAGGAGGGTGCTGGCTGAGATGCAGGGTGGACACAGCTTCATGTCACCTCTGAAGAATGGGTGATGTTTCTTTTCCAGTACGATACTTACATTTCCATATATGTCTACCTGCGTCTATGTTATAGGTGTACTAGTTGGCTAGTGTGGCCATTACAGAATAACAGACAGGCTGGATTAAAGAACAGCAATGGTTTCCTCTGAGGCCTGGAGGCAAGAAGTCTAAGGTCACGGTGTCAGCAGGTTTGGGTCCTTCTCAGGCCTTTCTCCTTTGCTTGCAGGTGGACCTCTTCTCACTGAGTCCTCAGGTGGTCTTTTCTCTGTGTGTGTGTGTGCATCCCTGGTTTACTTGTCTGTTCATTATTCCTCCTCTGAAGTGTGACAAAGTCCTCTGACCAACCCTTAGCCAACAGGCTCCTTGTAATTCTCTTCTCAACTCGTCTTGACCTGTGGGCTTCTGTGTTTATATTTGCATGGCCAGGTTTTGTCAAGAGCCCTGCTAAGTGAGAATAATGAGAATCCCCTACCCTTGAACTCTGATCACCCACAGTATTTGATCAAATCCATCAAACCTCCTATCACCCACACAGTTTCTGATCACCCTGGTCTCCCTTTAGCAAGAGTCCTTTTGAGTCTATGTAACCAGAATCCCCTTAGCTTGTATTTCTTCTCTTAACAATTTCCAGTCCACTCCACCCCACCCTATTCTTGGCCATAAGCCCCATCTTGCCAGGCTGTATTTGGAATTAAGCCAAGGTTCCAAGGCTGCATCCCATATGCAGCAGCGAGTTTTGTCTTCGTGCTTTGGATGAACTTTATATTGAAAACATGAGTATCATTTCACCACCCACGGCCATAAAACTCATGCCTGAATGAAGCTGATCTCTCATGTACATTTTCCCTAAGCCCACTCACAGCCATTTGTGCGTAGGGACACTAGAATGTTTCTCAGCCCTATGTCTGTCACTACTTTAAACAATTTCCAAGATTCAAAGAGATGTGAAAAGCATGGCACTAATCTGACCCTGGAAAGTGCTCAATTACAGGACGGAAATTGAAACAAGAAAAGAGAGCATCACCTTGACTGACCTCAGCTGGGAGTGTGTGTGTGTGTGTGTGTGTGTGTGTGTGTGTGTGTGTGTGCGCGCGCATGTGTGTTGCATGATTCAAACAAGCAGCTGCCTTGTAAATGTCCGTGAATGACCAGAAAATGACAGTATTTATTTTTGGGTGCTCATAAAAGCTAGAAGTAGGTGAATTTGCAGATATAGAATCTGTGAATAACGAGGTTAATTGCATGTGCAGTATTGGAGCGCTCGGCCTTAGAGTCTATAACAATGCCTGCTGCAGAATTCAGAATGCTTGTGCAGGTTGCCTGAAAGCAGGACGGTGTGTCTCTTCCTTCCACATCTACAAAAGCAAAACAACAATTAATACTGTTTAAAAAATACCATGTGCACTCTCAGGATATTTTCCAGTTTCACGGACTTCAGGCTCAAATTGAACATTATGGTGAGCCGCAGGGTTGTTCTGAGCTCCTTTGAGAAAAAGGTAAATAAAGAAATGGAAAACAACCTTAATTCTTGAGTATTATATGTGTCTGTGCATATGAATATATATATACACAACCATAATAAAAATGAAAATTAAGCAAATATGTACATGCACACAAAATTTTCTAGACACTTCATAATCCGCAACAATGAAACATTAGAATACATAGCAGGGTCTCTGGTGGAGATCCAGGGCAGGAAGAGGAAAGCACAAGTTCTAACAAGAATTCCCTCCAAGCACCTATATGCACCTGCTGCAGGCCTTAGCCCTGTACTTGTTGGGTCCTGAGCGCCCCCTGGTGGTTACGGACCTCCGCTCAGGGAGGTTTGTGCCTGGGCTCACACTGACTTCCCCTCACTGTGTCTCTGGCACAGTAATACACGGCTGTGTCCTCAGTTGTCAGGCTGCTCAGCGATAAGTAGACTTGGCTCTTGGAGGTGTCCCTGGTGATGCTGAGCCGGGACTTAAGAGTTGGGTTATAATATGTGCTTCCACTATAACCCATCTCACCAACCGACTCCAGCCCCTTTCCTGGAGCCTGGCGGACCCAGCCTACAGCATAGCTGCTTAATGAGAATCCAGAGACAGTGCAGGTGAGGGAGAGGGTCTGGGAGGGCTTCACCAGGCTGGGTCCCGACTCCTGCAGCTGCACCTGGGACAGGACACCTGTGGACAGAGAGAACCACGGTGACTCATGGGCTCAGATGCAGCTTCCCCATGTGCTCACGTCTGAATCCCTGAGACACTCACCTCTGGGAGCTGACACCAGGAAGACGAAGAACCACAGTGGATTCATCTTCCTGCAGATGCGATTCAGGAAGCCCAGAAGTTCTCTTCAAGCCTGAGGAGAAACCCGAATTTAAGTGAACAGGTACTTTGCTTTCACCTTGTGGTCTAAGGGGATATTTGCATAAGGGAGGGACTTTTTTATAAAAAGCAGAAAGTAGTGAAGGGAGGTCCCAGTCTCTGGGGCTCCCCCTGAGGAGTGTGCTGACTGTGCCCTCAGAGAACTCAGCCCCCACCAGGGGTCCCCTCCCTTTGCCTGGGGGACTCTGTGTTCAGGAATGAAATGATGCTGAAGGGCTAGTAAGGAAATCAGCTGTGCTCAAGGATTAATGACAGATTTGGGGAATAGACTTTAATCCCATGGATGTATATATTTCATATAAATACCCATCACACATTCAGGGTCCTCCAGGATGTCAGACATAGACTCCTTTTCTTTCTTTTCTGCATTACCTCCTGTTTATTAGCTGGATGAGCAAGTATTTGAGAGAAACCATACATGTAATAATCACATTGAATTCAGACAAAGTTAGGTAAAATTTAATGTTTATCATAATACACAACAGACTTCATGTTTCCCTTAACTTGGGTGAATATTTCTTCACGTGAAACAGTTTAAATTTTATCAAGAGTGGCTCTGGAGGTGGATTTATTCTTAACAACTAAACACACCATGTATTTTGTGGACAAGGTAGTCATTCTTGCTGAGATGGTCATGGATCCCAGCCCTGCTGACATGGCCAGTAGCCTGACCTGCCTGTGTCCTGTGCACAACTGAGTGTCTGCAGGAACATCGCGAGTTTCAGGGCTCCTTTCTTGCGGGTGGACGTTGAGGAATCCCCAGGGCTATCATGGTCTAAGAACAGACATCTCCTAGAAGTTCCTCAGGACTCCAACATGCTGGGCAGGTGACCTGGTCACAGTGCACAGACTCACTCCCTCTAGAAGTGTTCATTTCTAATTCTGTCACAGCCAGTGAAATTGGAGCTCAGGGAACACAGTTCCCACTGCACTGGGTGAGAGAACATGCATGATTCTTGGAAGTAAACCTTCACAGTGAATGGCTTGCAGAGTATGAGGGTGTCATGGTCAGAGGAAAGTCCTCACCTCAGGAAGCAATTTCCATAGAAAAGACCACCGGAGAGATGCTCTCCTGAGTCCCTGGGTCAGTGAGTCCTGGGACTGTGCCTGAGGTCATTTAAGTAAATGGTGCTGGAGAGCAGAACACAGCTCCATCGCCTCTTGCTGTGGGAAGTGAGGATGTGCCTTCACCATCTGCATTTCAGTCTGCAAGGTGTAAATTGGGGATCACGATGGTAATGGTATGTGTGAAATTTATAGTGGGTTGGCCAAGGTTGTTGAATGCTGACTTGAGTGTCATCAGTGATGTTACTTTTCCTGGGAACCAGAAAGACCAATGTGAGGCCCCATGTCTGACTGACACCCTGTCATGTAGCGCTGGCTCCACTCCTGCCCTGAGAGGTCACACCTGTGTGTCTGGGGCAGGTCAGCTCTCCCTCAGCCCAGTGATTTCACCTGTACACTGACTGATGTCGAGCCCGCTGTCTGTGAGAAGATATTTACTCCATACTCTTTCATGAACAGAGTACTATACTTCTAGCTTTTCCAATAATATTTGCAGAGGAAATTAAATACTAAAGCATCTGCCTGCTTGAATGTCGATAATAGGAGAGCCAACCACAGTGATATGGGCAAGAATCACAGGACAAGTCTGGACCCTGTCGTCACGACCTGAAAATGGAGCTGATGCGCTGTGGGATAGGGGAGCGGAAGGGATGGCATCTAAAACCTGGAACCAGGTGGGCCCTTTATTCCCCAGGTGGAAGAAGGGCCTGCATTTGTGCAGATGCCCCAGCATGTGACCTGCCCTTCTGAGCTGGTGGGTTAGAGGAGATCCAGCCAAATTCGTGTTAACATAGAAGGATATGTAACAGGTGTCTTTATGTTTCAGTGGGTGGCGGTGTGTTGTTAGGGCCTATTTAACCCTAGGAAAAATGTGTTCGGTCAGCAGAACTAAAAAAAGTTATTTTTCCTTTGTGGAAAAATTGGAGGGAATTATGTCTGGAGACTGGCTCATATGATAATGCTTGAGGGAATATGCATTAGAGACGCCCAGTGGGTGATGGGAAATGAAGTGGGGAGACTTAAGTCATCTCGCTCTGCAGGTTACCAGTGATGGTCACAGCAAGAGGGCCTGACCATCGTGATGGGAGGGAGGAGGGCTGATGGTGGTGGGTTCATGGGGGCCATGTGGACAGGTCCTTCTTATGGTCTCTGTGTTTTCCCTTATAAAATCTTGAGGGTATAAGCTCAGAATGAGGTGTGAGCTTCAGGAACATTGAGACCAGACGGTTTAGTTCATTTAGTTTGTTTATTGGAATCATTGAGCAAAGAAGGAGCAGGAGCTATTCTTGGAAATCAGCAGCGTCCTCGTGTGATGTTAGATTTGTTGCCTTAGATGTTACTGACTGTAGAGACATTCGCTGTCCTCCCATTTCATCTTCTAGGTCCACTTGGAATCCAGTTTCAAATGTGAGGGATGTAATGAGACATTTGTTATGAAACAACAAGTTTTCTAAAATTTAAGAGGTATAAGTCAAAGTAATGGAAATGTGTTACTGAAATTGTAATTGTCAAACACTTCTCTGGGGCCACATAAATTAAAATGAGTAATAATAATTCAGGGTATTGATTTTGTTTTCAACCATTGCTAAATCCATTGAATCATTCAAGTTACAATCATTCATAAACTCAGATCCATCACGGGTAAAATTTATCGTTAGGAAATGGTCATTGTAACTGATGGAATCTCACTCTCTCATCAAGGATCTGTGTCTCTGTGGACACGCAGCACCGTTGTCACCAGCAACACAGGAAGGAGGGCACGTTGGTACATTTCTACTTTTTCAGAGGAGCATCTCTGACGAAGTCCGCCCTCTGTTTACCCATTCCATCCTTGTAGTATCTGAAAGAGGCGTTGTGTGTACCGTGTCATGTTCCCACATGAAGTTCCCATGGCTTAGGAAGTGAAAGTTTAACTTCACTTTTCATTGTAATAGAAACAAATAATTGAGAAGTATAAAAAATACATTTGAAATTTACCCAGAGGCAAGCTAGAGATTGGAAGAAAATATTTGCAGAAGACATATCTACTATATCTGATTGTTATCTAATATGTACCAAGAAGCCTTAAACTCAACCATAAGAAAGAAACAGAAGGATTAAAAAATGGGCTAACATCCTTAACAGACACCTGACCAAATAGACAAAGAGTTTGCAAATAAGGCTGTGGGAGAACATATGTCACAGGGAAGTGCCAACCAGAACAAGGACATATCCCTGAAAACTTACAAGAGTGGCTGAGATCAGGATTCTGAGAACCTTAAACACCTGCAGGATGTGCAGCAGCAGGAGGTCCATTCACAGGTGGTGGGGATGCAGAACGGGATGCACCTTGGGACACATTTTGGGGGCTTCCTGCAAAACTAAGCATACCCGTATCTATGTTTTAGCAGTAGTGCTCCTTTGTATGTATCTGAAAGACAAGAAGACTTTAGTCCAGAGAAAACCCTGCACATGATACTTACTTAGTTTATTCATATTTGCCAAAATTTGGAAAAAACCAAGATGTCCTTCTATCGGGAATGACTAATAAACTGTGTACATCCAGACAATGGACACTAAAATGTCACACCGATTAGGAAGAAATATCGAATGGTGAGATGCAAATGCAGAAAAGAGATTCCAGAAGAACACACCTGGCAAGGTGATGACAGCAGAGTGACAGTGGCCGTGAGGACTGAGGTTCCTAAGAGGTTGTACAACGTGAGGCTGAACAGAAGACTACTTGGGTTTGTCAGGAGGGAAATCTCGTCCTCTGCCCCTCTTGAGTTCCTGAGGCTGGACTGATAATAAAACTAACAAAGACAGATTAACAGGAGAAAGGGAAACCATTTTAACCATAGGCATGGATGTGCCATACAAATGGACCCAGAAATGACCAAAGCAGGCAGCTTTTATATTTTTAGACAAAGATGGAATATTTGTGTGGAATTGGTAGAAGGAGGAAATGTGTGCTCTTGGTGCTCAATTAGTGAAGAACCTAAGCGGAGTTTGGGGCTGGCATAGTCATTAAAGAAGGAACAAAGTTTGTTCATAGAAGCTTCCGGGCCTGAATTCCCCATCCCTGGTGATAAGAGTGTCCCTCTGCAATGGAAAGCAGGGTCCGGCTGATTGGTGCTGAAAAGCCAATAAAGAGGCAAAGTTGGTAGAAAGGAAAGTTTGCTTTATTTTGGCTGCCTGCACCCGTGGGTGGGGGACAGACTTCTCCCCAAAGGTCACCCTGCACTGAGAATCTGTGGGAAAGCGCTTTTACTGGCGGAAGGAGGGGCTACAGGCAGAAACGGCAGAGTCAACTGTGACAGTCGTCTTGCAATTGGCCATGTGGTGGTCTGATCAGCCTCATCTTGATTGTTTTAAGTAGAGTTAATCTTCAGTTCCAGGGTCGGTTTGTTCCCATTTCTTTGAGGCCAATTCTTGGAATTGCAGCAGCTTATGTCATGGCTACAGTCTGGTCATCATGCAGTTAACGTCTTCCTCCTGGTGGGAGTTTCTGTATCTATAAGACGGCTCACGGGCCACGGACAAGAATATTATCTATAGCCCTTGAGGAGGAACTAAAGGTCCTTGACTTGCTTAGTGACTAAACTATTATTGTCTAGTTTTGTTGGACACTTGTCGTTCCTTTCTAGGTTTTCTCAGTTCTCTGATTAAACTTACTATTGGGGTAAAATTTTGGCACAGAGAAAAGGCAGGCATAGGGCATGGGGTAAAGGACCATTTCACTTCCACCTCCAGGTACAGGGAGAGCACCTTTTACATGGGAGGATTATTTCTTGCTTCAGGGTGACAGGGAGGAAGGTCACTGGCTCTGTCTTCCATCACTTTGAGGCATATTTTCGGGTGGCCTACCCTGGGCGCCAACACTCAGGGCCTCCTTTATTATTTTCTTTCTACATATGCACACCAAGCATGTGATGTAGGTAACGGTTTACTTGAATCCTACAGATGTGAAGCTAAAGTGCAGCCTGGAATTGGCACGTGATGCGCTGGAGAGCACCCATCAGCACACAGTGAGAGCTCGTATCCAGGCCTCGGCTTCTCCACCCTAGACCTGGCCACCCCTGCAAAGGCTTCCTGGACAGAGATGGGCCTGCCTGTAGGTCTGCAGGACTCTTCGTGGAGTGAGAACCTGAGTGATTTTCCTGCATTTTAGTGCTCACCTAAGATGCTGTGGTGAAGAAAGGAGAATAGATTTGTTTTTAGCAGCTTCTGAAAATTCATGTTATTATCCACCGGACTATAAAGTTTCCCTGCCAACTACATATTTGTCTATTGGTAATAGCTTTGACAATGAATATTTGACATAAAATAAACTGCACAGTAGAAAAGGATGCAGGTCTTATCTAAGCGTATAGGGATTCTACTGGGCCTGGAAGCAAGGAGCACATGTAGAAACACCCCCACCCACGTCCCCTCTCACTGGCATCTTTCTCAGAGACCCACTGAGGATCCGGGGCTGCTCAGCGCATTTATGCTTCTCATGCAAGAGGTTAGCATGCAAGTGAACAGCCAGCATCCTGGCAGGCACAGCTGGTCTACAGTAGGGCAGGGCTGAGATATCATAATGAGGAAGGAAGTATATGTTTAACTGTTTATACATCTGCTGGGAGAGTTTTGAAACGGGTCAGTTTAGACAAGATTTACACAAGGGAAAACCTGAATATCTAACTTTGAGTCTCTGCCTTTCATATATGACATTTTTTCCCCTATTTCAAAAAGTCTTTGTAATTGAGAGACTGAATGTGTAAGTAAAGAACCATGGATGAGTACAGAGATGTTCCCCAGGGAAAACTGCTATATGGAGAGGAAACCACAGACCCTTAGAGGAAAGCAGCCCTTAACTACCATCTGCACCTGCTGCTGGGGCTGAAACACACACTTGTATGTCCTGAGTGCCCCCTGCATCCCTCCTCCTGTCTCCCTGCAAGGAGGTTTGTGTCTGGGCTCACACTGACTTCCCCTCACTGTGTATCTTTCGCACAGTAATACACGGCCGTGTCCTCAGATCTCAGGCTGTTCATTTGCAGATACAGCGTGTTCTTGGAGTTGTCTCTGGAGATGGTGAATCGGCCCTTCACAGAGTCTGCATAGTATGTGTAACCACCATTACCACTAATAGCTGAGATCCACTCCAGCCCCTTCCCTGGAGCCTGGTGGACCCAGCTCATGCCATAGCTACTGAAGGTGAATCCAGACGCTGCACAAGAGAGTCGCAGAGACCCCCCTGGCTTCACCAAGCCTCCCCCAGACTCCACCAGCTACACCTCACACTGGACACCTGCAAACAAGAGACATCCTGGTCAGGAGACTGTCACACATCCACTGATTCCCTCACTCATATCCACTCACATCATCAGTGTCTCTTGCTCTCCATAAATAACCTTGTAAAATAGCCACAAGGACAAGCCAGCTCAGCCCAAAGTCCATGGTGAGTGTTCTGTCCTGAACCCCGAATGGGAACACGTGGTAATCCCGGGCTGCAGCTTCTCTCCCAGAGCTGCTGGGTCAGGGCTGGGGCTGCTTTATATCAGCAGAGGAAGGACCCTATTCGCATGACCTTCTAGTATATAAAAGACTATGTCATTGAATGTCCTCAGAAAGGGCAGGGTCTCCGAGCAGGTGTGAGTCTTGGATTTTGTGGTGTTGATAGCATCTGGGAAATATAGCTTTCTTTGTGTGATTGTTCCAGAGTAAACACTTAGGACCCATATGTCATTTAACATATGCACACACATCCCGTGATGTAGGTGTCATTGTTACCCTCATATTAGAGGTGTAAACTGCACCCAGAGGGATGCAGGGTGTCTGTAATGTCCAAGGGGAAACACGGGGTGACCGTGAGATCCAGCATCTGCACCTGAGCTCTGCGCCAGGCTGCTCCCTGGAACCTACTGCAGGACAGAGTTGGAGTTGCCGGGTGAGGTTTGCAGATCCCCCTCCTGTAATGAGGTCATGATGACTTTGCTCTCTTCTCGTGTTTACCTGAAATATATGGAGGGGGTCAGGGTTGATGAGAAGTATTTTCAGGAGTCTCTTATGTTTCAGTATCTTCCCTTCACTCCTTCCCTCCCAAGTCATGCATTTCTTTATTTGTAATTACTTTAACGAGGTTCTTGACATACAATAAAGCGCAGACACTCAGAATGAACACTCTGATAAATGCTGACGGAGGCATCAGCATTATCAGGAGAGAACAAATCACTTCCTCTCATTATTTTCAGTAGTTTCTGGGTTTCCTCCTTCCTGTCCCTTCTTATCTTCCATCCTGTCCCCACAACACCGTTGATATTCCTTGTTACTGCAGGTTATTGTTCATTTTCTAGAATTTATAAAAGTGGGAACATATTTTATGTATTCTTATTGTTATGGCTTATTTTACTCAGCACAAATAGTTGTGAATACTATCATATTTTTGTGTGTATCAAGAATCCTGGTTTTAATAGCAGGTTGCATTTAAAGAATGATCATAGCATGATTGGCTTATTTATTAAGCTGATGTGTGATATTGGAACTGTCTCCAGTTTCTGGGTGTTACAATAAAGCTGACAGTCTTGGAGATGCAGAGAGATGAGAAGCTGAGAAAATGCTTCTTATTTACTGTTCTTAAAACATCCTCAGAATGTGACAAGTTGCACACTATCAAAATCTCACCATTCTATCAGATAATTAGAGAACTAAGAGAGCAACAAATTTAAATTTTGGAGAGAGAGAAATGCTCACAGAATAACAAAGAATAAGATTGTTAGTCCTGACATAGGCTGTTGAATGGAATAAAATCTACTACAAGGTTAAACTAGAAATGGATGCCTTGAGGTGGAGTGTGGTTGGGGTGTAATCGTGTCCCAACGTCTCCTAGCTACCTCGGCAGTGTCAGCGTGGTCCTGCTAAAGTGTGAGTCAGGTGGTGTTACCTCTCTATCCACACAGGTGTGTCTTCCTACCTGGGACAGCCCAGGATCCTGCCTCAGCTGTTAGGTCCTCCTGCATCCTGGGGAGGAGGGCCTTGGCCCTGGACTTGGATCTGCACTGTTTCATAGCATCTCCGTTCACAGTGTGACCTTTGTCCCCTCATCCACTCCCACTGTGCCATATATTTACCACATATGAAATGGTGAAATAGGATCACCCTCGGAAATGAGTAATAGTGTTCCAGGTGCTGACTGTCGCACAAAACCCTGCCACAACACTTCGACAGTTTCCACTGACAGCAGCTCTTTACTTTGTTCACCATCTCTGCTTAGGGAGGACCTGGAAGGGAAGCCCACACTGCCCCATGCAGGGTCGCTGTGAGAGGCTCAAGTTCAGCTACAGGACCTGCTCCTGTGATGCACACTCACGTGTAAGTGAGGGTGACCCTGACTGTAGGCTGGGGGCTCAGCCAGGTGTGAGGGCTGGGCCTTGGGTCCACCTCGTGCCGACATTGCTTGGGCTCTGACTTCCTTTCAGCACGATGCCTGGGACAGCTGAGTGGTCTCTGCATCAGAGCCCTTCCTCCGCGCAGTCACTTACGCACCTAGACAGAGCTTAAGGTAAGACCCCAGACGTCATGCTCGTAATATTTCCATAACTGACTTGAAACTTATATATCCATCATCGACTGCCTGTGAATTATTGTGGTCTCTTCATTTACAACTGAGAATAAATGGAAGCCACAAAAACGTTCTTCCATAAATTAGCAGATAAGCAAGGTTTGTTCATAGAAGCTTCCAGGCCTGAATTCCCCATCCCTGGTGATAAGAGTGTCCCTCTGCAATGGAAAGCAGGGTCCGGTTGCTCGGTGCTGAAAAGCCAATAAAGAGGCAAAGTTGGTAGAAAGGAAAGTTTGCTTTATTTTGGCTGCCTGCACCCGGGGGTGGGGGACAGACCTCTCTCCAAAGGACACCCCGCACTGAGAATCTGTGGGAAAGCGCTTTTACTGGTGGAAGGAGGGGCTACGGGCAGAAACGGCAGAGTCAACTGTGACAGTCATCTTGCAATTGGCCATGTGGTGGTCTGATCAGCCTCATCTTGATTGTTTCAAGTAGAGTTAATCTTCAGTTCCAGGGTCGGTTTGTTCCCATTTCTTTGAGGCCAGTTCTTGGAATTGCAGCAGCTTATGTCATGGCTACAGTCTGGTCGTCATGCAGTTAACGTCTTCCTCCTGGTGGGAGTTTCTGTATCTATAAGACGGCTCACGGGCCACGGACAAGAGTATTATCTATAGCCCGTGAGGAGGAACTAAAGGTCCTTGATTTGCTTAATGACTAAACTATTATTATTTTGTTTTGTTGGACACTTTTCGTTTCTTTCTAGATTTGCTCGCTTCTCTGATTAACTTCCACTTAGCCTAAATTTTTTGCACAGAAAAAACGCAGGCAGGAGGTCTGGGGTAAAGGACCATTTCACTTCCACCTCCAGGTACAGGGAGAGCACCTTTCACATGGGAGGATTATTTCTTGCTTCAGGGTGACAGGGAGGAAGGTCACTGGCTCTGTCTTCCGTCACTTTGAGGCATATTTTCGGGTGGCCTACCCTGGGCGCCAACACTCAGGGCCTCCTTTATTATTTTCTTTCTACATATGCACACCAAGCATGTGATGTAGGTAACGGTTTACTTGAATCCTACAGATGTGAAGCTAAAGTGCAGCCTGGAATTGGCACGTGATGCGCTGGAGAGCACCCATCAGCACACAGTGAGAGCTCGTATCCAGGCCTCGGCTTCTCCACCCTAGACCTGGCCACCCCTGCAAAGGCTTCCTGGACAGAGATGGGCCTGCCTGTAGGTCTGCAGGACTCTTCGTGGAGTGAGAACCTGAGTGATTTTCCTGCATTTTAGTGCTCACCTAAGACGCTGTGGTGAAGAAAGGAGAATAGATTTGTTTTCAGCAGCTTCAGAAAATTCATGTTATTATCCACCTGACTATAAAGTTTCCCTGCCAACTACATATTTGTCTATTGGTAATAGCTTTGACAATGAATATTTGACATAAAATAAACTGCACAGTAGAAAAGGATGCAGGACTTATTTAAGCATATAGGGATTCTACTGGGCCTGGAAGCAAGGAGCACATGTAGAAACACCCCCACCCACGTCCCCTCTCACTGGCATCTTTCCCAGAGACCCACTGAGGATCCGGGGCGGCTCAGCGCATTTATGCTTCTCGTGCAAGAGATTAGCAGGCAAGTGAACAGCCAGCATCCTGGCAGGGACAGCTGGTCTTCAGTAGGGCAGGGCTGAGATATCATAATGAGGAAGGAAGTATATGTTTAACTGTTTATACATCCGCTGGGAGAGTTTTGAAATGGGTCAGTTTAGACAAGATTTACACAAGGGAAAAGCTGAATATCTAACTTTGAGTCTCTGCCTTTCATATATGACATTTTTTCCCCTATTTCAAAAAGTCTTTGTATTTGAGAGACTGAATGTGTAAGTAAAGAACCATGGATGAGTACAGAGATGTTCCCCAGGGAAAACTGCTATATGGAGAGGAAACCACAGACCCTTAGAGGAAACCAGGCCTTCACTACCATCTGCAGCTGCTCCTGGGGCTGAAACACACAGTTGTATGTCCTGAGTGCACCCTGCATCCCTCCTCCTGTCTTCCTGCAAGGAGGTTTGTGTCTGGGCTCACACTGACTTCCACTCACTGTGTCTCTTTCGCACAGTAATACACGGCCGTGTCCTCAGATCTCAGGCTGTTCATTTGCAGGTACAGCGTGTTCTTGGAGTTGTCTCTGGAGATGGTGAATCGGCCCTTCACAGAGTCTGCATAGTTTGTGTAACCACCATTACCACTAATAGCTGAGATCCACTCCAGCCCCTTCCCTGGAGCCTGGCGGACCCAGCTCATGGCATAGCTACTGAAGGTGAATCCAGACGCTGCACAAGAGAGTCGCAGAGACCCCCCTGGCTTCACCAAGCCTCCCCCAGACTCCACCAGCTGCACCTCACACTGGACACCTGCAAATACAGAGACATCCTGGTTAGGAGACTGTCACACATCCACTGATTCCCTCACTCATATCCACTCACATCATCAGTGTCTCTTGCTCTCCATGCATTACCTTGTAAAATAGCCACAAGGACAAGCCAGCTCAGCCCAAAGTCCATGGTGAGTGTTCTGTCCTGAACCCCGAATGGGAACACGTGGAAAATCCGGGCTGGAGCTCCTCTCCCAGAGCTGCCGGGTCAGAGCTGGGGCTGCTTTATATCAGCAGAGGAAGGACCCTATTTGCATGACCTTCTAGTATATAAGAGGCTATGTCATTGAATGTCCTCAGAAAGGGCAGGGTCTCCGAGCAGGTGTGAGAGTCTTGGATTTTGTGGTGTTGATAGCATTTGGGAAATATAACTTTCATTGTGTGATTGTTGCAGAGTAAACACTTAGGACCCTTATGTCATTTTACATATGCACACACATCCCGTGAAGTTGCTGTCATTGTTACCCTCATATTAGAGGTGTAAACTGCACCCAGAGGAATGCAGGGTGTGTGTAGTGTCAAAGGAGAAACATGGGGTGACCGTGAGACCCAGCATCTGCACCTGAGCTCTGCGCCAGGCTGCTCCCTGGAACCTACTAGAGGACAGAGTTGGAGCTGCCGGGTGAGGTTTGCAGATCCCCCTCCTGTAATGAGGTCATGATGACTTTGCTCTCTTCTCGTGTTTACCTAACATGTATGGAGGGGGTCAGGGTTGATGACAAGTATTTTCAGGAGTCTCTTATGTTTCAGTATCTTCCCTTCACTCCTTCCCTCCCAAGTCATGCATTTCTTTATTTGTAATTACTTTAACGAGGTTCTTGACATACAATAAAGCGCAGACACTCAGAATGAACACTCTGATAAATGCTGACGGAGGCATCAGCATTATCAGGAGAGAACAAATCACTTCCTCTCATTATTTTCAGTAGTTTCTGGGTTTCCTCCTTCCTGTCCCTTCTTATCTTCCGTCCTCTCCCCACATCACCGTTGATCTTCCGTGTTACTGCAGGTTACTGTTCATTTTCTAGAATTTATAAAAGTGGGAACATATTTTATGTATTCTTATTGTTATGGCTTATTTTACTCACCAAAAATAGTTGTGAATACTATCATATTTTTGTGTGTATCAAGAATCCTGGTTTTAATAGCAGGTTGCATTTAAAGAATGATCATAGCATGATTGGCTTATTTATTAAGCTGATGTGTGATATTGGAACTCTCTCCAGTTTCTGCGTGTTACAATAAAGCTGATACTTGTCTTGGAGATGCAGAGAGATGAGAAGCTGAGAAAATGCTTCTTATTTACTGTTCTTAAAACAGCCTCAAAATGCGGCAAGTTGCACATTATCAAATTCTCACCAATATATCAGATTATTATAGAACGAAGACAGCAACAAATTCAAATTTTGGAGAGAGAGAAATGCTCACAGAATAACAAAGAATAAGATTGTTAATCCTGACATAGGCTGCTGAATGGAATAAAATCTACTACAAGGTTAAACTAGAAATGGATGCCTTGAGGTGGAGTGTGGTTGGGGTGTAATCGTGTCCCAACGTCTCCTAGCTACCTCGGCAGTGTCAGCGTGGTCCTGCTAAAGTGTGAGTCAGGTGGTGTTACCTCTCTATCCACACAGGTGTGTCTTCCTACCTGGGACAGCCCAGGATTCCTGCCTGAGCTCTTAGGTCCTCCTGCATCCTGGGGAGGAGGGCGTTGGCCCTGGGCTTGGATCTGCACTGTTTCATAGCATCTCCGTTCACAGTGTGACCTTTGTCCCCTCATCCACTCCCACTGTGCCATATATTTACCACATATGAAATGGTGAAATAGGATTGCCCTCGGAAATGAGTAATAATGTTCCAGGTGCTGACTGTCGCACAAAACCCTGCCACAACACTTCGACAGTTTCCACTGACAGCAGCTCTTTATTTTATTCACCATCTCTGCTTAGGGAGGGCCCGGAAGGGAAGCCCACCCTGCCCCATGCAGGGTCGCTGTGAGAGGCTCAAGTTCAGCTACAGGACCTGCTCCTGCGATGCACACTCACGTGTGAGGGAGGGTGACCCTGATTGTAGGCTGGGGCCTGAGCCGTGTCTGAGGACTGGGCCTTGGGTCCACTTTGTGTGCACCTTGCTTGGGCTCTGACTTCCTTTCAGCACGATGCCTGGGACAGCTGAGTGGTCTCTGCATCAGAGTCCTTCCTCTGCGCAGTCACTGACACACCTAGACAGAGCTTAATGTAAGACCCCGGACGTCATGCTCATAATATTAACATAACTGGCTTGAAACTTATATCTCCATCATCGACTGCCCGTGAATTATTGTGGTCTCTTCATTTACAACTGAGAAAAAATGGAAGCCACAAAAACGTTCTTCCATAAATTAGCAGATAAACAACGAGTGATGTATCCATGCTGTAGAATTGTATTCAGCAATGTAAATATTAAACTATTATACCATGAAAGGACATGAGGGAATCCTAAATGCATATTGCTATTTAAAAATTTGGTCTGAAAACACTCAATTTCACCTATTTCACCTTTGGGAAAAGGCAAGTCTATATATAAAGCAAGCAGATGAGCATTTTGCAGGAATTGGGGAGAAGTTTGATATGTGAAAAATGGGCAATATTTAAGGATAGTGAAATTCTTGTCTATGAAATTGCAGTGGTGGAAACATTGCACTATGAAGCTTTCAAAATATACAAAGTAATAGGAGAACCTTTTTAATATAAATATAAATTTCATTTAGAAGTTCAGAGACTGAAGGATAGAATGATGCACACTGTATAGATGATACCTAATATCGTAATGAACCTATGAATTAACATGGCTGAAGATGGTGGGAAAGTAGGTTTTGACCTAAGTGACTTTGGAAATGAGTGGAGTCCGAAGGCTAAGTTCTAAGCCACTGCACGTAAGCACTAGAGCCTGGTGGATAATGGTATTTCCATCAGGAACAAGGCTAAGCATTCAGTTACTACTGTGAATGTGGAATTGAACAATTAGTAGCTGTATGGCATCGGTGGAGCCAGGCTTCTCACTGTTGGATGGAAAGTAACAGACAAGCAAGGAGGAAAGGCTGGATTTACCCAAGTGATGTTGCACTAGGATCGGAGATGTAAGAAGGATCTCACATTTACCTAACACAGGTCAGAAGGTGAGATACAGAGATAGTTGCAGACGTGTGTGTGTATTCGTGGGGTAGTGTACACAGATATATTTCCAAGGTCTTTTAGCTTATAGGGTCTAGAGCTAATGCTCCCAGTAGACAGGACACCAGCACTCATATCCTAATACCCAATCTTGTGATTCCTATTACTATTCTCCAGAAAAGGATCCGCAACTCAGCTGCGGCATGGCTAATTCTAGGGCCAGAGGAGAGGATATACATGATTATTCTGAAGATTCTTGTAGCACCAGAAAGTAAGGCAGTTCACACTCATGGATAAAGCAGAAAGTAATAAGAAATTCAAATATTGGGGATGGTGTAAAGTAAAAGGCCCCTCATCCACTTGCTGGAGGGAAAGCCAATGGCCGCCAATTGGAATATATTTCTCGATTTCTTAGAGAGAAAACCAGACACTCACCATGGGATTGAGGAGTGAGCTAGAAAAGTATTTACAAAATTTGTTTGAATATTTATGTCTATTCAAATCACTTCATACGGGTGCTTGTATCATCTTTACTCCTTCGAGCCTTTACTACTCCCGAAAAATGGGTTATGTAGTCAGTTTTTATGGTTATTTTCCATACGATGATGATATACCTGTTTCTGTTCTCTTTTATTTATCTCTCTATTTTATCTAAATATCTATTATCAATCTCCACACTAGATAACAAGGTGCAGGCAACAAAGCCCACATGTTACAGCCCAACCTGTGTCCCGACATTTCAAAATGTCCTCTGAGGAGAGAATGACTGCAGTGCTATATGGACATCAATTTCTGAATATCAAAAGTTCTCATACTTTTCAAGTGAAAGGCATTGCATGAGACAGGACTGGAGAGATTGTCAGGACGAGAGGAATAGGAAATCCATCTGATGGTGGAAAGCAGATTTAAAGTTCAACAGTAAAAATTATTTATGTCATTAAACGATTAAAAAGTTGACAACTATTAACAGAAAGTAGTGACCTAATCTTCAAATAAAGGTCTCATGGGGAAATATTTCTGTGCGGCTCTTCCAAAGATAGATGGGGAAAGACAGACAAGCCTGACTCCATGAAAAAGTCTCAAGTTGAGAGACAAAAGGTTCCCTGGAATCATTGTGGGTGAGGCTTCCAGGGGCGGCAATGACCCAGTGGAGAAACCACAGCTTAAAGAGAAAACCCCTCCATGACATCCTCTGCACCTGCCCTGAAATGGGTCCTCTTGTTTCCTGAGCGCCCTCTGGTGGTTGGAGCAGCCCCTGCAGGGAGGGTCGTGTCTGGACTCACCGGGACTTTTAACTGAACCTCCTCGGACAGTAACACAGGGCTGTGTCCTAGGTCCTCACGGAGCTGAGCTGCAGGAAAAACTGAATTTGTGAGCTGTCTCTGGAGGTGGAGAGTCATTTTTGGAGAGACATCTCGTATGCTGTGGTATTTCCAGAACCAAAGCACCCCAGTCACCCCAGCCCTTTCTCTGGGGGCTGAGGGATCCAGTCCCAGCAGTCAGCACTGTTTGTGATGGAGAATCCATAGACTGAACAGGTAAGGGAGAGGTTCTTCAATAGTCCTGGGTCCGATTCCTGCCCCAGCACGTGGGACAGGACACCTGGGGAAGGAGAAACAAGGAGACACCCACTTCACAGATGTCATCCCATAACTCCACCTTCCTCAGACCCAGGAGATGCTCACAGCTGAGGGATGGCAGCAAGAGGACGGATGACCAGAAGATTGTCATATTCATTTTGATTAATGCTTTGACTTTCAGAGAGTTATGTCAGTGAAGATGAGAACCCTGACTCTGAGTCACACAGGTGCTGTGTTTTCCCCTTGAGCCTGGGTGTGATGTGCAGGTGGGAAGCATGTTTCCATATAAAGATGGTCACGGCTGGTCCTTCTCTAGGGCTGTGGAGGAGGGTGCTGGCTGAGATGCAGGGTGGACACAGCTTCATGTCACCTCTGAAGAATGGGTGATGTTTCTTTTCCAGTACGATACTTACATTTCCATATATGTCTACCTGCGTCTATGTTATAGGTGTACTAGTTGGCTAGTGTGGCCATTACAGAATAACAGACAGGCTGGATTAAAGAACAGCAATGGTTTCCTCTGAGGCCTGGAGGCAAGAAGTCTAAGGTCACGGTGTCAGCAGGTTTGGGTCCTTCTCAGGCCTTTCTCCTTTGCTTGCAGGTGGACCTCTTTTCACTGAGTCCTCAGGTGGTCTTTTCTCTGTGTGTGTGTGTGCATCCCTGGTGTACTTGTCTGTTCATTATTCCTCCTCTGAAGTGTGACAAAGACCCCTGACCACCCCTTAGCCAACAAGATCCTTGTAATTCTCTTCTCAACTCGTCTTGACCTGTGGGCTTCTGTGTTTATATTTGCATGGCCAGGTTTTGTCAAGAGGTCTGCTAAGTGAGAATAATGAGAATCCCCTACCCTTGAACTCTGATCACCCGCAGTATTTGATCAAAGCCATCAAACCTCCTATCACCCACATGGTATCTGATCACCCTGGTCTCCCTTTAGCAAGAGTCCTTTTGAGGCTATGTAACCAGAATCCCCTTAGCTTGTATTTCTTCTCTTAATAATTTCCAGTCCACTCCACCCCACGGTGTTCTTGGCCATAAGCCCTCACTTGCCAGGCTGTATTTGGAATTAAGGCAAATTTCCAAGGCTGCATCCCATATGTAACAGCGAGTTTTGTCTTCAGGCTTTGGATGAGCTTTATATTGGAAACATGGGTATCATTTCACCACCCACTGCCATATAACTCACGCCTGAATGAAGCTGATGTCTCATATACATTTTCCCTAAGTCCACTCACAGCCATTTGTGCGTAGGGACACTAGAATGTTTCTCAGCCCTATGCCTGGGACTACTTTAAACAACTGCCAAGAATCACAGACATGTGAAAAGCATGGCACTAATTTGACCTCAGAAAGTGCTCAGTTACAGGACGGAAATTGAAACAAGAAAAGAGAGCATCACCTTGACTGACCTCAGCTGGGATGTGTGTGTGTGTGTGTGTGTGTGTGTGTGTGTGTGTGTGTGCGCGCGCGCATGTGTGTTGCGTGATTCAAACAAGCATCTGCATTGTAAATGTCTGTGAATGACCAGAAAATGACAGTATTTATTTTTGGGTGCTCATAAAAGCTAGAAGCAGGTGAATTTGCAGATATGGAATCTGTGAATAACGAGGATAATTTCATGTGCAGTATTGGAGCGCTCTGGCATTAGAGTCTATAACACTGCCTGCTGCCGAATTCAGAATGCTTGTGCAGGTTGCCTGAAAGCAGGACGGTGTGTCTCTTTCTTCCACATCAACAAAAGCAAAACAACAATTAATACTGTTTAAAAATCCCATGTGCACTCTCAGGATATTTTCCAGTTTCACGGACTTCAGGCTCAAATTGAACATTATGGAGAGCCGCAGGGTTGTTCTGAGGTCCTCTGAGAAAACGGTAAAAAAAGAAATGGAAAAACACCTTAATTTTTGAGTATTAAATGTGTCTGTGCATAGGAATATATATATATATATATATATATAAATATACACAACTATAATACAAATAAAAATTAAGCAAATATGTACATGCACACAAAAATTTCTAGACACTTCATAATCCACAGCAATGAAACATTAGGATACAGAACAGGGTCTCTGGTAGAGATCCTGGACCGGAAGAGGAAAGCACAGGTTCTAACAAGAATTCCCTCCAAGCACCTATATGCACCTGCTGCAGGTGTCAGCCCTGTACTTGTTGAGTCCTGTGCGCCCCCTGGTGGTTACGGGTCTCCGTGCAGGGAGGTTTCTGTCTGGGTTCACCCTGACTTCCCCTCACTGTGTCTTTCGCACAGTAATACACGGCTGTGTCCTCAGTTGTCAGGCTGCTCAGCGATAAGTAGACTTGGCTCTTGGAGGTGTCCCTGGTGATGCTGAGCCGGGACTTAAGAGTTGGGTTATAGCCTGTGCTTCCAACAGTATTTATACCCCCAACCGACTCCAGCCCCTTTCCTGGAGCCTGGCGGACCCAGCCTACACCATAGCTGCTTAATGAGAATCCAGAGACAGTGCAGGTGAGGGAGATGGTCTGGGAGGGCTTCACCAGGCTGGGTCCAGAGTCCTGCAGCTGCACCTGGGACAGGATACCTGTGGACAGAGAGAACCACGGTGATTCATGGGCTCAGATGCAGCTTCCCCATGTGCTCACGTCTGAATCCCTGAGACACTCACCTCTGGGAGCTGACACCAGGAAGACGAAGAACCACAGCGGATTCATCTTCCTGCAGGTGCGATTCAGGAAGCCCAGAAGTTCTCTTCAAGCCTGAGGAGAAACCCGCATTTAAGTGAACAGGTACTTTGCTTTCACCTTGTGTCAAAGGGGATATTTGCATAAGGGAGGGACTTTTTTATAAAAAGCAGAAAGTAGTGAAGGGAGGTCCAAGTCTCTGGGGCTTCACCTGAGGAGGGTGCTGACTGTGCCCACAGAGAACTCCGCCTCCACCTGGGGACCCCTCCCTATGCCCGGGGGACTCTGTGTCCAGGAATGAAATGATGCTGAAGGGCGAGTCAGGAAATCAGCTGTGCTCAAGGATTAACGGCAGATTTGGGGAATAAATTTAAATCCCATGGATGTATATATTTCACATAAATACCCATCACACATTCAGGGTCCTCCAAGATGTCAGACACAGACTCTTTTTGTTTCTTTTCTGCATGATCTCCTGTTTATTAGCTGGATGCGCAAGTGTTTGAGAGAAACCATACATGTATAAATCACACTGAATTCAGACAAAGTTAGGTAAAATTTAATGTTTATCATAATTCACAACGGACTTTGTGTTTCCCTTAGTGTGGGTGAACATTTCTTCACCTGAAACAGTTTAAATTTTATCAAGAGTTGCTCTGGAGGTGGATTTATTCTTAACAACTAAACACACCGTGTATTTTGTGGACAAGGTGGTCATTCTTGCTGAGATGGTCATGGATCCCAGAACTGCTGACGTGGCTAGTAGCCTGACCTGCCTGTGTCCTGTGCGCAACTGAGTGTCTGCAGGAACACCGTAAGCTTCAGGGCTCCTTCCTTGCAGGTGCATCTTGAGGAATCCCCAGAGCTAGCAAGATCTAAGAACAGACAGCTCCTGGAAGCTCCTCAGGACTCCAACATGCTGAGCAGGTGACCTGAACACAGTGCACAGACTCACTCCTTTTAGAATTGTTCATTTCTAACTCTGCCACAGGCAGTGACATTGGAGCTCAGGGAACACAGTTCCCAATGCACTGGGTGAGCGAACATGCATGATTCTTGGAAGTAAACCTTCACAGTGAATGGCTTGCAGAGTATGAGGGTGTCATGGTCAGAGGAAAGTCCTCACCTCAGGAAGCAGGTTCCCTTGAACCATCCACCAGAGAGCAGCTCTCCCGAGTCCCTGGGTCAGTGAGTCCTGGGACTGTGCCTGAGGTCATATAAATAAATGGTGCTGGAGAGCAGAACACAGCTCCATCGCATCTCGCTGTCAGCACTGAGGATATGGCCTCACCATCTGCATTTCAGTCTGCAAGGGTGTAAATTGGGGATCACGATGGTAATGGTATGTGTGAAATTTATAGTGGGTTGGCCAGGGGTGTTGAATGCTGACATGAGTGTCATCAGTGATGTTACTTTTCCTGGGAACCAGAAAGACCAATGTGAGGCCCCATGTCTGACTGACACCCTGTCATGTAGCGCTGGCTCCACTCCTGCCCTGAGAGGTCACACCTGTGTGTCTGGGGCAGGGCAGCTCTCCCTCAGCCCAGTGATTTCACCTGTACACTGACTGATGTCGAGCCTGCTGTCTGTGAGAAGATATTTACTCCATACTCTTTCATGAACAGAGTACTATACTTCTAGCTTTTCCAATAATATTTGCAGAGAAATTAAACACTAAAGCATCTGCCTGCTTGAATGTGGATAATAGGAGAGCCAACCACAGTGATATGGGCAAGAATCACAGCACAATCTGCACCCTGTTGTCAGGACCTGAAAATTGAGCTGATACGCTGTTGGATAGGAACTTTCCCACAAAAGATCCCATGGCTTAGGAAGTGAAAGTTTAACCTCACTTTTCATTGTAATAGAAACACAACAACTAATAATTGAGAAGCATAAGAAATACATTTAAAATTTACCCAGAGGCAAGCTAGAGATTGGCAGAAAATATTTGCAAAAGACATATCTAGTATATCTGATTGTTATCTAATATGTACCAAGAAGCCTTAAACTCAACCATAAGAAAGAAACAAAAGGATTAAAAATTGGGCTAAAATCCTTAACAGACACCTGACCGAAAAGACAAAGAGTTTGCAAATAAGGCTGTGGGAGAACATATGCCACAGGGAAGTGCCAATCAGAACAAGGACATATCCCTGAAAACTTACAAGAGTGGATCAGATCAGGACTCTGAGAACCTTAAACACCTGCAGGATGTGCAGCAGCAGGGGGTCCATTCACAGCTGGTGGGGATGCAGAATGGGATGCACCTTGGGACACATTTTGGGGGCTTCCTGCAAAACTAAGCATACCCGTATCTATGTTTTAGCAGTAGTGCTCCTTTGTATGTATCTGAAAGACAGTAAGACTTTAGTCCAGAGAAAACCCTGCACACGATGCTTATTTAGTTTATTTATATTTGCCAAAATTTGGAAAAAACCAAGATGTCCTTTCATAGGGAATGACTAATAAACTGTGTGCATCCAGACAATGGACACTGAAATGTCACACTGATTAGGAAGAAATATCGAATGGTGAGATGCAAATGCAGAAAAGAGGTGCCAGAAGAACACACCTGGCAAGGTGATGACAGCAGAGTGACAGTGGCCGTGAGGACTGAGGTTCCTAAGAGTTTGTACAGCGTGAGGCTGAAGACAAGACAACTTGGGTTTGTCAGGAGGGAAATCTCGTCCTCTGCCCCTCTTGAGTTCCTGAGGCTGGACTGATAATAAAACTAACAAAGACAGATTGATAGGAGAAAAGAAAACCATTTTAACCATAGGCATGGACGTGCCATAGAAAACGACCCAGAAGTGACCAAAGCAGGCAGCTTTTATATTTTTAGACAAAGATGCAATATTTGTGAGGAATTGGTAGAAGGAGGAAATGTGTGCTCTTGGTGCTCAATTAGTGAAGAACCTAAGCAGGGTTTGGGGGTGGCTAGTGCATTAATGAAAGAGCAAGGTTTGTTCATAGAAGCTTCTGGGCCTGAATTCCCCATCCCTGGTGATAAGAGTGTCCCTCTGCAATGGAAAGCAGGGTCCGGTTGCTCGGTGCTGAAAAGCCAATAAAGAGGCAAAGTTGGTAGAAAGGAAAGTTTGCTTTATTTTGGCTGCCTGCACCCGGGGGTGGGGGACAGACCTCTCTCCAAAGGACACCCCGCACTGAGAATCTGTGGGAAAGCGCTTTTACTGGTGGAAGGAGGGGCTACGGGCAGAAACGGCAGAGTCAACTGTGACAGTCATCTTGCAATTGGCCATGTGGTGGTCTGATCAGCCTCATCTTGATTGTTTCAAGTAGAGTTAATCTTCAGTTCCAGGGTCGGTTTGTTCCCATTTCTTTGAGGCCAGTTCTTGGAATTGCGGCCGCTTATGTCACGGCTACAGTCTGGTCATCATGCAGTTAACGTCTTCCTCCTGGTGGGAGTTTCTGTATCTATAAGACGGCTCACGGGCCACGGACAAGAATATTATCTATAGCCCGTGAGGAGGAACTAAAGGTCCTTGATTTGCTTAATGACTAAACTATTATTATTTTGTTTTGTTGGACACTTTTCGTTTCTTTCTAGATTTGCTCGCTTCTCTGATTAACTTCCACTTAGCCTAAATTTTTTGCACAGAAAAAACGCAAGCAGGAAGCCTGGGGTAAAGGACCATTTCACTTCCACCTCCAGGTACAGGGAGAGCACCTTTCACATGGGAGGATTATTTCTTGCTTCAGGGTGACAGGGAGGAAGGTCACTGGCTCTGTCTTCCGTCACTTTGAGGCATATTTTCGGGTGGCCTACCCTGGGCGCCAACACTCAGGGCCTCCTTTATTATTTTCTTTCTACATATGCACACCAAGCATGTGATGTAGGTAACGGTTTACTTGAATCCTACAGATGTGAAGCTAAAGTGCAGCCTGGAATTGGCATGTGATGCGCTGAAGAGCACCCATCAGCACACAGTGAGAGCTCGTATCCAGGCCTCGGCTTCTCCACCCTGGACCTGGCCTCCCCTGCAAAGCTTCCTGGACAGAGATGGGCCTGCCTGTAGGTCTGCAGGACTCTTCGTGGAGTGAGAACCTGAGTGATTTTCCTGCATTTTAGTGCTCACCTAAGATGCTGTGGTGAAGAAAGGAGAATAGATTTGTTTTTAGCAGCTTCTGAAAATTCATGTTATTATCCACCTGACTATAAAGTTTCCCTGCCAACTATATATGTGTCTATTGGTAATAGCTTTGACGATGAATATTTGACATAAAATAAACTGCACAGTAGAACAGGATGCAGGTCTTATCTAAGCCTATAGGGATTCTATTGGGCCTGGAAGCAAGGAGCACATGTAGAAACACCCCCACCCACGTCCCCTCTCAGTGGCATCATTCCCAGAGACCCACTGAGGATCCGGGGCTGCTCAGCGCATTTATGCTTCTCATGCAAGAGGTTAGCAGGCAAGTGAACAGCCAGCATCCTGGCAGGCACAGCTGGTCTACAGTAGGGCAGGGCTGAGATATCATAATGACGAAGGAAGTATATGTGTAACTGTTTATACATCCGCTGGAATAGTTTTGAAACGGCTCAGTTTAGACAAGATTTAGACAAGGGAAAACCTGAATATCGAACTTTGAGTCTCTGCCTTTCATATATGACATTTTCCCCCCTATTTCGAAAAGTCTTTCTAGTTGAGAGACTGAATGTGTAAGTAAAGAACCATGGATGAGTACAGAGAGGTTCCCCAGGGAAAACTGCTATATGGAGAGGAAACCACAGACCCTTAGAGGAAAGCAGCCCTTCACTACCATCTGCACCTGGTCCTGGGGCTGAAACACACAGTTGTATGTCCTGAGTGCCTGCTGCATCTGCCCTCCTGTCTCTCTGCAAGGAGGTTTGTGTCTGGGCTCACACTGACTTCCCCTCACTGTGTATCTTTCGCACAGTAATACACGGCCGTGTCCTCAGATCTCAGGCTGTTCATTTGCAGATACAGCGTGTTCTTGGAGTTGTCTCTGGAGATGGTGAATCGGCCCTTCACAGAGTCTGCATAGTATGTGCTACCACCACTCCAATTAATAGCTGAGATCCACTCCAGCCCCTTCCCTGGAGCCTGGCGGACCCAGCTCATGGCATAATCATCAAAAGTAAATCCAGAGGCTGCACAGGAAAGTCGCACAGATGCTCCTGGCTTCACCAAGCCTCCCCCAGACTCCACCAGCTGCACCTCACACTGGACACCTGCAAACACAGAGACATCCTGGTCAGGAGACTGTCACACATCCACTGATTCCCTCACTCAGATCCACTCACATCATCAGTGTCTCTTGCTCTCCATAAATTACCTTGTAAAATAGCCACAAGGACAAGCCAGCTCAGCCCAAAGTCCATGGTGAGTGTTCTGTCCTGAACCCCAAATGGAGCACGTGGGAATCCCGGGCTGGAGCTCCTCTCCCAGAGCTGCCGGGTCAGGGCTGGGGCTGCTTTATATCAGCAGAGGAAGGACCCTATTTGCATGACCTTCTAGTATATAAAAGGCTATGTCTTTGAATGTCCTCAGAAAGGGCAGGGTCTCAGAGCAGGTGTGAGAGTCTTGAGTTTGTGGTGTTGATAGCATTTGGGAAACATAGCTTTCTTTGTATGATTGTTCCAGAGTAAACACTTAGGACCCATATGTCATTTTACATATGCACACACGTCCCGTGATGTAGCTGTCATTGTTACCCTCATATTAGAGGTGTAAACTGCACCCAGAGGGATGGAGGGTGTGTGTAGTGTCCAAGGAGAAACATGGGGTGACCGTGAGACCCAGCATCTGCACCTGAGCTCTGCGCCAGGCTGCTCCCTGGAACCTACTACAGGACAGAGTTGGAGCTGCCGGGTGAGGTTTGCAGATCCCCCTCCTGTAATGAGGTCATGATGACTTTGCTCTCTTCTCGTGTTTACCTAACATGTATGGAGGGGGTCGGGGTTGATGACAAGTATTTTCAGGAGTCTCTTATGTTTCAGTATCTTCCCTTCACTCCTTCCCTCCCAAGTCATGCATTTCTTTATTTGTAATTACTTTAACGAGGTTCTTGACATACAATAAAGCGCACACACTCAGAATGAACACTCTGATAAGTGCTGACGGAGGCATCAGCATTATCAGGAGAGAACAAATCACTTCCTCTCATCATTTTCAGTAGTTTCTGGGTTTCCTCCTTCCTGTCCCTTCTTATCTTCAGTCCTGTCCCCACATCACCGTTGATCTTTCCCTGTTATCTCAGATTACTTTTCATTTTCTATAATTTATAAAAGTGGGAACATAATATATGTGTTCTTATTGTTTATTTTACTCAGCACAAATAGTTGTGAATACTCTTATATTATTGTGTGTATCAAGAATCCTTGGTTTTAATAACAGGTTGCATTTAAAGAATGATCATAGCATGATTGGCTTATTTATTAAGCTGATTTGTGATATTGGAACTGTTTCCAGTTTCTGGTGTTACAATAAAGCTGATACTTGTCTTGGAGATGCAGAGAGATGAGAAGCTGGGGAAATGCTTCTTATTTACTGTTCTTAAAACAGCCTCAAAATGTGACCAGTTGCACATTATCAAAATCTCACCAATATATCAGATAATTATAGAACGAAGACAGCAACAAATTTAAATCTTGGAGAGACAGAAATGCTCACAGAATATCAAAGAATAAGAATGTTAATCCTGACATAGGTTGCTGACTGGAATAACATCTACTACAAGATTAAACTAGAAATGGATGCCTTGAGGTGGAGTGTGGTTGGGGTGTAATCGTGTCCCAACGTCTAACTATGTCGCCAGGTTCAGCGTGGTCCTGCTAAAGTGTGAGTCAGGTGGTGTTACCTCTCTATCCACACAGGTGTGTCTTCCTACCTGGGACAGCGCAGGATTCCTGCCTGAGCTCTTAGGTCCTCCTGCATCCTGGGGAGGAGGACCTTGGCCCTGGGCTTGGATCTGCACTGTTTCATAGCATCTCCGTTCACAGTGTGACCTTTGTCCCCTCATCCAGTCCCACTGTGCCATATACTTACCACATATGAAATGATGAAATAGGATCGCATGAGGAAATGAATAATCACGTTCCAGGTGCTGACTGACGCACAAAACCCTGCCAAAAACCCTTGACAGTTTCCACTGACAGCAGCTCTTTACTTTGTTCACCATCTCTGCTTAGGGAGGGCCTGGAAGGGAAGCCCACCCTGCCCCATGCAGGGTCGCTGTGAGAGGCTCAAGTTCAGCTGCAGGACCTGCTCCTGTGATGCACACTCATGTGTGAGGGAGGGTGACCCTGATTGTAGGCTGGGGCCTGAGCCGGGTCTGAGGACTGGGCCTTGGGTCCACCTTGTGTGGACATTGCTTGGGCTCTGACTTCCTTTCAGCACGATGCCTGGGACAGCTGAGTGGTCTCTGCATCAGAGCCCTTCCTCCTTGCAGTCACTTACACACGTAGACAGACCTTAATGTAAGACCCCAGACGTCATGCTCGTAATATTAACATAACTGGCTTGAAACTTATATCTCCATCATCGACTGCCCGTGAATTATTGTGGTCTCTTCATTTACAGTTGAGAAAAAAATGGAAGCAACAAATACGTTCTTCCATAAATTAGTACATAAACAATGCGTGAGGTATTCATGCTGTGGAATTTTATTCAGCAATTTAAATATTTAACTATTATACCATGAAAGGACCTGAGAGAATCCTAAATGCATATTGCTATTTAAAAATTCAGTCTGAAAACGTTCAATTTCACCTATTTCACATTTGGGAAAATTTCAGTCTATATCTAAAGCAAGTGGATGAGCATTTAGCAGGAATTGGGGAGAAGTTTGATATGTGAAACATGGGCAATATTTAAGGACAGTGAAATTCTTGTCTATGAAATTGCAGGGGTGGAAACATTGCACTATGGACTTGTCAAAATATATAAAGTAATAGCAGAAAGAGTGAACCTTATTGAATATAAATGTAAATTTCATTTATGAGTCAGAGACTCAAGGATGGAATGATGCACACTGTAGAGTTGATACCTAATATTATAGTGAATTTATGAATTCACATGTCTGAAGATGGTGGGAAAATAGGTTTTGACCTAAGTGACTTTGGAAATGAGTGGAGTCTGATGGGTAAGTTGTTAGCCACTGCATGTAAGCACTAGAGCCTGGTGGATAATGGTATTTCCATCAGGAATCAGGCTAAGCATTCAGTTACTACTGTGAATGTGGGATTGAACAATTAGTAGCTGTATGGCATCGGTGGAGCCAGGCTTCTCACTGTTGGATGGAAAGTAACAGACAAGCAAGGTGGAAAGGCTGGATTTAACCATGTGATGTTGCACTAGGATCAGAGATGTAAGAATGATCTCACTTTTACCTTAACACATGTCAGAAGGTGAGATACAGAGATAGTTGCAGACGTGTGTGTGTATACATGGGGTAGTGTACACAGATATATTTCCAAGGTTTTTTAGCGTATAGGGTCTAGAGCTAATGCTCCCAGTAGACAGGACACCAGCATTAGTATCCTAATACCCAATCTTCTGATTCCTATTACTATTCTCCAGAAAAGGATCCGCAACTCAGCTGCGGCTTGGCTAATTCTAGGGCCAGAGAAGAGCATACACATGATTATTCTGAAGATTCTTGTAGCACCAGAAAGTAAGGAAGTGTTCAAACAAATGGATGGGGGCCCGTAAAGAGGATACAGGAGACAATCTGAAAGAGCTTCCCATGGTTGACAAGTGGTAACAATTACAGAAGGAAAGAAAATGCCTTAGTATATAATCTTCACACAAGGTATGAATCAAATACCTTGATTCATACTTATAGAAAGAGATTGAATAAATATATCTAATGGGGAAGGTAGGAGCAATCTCCCTTAAGGAATAACTTCAGGAACCTCATCATGGTCATCCTCCCTTCAAGAAGGTGGACTTAACCCTCCATCCCTGAAAGTGGCCTGGAGTATGGCCATGGCAGAAATTATGTGTGTCCTTGAGTTTCATGATGAATCTTTAGGTATAATATCCCAAACATCATTCATAAAATAAATTTGTAATTTTTCTGTATCCATTAAAATTTCTCTCCTGAAAACTAGAACAGCAACAGTAACGATAACTTCACTGAGAAGGGAATTAGGCACAGACGTGGAGAATGTGCTTTCTAGTATCATATTTATAAAGGATTTGTATCATGAATATACAGTCACAGCACAGCTCAACAACAGCAACAAAAAATGAAAATAATGAACACTTTGCCCGTGATCTGAAGATGCTTCCGCAAAGAAGAGATAAAAGGTTTTCACAAGATTCTTCATTAAGGAAACATAAAAGAACACGATGATGGGATATTGATACTCACTTATTACAACAGTCAAAGCAGAAAATACTAAGAAATTCAAATATAGGGGATGGTGTAGAGCAAAAGGCCCCTCATCTGCTTGCTGGAAGGAAAGCCAATGGCCGCCAGTTGGAATATATTTGTCGATTTCTTAGAGAGAAAACCAGACACTCACCATGGGATTGAGGAGTGAGCTAGAAAAGTATTTACAAAATTTGTTTGAATATTTATGTTTATTCAAATAACTTCATACGGATGCTTGTATCATCTTTACACCTTCGAGCCTTTATCACTACCTAAAAAAGGTTATGTAGTCAGTTTTTATGGTTATTTTCCATATGGTTAGGATATACCTGTTTCTGTTCCCTTTTATCTATCTCTCTATTTTATCTAATAATCTATTATCAATCTCCACACTAGATAACAAGGTACAGGAAACACAGCCTACATGTTACAGCCCAGCCTGTGTCCCGACATTTTCAAAGGTCCTCTGAGCAGAAAATGACTGCAGTGCTATATGGACATCAATTTCTGAATATCAACACGACTCATAGTATTCAAGTGAAAGGCATTGCATGAGGCAGGGCTGGAGAGATTGTCAGGACGAGAGGATTAGGAAATCCGTCTGATGGTGGAAAGCAGATTTAAAGTTCAACAGTAAAAATTTTTTATGTCATTAAATGATTAAAAACTTGACAACTAATAACAGAAAGTAATGACCTAATCTTCAAATAAAGGTCTCATGAAGAAATATTTCTGTGCGGCTCGTCCAAAGATAGATGGGGAAAGACAGAAAAGCCTGACTCCATGAAAAAAGTCTCAAGTTTAGGGACAAGAAATTTCCCTGGAATCATTGTTTCTTAGTTGCGGCATGTGTACTCTTAGTTGTGACATACATGCGGATTTATCTTCCCAACCAGAGATTGAACCTGGGCCCCCTGCATTGGGAGCTCAGAATCTAACCACCCACTGGGCCACCAGGGAAGTCTCTCCCTGGAATTATTACGGTTGAAGCCTGCAGGGGCGGCAATGATCAAGGGGAGAAGCCACAGCTTTAATAAAAAATCCCTCCATGACATCTTCTGCATCTGCCCTGAAATAGGTCCTCTTGTTTCCTGATGACCCTGCGCGCCCCCTGGTGGTTTGAGCGGCCCCTGCAGGGACGGTCATGTCTGGACTCACCCTGACTTCTCACTGAACCTCCTGGGACAGTAACACAGGGCTGTGTCCTAGGTCATCACGGAGCTGAGCTGCAGGGAAAACTGAATTTGTGAGGTGTCTCTGGAGGTGGAGAGTCATTTCTGGAGAGACAGCCAGTGTGCTGTGCTATTCCGAGACCCAAAGCACCCCAGTCACCCCAGCCCTTTCCCTGGGGGCTGAGGGATCCAGTCCCAGCAGTCAGCACTGTTTGTGATGGAGAATCCATAGACTGAGCGGGTAAGGGAGAGGTTCTCCAATAGTCCTGGGTCCGATTCCTGCCCCAGCACGTGGGACAGGACACCTGGGGAAGGACAAACAAGGAGACACCCACTTCACAGATGTCACCCCATAACTCCACCTTCCTCAGACCCAGGAGATGCTCACAGCTGAGGGATGGCAGCAAGAGGAGGAATGACCAGAAGATTTTCATGTTCATTTTGATTAATGCTTTGACTTTCAGAGAGTTATGTCAGTGAAGGTGAAAACCCTGACTCTGAGTAGCACAGGTGCTGTGTTTTCCCCTTGAGCCTGGGTGTGATGTGCAGGCGGGAAGCATGTTTCCATATAAAGATGGTCACGGCTGGTCCTTCTCTAGGGCTGTGGAGGAGGGTGCTGGCTGAGATGCAGGGTGGACACAGCTTCATGTCACCTCTGAAGAATGGGTGATGTTTCTTTTCCAGTACGATACTTACATTTCCATATATGTCTATCTGCGTCTATATTATAGGTGTATTAGTTGGCTAGCGTGGCCGTTACAGAAAAACAGTTTGTGCAGCTTAAACAACAGCAATGGATTCCTCTCAGGCCTGGAGGCAAGAAGTCTAAGGTCACGGTGTCAGCAGGTTTGGGTCCTTCTCAGGCCTTTCTCCTTTGCTTGCAGGTGGACCTCTTCTCACTGAGTCCTCAGGTGGTCTTTTCTCTGTGTCTGTGTGCATCCCTGGTGTACTTGTCTGTTCATTATTCCTCCTCTGAAGTGTGACAAAGACCCCTGACCACCCCTTAGGCAACAGGCTCCTTGTAATTCTCTTCTCAACTAGTCTTGACCTGTGGGCGTCTGTATTTATATTTGCATGGCCAGGTTTTGTCAAGAGCCCTGCTAAGTGAGAATAATGAGAATCCCCTACCCTTGAACTCTGATCACCCGCAGTATTTGATCAAAGCCATCAAACCTCCTATCACCCACACAGTTTCTGATCACCCTGGTCTCCCTTTAGCAAGAGTCCTTTTGAGTCTATGTAACCAGAATCCCCTTAGCTTGTATTTCTTGTCTTAATAATTTCCAGTCCACTCCACCCCACGGTCTTCTTGGCCATAAGCCCCCACTCGCCAGGCTGTATTTGGAATTAAGGCAAATTTCCAAGGCTGCATCCCATATGCAGCAGCGAGTTTTGTCTTCAGGCTTTGGATGAGGTTTATATTGGAAACATGAGTATCATTTCACCACCCACGGCCATATAACTCATGCCTGAATGAAGCTGATCTGTCATGTACATTTTCCCTAGGTCCACTCACAGCCATTTGTACGTAGGGACACTAGAATGTTTCTCAGCCCTATGTCTGTCACTACTTTAAACAATTGCCAAGAATCACAGAGATGTGAAAAGCATGGCACTAATTTGACCCCAGAAAGTGCTCAATTACAGGACGGAAATTGAAACAAGAAAAGAGAGCATCACCTTGACTGACCTCAGCTGGGAGAGTGTGTGTGTGTGTGTGTGTGTGTGTGTGTGTGTGTGTGTGTGCGCGCGCGCATGTGTGTTGCATGATTCAAACAAGCAGCTGCCTTGTAAATGTCTGTGAATGACCAGAAAATGACAGTATTTATTTTGGGGTGCTCATATAAGCTAGAAGTAGGTGAATTTGGAGATATGGAATCTGTGAATAACGAGGATAATTGCATGTGCAGTATTGGAGCGCTCGGCCTTAGAGTCTATAACAATGCCTGCTGCAGAATTCAGAATGCTTGTGCAGGTTGCCTGAAAGCAGGACGGTGTGTCTCTTCCTTCCACATCTACAAAAGCCAAACAACAATTAATACTGTTTAAAAATCCCATGTGCACTCTCAGGATATTTACCAGTTTCACGGACTTCAGGCTCAAATTGAACATTATGGTGAGCCGCAGGGTTGTTCTGAGCTCCTTTGAGAAAAAGGTAAATCGAGAAATGGAAAACACCCTTAATTTTTGAGTATTATATGTGTCTCTGCATATGAATATATATAAATACACAAATATAATAAAAATAAAAATTAAACAAATATGTACATGCACACAGAATTTTCTAGACATTTCATAATCCGCAACAATGAAACATTAGAATACAGAGCAGGGTCTCTGGTGGAGATCCAGGGCAGGAAGAGGAAAGCACAGGTTCTAACAAGAATTCCCTCCAAGCACCTATATGCACCTGCTGCAGGCCTCAGCCCTGTACTTGTTGGGTCCTGTGCGCCCCCTGGTGGTTACGGGTCTCCGTGCAGGGAGGTTTGTGTCTGGGCTCACACTGACTTCCCCTCACTGTGTCTCCGGCACAGTAATACACGGCTGTGTCTTCAGTTGTCAGGCTGCTCAGCGATAAGTAGACTTGGCTCTTGGAGGTGTCCCTGGTGATGCTGAGCCGGGACTTAAGAGTTGGGTTATAATATGCGCTTCCACCACTATATATCCACCCAACCGACTCCAGCCCCTTTCCTGGAGCCTGGCGGACCCAGCCTACAGCATAGCTGGTTAATGAGAATCCAGAGACAGTGCAGGTGAGGGAGAGGGTCTGGGAGGGCTTCACCAGGCTGGGTCCCGACTCCTGCAGCTGCACCTGGGACAGGACACCTGTGGACAGAGAGAACCACGGTGACTCATGGGCTCAGATGCAGCTTCCCCATGTGCTCACGTCTGAATCCCTGAGACACTCACCTCTGGGAGCTGACACCAGGAAGACGAAGAACCACAGTGGATTCATCTTCCTGCAGATGCGATTCAGGAAGCCCAGAAGTTCTCTTCAAGCCTGAGGAGAAACCCAAATTTAAGTGAACAGGTACTTTGCTTTCACCTTGTGGTCTAAGGGGATATTTGCATAAGGGAGGGACTTTTTTATAAAAAGCAGAAAGTAGTGAAGGGAGGTCCCAGTCTCTAGGGCTCCACCTGAGGAGGGTGCTGACTGTGCCCACAGAGAACTCAGCCTCCACCTGGGGACCCCTCCCTATGCCTGGGGGACTCTGTGTCCAGGAATGAAATGATGCTGAAGGGCGAGTCAGGAAATCAGCTGTGCTCAAGGATTAACGGCAGATTTGGGGAATAAATTTAAATCCCATGGATGTATATATTTCACATAAACACCCATCACACATTCCGGGTCCTCTAAGATGTCAGACACAGACTCCTTTTTTTTTCTTTTCTGCATGATCTCCTGTTTATTAGCTGGATGCGCAAGCGTTTGAGAGAAACCATACATGTGTAAATCACATTGAATTCAGACAAAGTTAGGTAAAATTTAATATTTATCATAATTCACAACGGACCTTGTGTTTCCCTTAACTTGGGTGAGCATTTTAAATTTTATCAAGAGTGGCTCTGGAGGTGGATTTATTCTTAACAACTAAACACACCATGTATTTTGTGGACAAGGTAGTCATTCTTGCTGAGATGGTCATGGATCCCAGCCCTGCTGACATGGCCAGTAGCCTGACCTGCCTGTGTCCTGTGCACAACTGAGTGTCTGCAGGAACATCGCGAGTTTCAGGGCTCCTTTCTTGCGGGTGGACGTTGAGGAATCCCCAGGGCTATCATGGTCTAAGAACAGACATCTCCTAGAAGTTCCTCAGGACTCCAACATGCTGGGCAGGTGACCTGGTCACAGTGCACAGACTCACTCCCTCTAGAAGTGTTCATTTCTAATTCTGTCACAGCCAGTGAAATTGGAGCTCAGGGAACACAGTTCCCACTGCACTGGGTGAGAGAACATGCATGATTCTTGGAAGTAAACCTTCACAGTGAATGGCTTGCAGAGTATGAGGGTGTCATGGTCAGAGGAAAGTCCTCACCTCAGGAAGCAATTTCCATAGAAAAGACCACCGGAGAGATGCTCTCCTGAGTCCCTGGGTCAGTGAGTCCTGGGACTGTGCCTGAGGTCATTTAAGTAAATGGTGCTGGAGAGCAGAACACAGCTCCATCGCCTCTTGCTGTGGGAAGTGAGGATGTGCCTTCACCATCTGCATTTCAGTCTGCAAGGTGTAAATTGGGGATCACGATGGTAATGGTATGTGTGAAATTTATAGTGGGTTGGCCAAGGTTGTTGAATGCTGACTTGAGTGTCATCAGTGATGTTACTTTTCCTGGGAACCAGAAAGACCAATGTGAGGCCCCATGTCTGACTGACACCCTGTCATGTAGCGCTGGCTCCACTCCTGCCCTGAGAGGTCACACCTGTGTGTCTGGGGCAGGTCAGCTCTCCCTCAGCCCAGTGATTTCACCTGTACACTGACTGATGTCGAGCCCGCTGTCTGTGAGAAGATACTTACTCCATACTCTTTCATGAACAGAGTACTATACTTCTAGCTTTTCCAATAATATTTGCAGAGGAAATTAAATACTAAAGCACCTGCCTGCTTGAATGTCGATAATAGGAGAGCCAACCACAGTGATATGGGCAAGAATCACAGGACAAGTCTGGACCCTGTCGTCACGACCTGAAAATGGAGCTGATGCGCTGTGGGATAGGGGAGCGGAAGGGATGGCATCTAAAACCTGGAACCAGGTGGGCCCTTTATTCCCCAGGTGGAAGAAGGGCCTGCATTTGTGCAGATGCCCCAGCATGTGACCTGCCCTTCTGAGCTGGTGGGTTAGAGGAGATCCAGCCAAATTCGTGTTAACATAGAAGGATATGTAACAGGTGTCTTTATGTTTCAGTGGGTGGCGGTGTGTTGTTAGGGCCTATTTAACCCTAGGAAAAATGTGTTCGGTCAGCAGAACTAAAAAAAGTTATTTTTCCTTTGTGGAAAAATTGGAGGGAATTATGTCTGGAGACTGGCTCATATGATAATGCTTGAGGGAATATGCATTAGAGACGCCCAGTGGGTGATGGGAAATGAAGTGGGGAGACTTAAGTCATCTCGCTCTGCAGGTTACCAGTGATGGTCACAGCAAGAGGGCCTGACCATCGTGATGGGAGGGAGAAGGGCTGATGGTGGTGGGTTCATGGGGGCCACGTGGACAGGTCCTTCTGACGGTCTCTGTGTTTTCCCTTATAAAATCTTGAGGGTATAAGCTCAGAATGAGGTGTGGGTTTCAGGGACATTGAGGCCACATGGTTTAGGTCATTTAGTTTGTTTGTTGGAATCACTGAGCAAAGAAGGAGCAGGAGCTATTCTTGGAAATCAGCAGCGTCCTCGTGTGATGTTAGATTTGTTGCCTTAGATGTTACTGACTGTAGAGACATTCGCTGTCCTCCCATTTCATCTTCTAGGTCCACTTGGAATCCAGTTTCAAATGTGAGGGATGTAATGAGACATTTGTTATGAAACAACAAGTTTTCTAAAATTTAAGAGGTATAAGTCAAAGTAATGGAAATGTGTTACTGAGATTGTAATTGTCAAACTCTTCTCTGGAGCAACATAAAATAAAATGAATAATAATATTTCAAGGAATTGATTTTGTTTTCAACCATTGCTAAATCCATTGAATGTTTCAAGTTACCATCATTCATAAACTCAGATCCATCACGGGTAAAATTTATCGTTAGGAAATGGTCACCGTAACTGATGGAATCTCACTCTCTCATCAAGGATCTATATCTCTGTGGACACACAGCACAGTTGTCACCAGCAACACAGGAAGGAGGGTACATCGGTACATTTCTACTTTTCCAGAAGAGCATCTCTGACGAAGTCCCCCCTCTGTTTACCGATTCCATCCTTCTAGTATCTGAAAGAGGCCTTTGAGTGTACTATGACATGCTCCCACATAAAGTTCCCATGGCTTAGGAAGTGAAAGTTTAACTTCACTTTTCATTGTAATAGAAACACAACAACTAATAATTGAGAAGTATAAAAAATACATTTGAAATTTACCCAGAGGCAAGCTAGAGATTGGAAGAAAATATTTGCAGAAGACATATCTACTATATCTGATTGTTATCTAATATGTACCAAGAAGCCTTAAACTCAACCATAAGAAAGAAACAGAAGGATTAAAAAATGGGCTAACATCCTTAACAGACACCTGACCAAATAGACAAAGAGTTTGCAAATAAGGCTGTGGGAGAACATATGTCACAGGGAAGTGCCAACCAGAACAAGGACATATCCCTGAAAACTTACAAGAGTGGATCAGATCAGGACTCTGAGAACCTTAAACACCTGCAGGATGTGCAGCAGCAGGAGGTCCATTCACAGGTGGTGGGATGCAGAACGGGATGCACCTTGGGACACATTTTGGGGGCTTCCTGCAAAACTAAACATACCCGTATCTATGTTTCAGCAGTAGTGCTCCTTTGTATGTATCTGAAAGACAAGAAGACTTTAGTCCAGAGAAAACCCTGCACACGATGCTTACTTAGTTTATTCATATTTGCCAAAATTTGGGAAAAACCAAGATGTCCTTTCATCAGGAATGACTAATAAACTGTGTACATCCAGACAATGGACACTGAAATGCCACACCGATTAGGAAGAAATATCGAATGGTGAGATGCAAATGCAGAAAAGAGATTCCAGAAGAACACACCTGGCAAGGTGATGTCAGCAGAATGACAGTGGCCGAGAGGACTGAGATTCCTAAGAGGTTGTACAGCGTGAGGCTGAAGACAAGACAACTTGGGTTTGTCAGGAGGGAAATCTCGTCCTCTGCCCCTCTTGAGTTCCTGAGGCTGGACTGATAATAAAACTAACAAAGACAGATTAACAGGAGAAAAGGAAACCATTTTAACCATAGGCATGGACGTGCCATAGAAATCGACCCAGAAGTGACCAAAGCAGGCAGCTTTTATATTTTTAGACAAAGATGCAATATTTGTGAGGAATTGGTAGGAGGAGGAAATGTGCGCTCTTGGTGCTCAATTAGTGAAGGACCTAAGCAGGGTTTGGGGGTGGCTAGTGCATTAAAGAAAGAGCAAGGTTTGTTCTTAGAAGCTTCCGGGCCTGAATTCCCCATCCCTGGTGATAAGAGTGCCCCTCTGCAATGGAAAGCAGGGTCCGGCTGCTCGGTGCTGGAAAGCCAATAAAGAGGCAAAGTTGGTAGAAAGGAAAGTTTGCTTTATTTTCGCTGCCTGCACCCGGGGGTGGGGGACAGACTTCTCCCCAAAGGTCACCCTGCACTGAAAATCTGTGGGAAAACAGTTTTACTGGCGGAAGGAGGGGCTACGGGCAGAAACGGCAGAGTCAACTGTGACAGTCGTCTTGCAATTGGCCATGTGGTGGTCTGATCAGCCTCATCTTGATTGTTTTAAGTAGAGTTAATCTTCAGTTCCAGGGTCGGTTTGTTCCCATTTCGTTGAGGCCAGTTCTTGGAATTGTGGCCGCTTATGTCATGGCTACAGTCTGGTCATCATGCAGTTAACGTCTTCCTCCTGGTGGGAGTTTCTGTGTCTATAAGACGGTTCACGGGCCATGGACAAGAATATTATCTATTGCCCTTGAGAGGAACTAAAGGTCCTTGACTTGCTTAGTGACTAAACTATTATTGTCTAGTTTTGTTGGACACTTGTCGTTCCTTTCTAGGTTTTCTCACTTCTCTGATTAAACTTACTATTGGGGTAAAATTTTGGCACAGAGAAATGGCAGGCATAGGGCATGGGGTAAAGGACCGTTTCACTTCCACCTCCAGGTACAGGGAGAGCACCTTTCACATGGGAGGATTATTTCTTGCTTCAGGGTGACAGGGAGGAAGGTCACTGGCTCTGTCTTCCGTCACTTTGAGGCATATTTTCGGGTGGCCTACCCTGGGCGCCAACACTCAGGGCCTCCTTTATTATTTTCTTTCTACATATGCACACCAAGCATGTGATGTAGGTAACGGTTTACTTGAATCCTACAGATGTGAAGCTAAAGTGCAGCCTGGAATTGGCACGTGATGCGCTGGAGAGCACCCATCAGCACACAGTGAGAGCTCGTATCCAGGCCTCGGCTTCTCCACCCTGGACCTGGCCTCCCCTGCAAAGGTTCCTGGACAGAGATGGGCCTGCCTGTAGGTCTGCAGGACTCTTCGTGGAGTGAGAACCTGAGTGATTTTCCTGCATTTTAGTGCTCACCTAAGACGCTGTGGTGAAGAAAGGAGAATAGATTTGTTTTCAGCAGCTTCAGAAAATTCATGTTATTATCCACCTGACTATAAAGTTTCCCTGCCAACTACATATTTGTCTATTGGTAATAGCTTTGACAATGAATATTTGACATAAAATAAACTGCACAGTAGAAAAGGATGCAGGACTTATTTAAGCATATAGGGATTCTACTGGGCCTGGAAGCAAGGAGCACATGTAGAAACACCCCCACCCACGTCCCCTCTCACTGGCATCTTTCCCAGAGACCCACTGAGGATCCGGGGCTGCTCAGCGCATTTATGCTTCTCATGCAAGAGGTTAGCAGGCAAGTGAACAGCCAGCATCCTGGCAGGCACAGCTGGTCTACAGTAGGGCAGGGCTGAGATATCATAATGAGGAAGGAAGTATATGTTTAACTGTTTATACATCTGCTGGGAGAGTTTTGAAACGGGTCAGTTTAGACAAGATTTACACAAGGGAAAACCTGAATATCTAACTTTGAGTCTCTGCCTTTCATATATGACATTTTTTCCCCTATTTCAAAAAGTCTTTGTAATTGAGAGACTGAATGTGTAAGTAAAGAACCATGGATGAGTACAGAGATGTTCCCCAGGGAAAACTGCTATATGGAGAGGAAACCACAGACCCTTAGAGGAAAGCAGCCCTTAACTACCATCTGCACCTGCTGCTGGGGCTGAAACACACACTTGTATGTCCTGAGTGCCCCCTGCATCCCTCCTCCTGTCTCCCTGCAAGGAGGTTTGTGTCTGGGCTCACACTGACTTCCCCTCACTGTGTATCTTTCGCACAGTAATACACGGCCGTGTCCTCAGATCTCAGGCTGTTCATTTGCAGGTACAGCGTGTTCTTGGAGTTGTCTCTGGAGATGGTGAATCGGCCCTTCACAGAGTCTGCATAGTATGTGCTACCACCACTGCTACTAATAGCTGAGATCCACTCCAGCCCCTTCCCTGGAGCCTGGCGGACCCAGCTCATGGCATAGCTACTGAAGGTGAATCCAGACGCTGCACAAGAGAGTCGCAGAGACCCCCCTGGCTTCACCAAGCCTCCCCCAGACTCCACCAGCTGCACCTCACACTGGACACCTGCAAACACAGAGACATCCTGGTCAGGAGACTGTCACACATCCACTGATTCCCTCACTCAGATCCACTCACATCATCAGTGTCTCTTGCTCTCCATACATTACCTTGTAAAATAGCCACAAGGACAACCCAGCTCAGCCCAAAGTCCATGGTGAGTGATCTGTCCTGAACCCCGAATGGAGCACGTGGGAATCTGGGGCTGGAGCTCCTCTCCCAGAGCTGCAGGGTCAGGGCTGGAGCTGCTTTATATCAGCAGAGGAAGGACCCTATTTGCATGACCTTCTAGTATATAAGAGGCTATGTCATTGAATGTCCTCAGAAAGGGCAGGGTCTCAGAGCAGGTGTGAGAGTCTTGGATTTTGTGGTGTTGATAGCATCTGGGAAATATAGCTTTCTTTGTGTGATTGTTCCAGAGTAAACACTTAGGACCCATATGTCATTTTACATATGCACACACGTCCCGTGATGTAGCTGTCATTGTTACCCTCATATTAGAGGTGTAAACTGCACCCAGAGGAATGGAGTGTGTGTATTGTGTCCAAGGAGAAACATGGGGTGACCGTGAGACCCAGCATCTGCACCTGAGCTCTGCGCCAGGCTGCTCCCTGGAACCTACTACAGGACAGAGATGGAGTTGCTGGGTGAGGTTGGCAGATCCCCCTCCTGTAATGAGGTCATGATGACTTTGCTCTCTTCTCGTGTTTGCCTAAAATGTATGGAGGGGGTCAGGGCTGATGAGAAGTATTTTCAGGAGTCTCTTATGTTTCAGTATCTTCCCTTCACTCCTTCCCTCCCAAGTCATGCATTTCTTTATTTGTAATTACTTTAACGAGGTTCTTGACATACAATAAAGCGCAGACACTCAGAATGAACACTCTGATAAATGCTGACGGAGGCATCAGCATTATCAGGAGAGAACAAATCACTTCCTCTCATTATTTTCAGTAGTTTCTGGGTTTCCTCCTTCCTGTCCCTTCTTATCTTCCGTCCTCTCCCCACATCACCGTTGATCTTCCGTGTTACTGCAGGTTACTGTTCATTTTCTAGAATTTATAAAAGTGGGAACATATTTTATGTATTCTTATTGTTATGGCTTATTTTACTCACCAAAAATAGTTGTGAATACTATCATATTTTTGTGTGTATCAAGAATCCTGGTTTTAATAGCAGGTTGCATTTAAAGAATGATCATAGCATGGTTGGCTTATTTATTAAGCTGATGTGTGATATTGGAACTCTCTCCAGTTTCTGCGTGTTACAATAAAGCTGATACTTGTCTTGGAGATGCAGAGAGATGAGAAGCTGAGAAAATGCTTCTTATTTACTGTTCTTAAAACAGCCTCAAAATGCGGCAAGTTGCACATTATCAAATTCTCACCAATATATCAGATTATTATAGAACGAAGACAGCAACAAATTCAAATTTTGGAGAGAGAGAAATGCTCACAGAATAACAAAGAATAAGATTGTTAGTCCTGACATAAGCTGCTGAATGGAATAAAATCTACTACAAGGTTAAACTAGAAATGGATGCCTTGAGGTGGAGTGTGGTTGGGGTGTAATCGTGTCCCAACGTTTCCTAGCTACCTCGGCAGTGTCAGCGTGGTCCTGCTAAAGTGTGAGTCAGGTGGTGTTACCTCTCTATCCACACAGGTGTGTCTTTCTACCTGGGACAGCACAGGATTCCTGCCTGAGCTCTTAGGTCCTCCTGCGTCCTGGGGAGGAGGGCCTTGGCCCTGGACTTGGATCTGCACTGTTTCATAGCATCTCCGCTCACAGTGTGACCTTTGTCCCCTCATCCAGTCCCACTGTGCCATATATTTACCACATATGAAATGGTGAAATAGGATTGCCCTCGGAAATGAGTAATAATGTTCCAGGTGCTGACTGTCACACAAAACCCTGCCACATCCCTTGAGAGTTTCCACTGACAGCAGCTCTTTATTTTGGTCACCATCTCTGCTTAGGGAGGGCCTGGAAGAGAAGCCCACCCTGCCCCATGCAGGGTCACTGTGAGAGGCTCAAGTTCAGCTACAGGACCTGCTCCTGCGATGCACACTCATGTGTAAGTGAGGGTGACCCTGACTGTAGGCTGGAGGCTCAGCCTGGTGTGAGGGCTGGGCCTTGGGCCAACCTGTGCAGACATTGCTTGGGCTCTGACTTTCTTTCAGCACGATGCCTGGGTCAGCTGAGTGGTCTCTGCATCAGAGCCCTTCCTCCGCGCAGTCACTTACACACATAGACAGAGCTTAATGTAAGACCCCAGACGTCATGCTCGTAATATTTCCATAACTGACTTGAAACTTATATATCCATCATCGACTGCCCGTGAATTACTGTGGTCTCTTCATTTACAACTGAGAAAAAATGGAAGCCACTAATACGTTCTTCCATAAATTAGCAGATAAACAATGAGTGATGTATCCATGCTGTGGAATTGTATTCAGCAATGTAAATATTAAACGATTATACCATGAAAGGACATGAGGGAATCCTAAATGCATATTGCTATTTAAAAATTTGGTCTGAAAACACTCAATTTCACCTATTTCACCTTTGGGAAAAGGCAAGTCTATATATAAAGCAAGCAGATGAGCATTTAGCAGGAATTGGGGAGAAGTTAGATATGTGAAAACTGGGCAATATTTAAGGACAGTGAAATTCTTGTCCATGAAATTGCAGTGGTGGAAACATTGCACTATGAAGCTTTCAAAATATACAAAGTAATAGGAGAACCTTTTTAAATATAAATTTCATTTAGAAGTTCAGAGACTGAAGGATAGAACGATGCACACTGTATAGATGATACCTAATATTATAGTGAATTTATGAATTCACATGTCTGAAGACAGTGGGAAAATAGGTTTTGACCTATGTGACTTTGGAAATGAGTGGAGTCTGAAGGCTAAGTTCTAAGCCACTGCACGTAAGCACTAGAGCCTGGTGGATAATGAATTTCCATCAGGAATCAGGCTAAGCATTCAGTTACTACTGTGAATGTGGAATTGAACAATTAGTAGCTGGATGGCATCAGTGGAGCCAGGCTTCTCACTGTTGGATGGAAAGTAACAGACAAGCAAGGAGGAAAGGCTGGATTTACCCAAGTGATGTTGCACTAGGATCAGAGATGTAAGAAGGATCTCACATTTACCTAACACAGGTCAGAAGGTGAGATACAGAGATAGTGGCAGACGTGTGTGTGTATTCGTGGGGTAGTGTACACAGATATATTTCCAAGGTCTTTTAGCTCATAGGGTCTAGAGCTAATGCTCCCAGTAGACAGGACACCAGCACTCATATCCTAATACCCAATCTTGTGATTCCTATTACTATTCTCCAGAAAAGGATCCGCAACTCAGCTGCGGCATGGCTAATTCTAGGGCCAGAGAAGAGAATATACATGATTATTCTGAAGATTCTTGTAGCACCAGAAAGTAAGGCAGTTCACACTCATGGATAAAGCACAAAATACTAAGAAATTCAAATATAGGGGATCGTGTAGAGCAAAAGGCCCCTCATCCGCTTGCTGGAGGGAAAGCCAATGGCCGCCAATTGGAATATATTTCTCGATTTCTTAGAGAGCAAACCAGACACTCACCATGGGATTGAGGAGTGAGCTAGAAAAATATTTACAAAATTTGTTTGAATATTTATGTTTATTCAAATCACTTCATACAGGTGCTTGTATCATCTTTACTCCTTCGAGCCTTTACTACTCCCTAAAAATGGGTCATGTAGTCAGTTTTTATGGTTATTTTCCATACGATGATGATATACCTGTTTCTGTTCTCTTTTATTTATCTCTCTATTTTATCTAAATATCTATTATCAATCTCCACACTAGATAACAAGGTGCAGGCAACAAAGCCCACATGTTACAGCCCAACCTGTGTCCCGACATTTCAAAATGTCCTCTGAGGAGAGAATGACTGCAGTGCTACATGGACATCAATTTCTGAATATCAACAGGACTCATACTTTTCAAGTGAAAGGCATTGCATGAGACAGGACTGGAGAGATTGTCAGGACGCGAGGAATAGGAAATCCATCTGATGGTGGAAAGCAGATTTACAGTTCAACAGTAAAGATTATTTATGTCATTAAACGATTAAAAAGTTGACAACTATTAACAGAAAGTAGTGACCTAATCTTCAAATAAAGGTCTCATGGGGAAATATTTCTGTGCGGCTCTTCCAAAGATAGATGGGGAAAGACAGACTAGCCTGACTACATGAAAAAGTCTCAAGTTTAGAGACAAGAAAGTTCCCTGGAATCATTGTGGGTGAGGCTTCCAGGGGCGGCAATGATCCAGTGGAGAAACCACAGCTTAAAGAGAAAATCCCTCCATGACATCCTCTGCACCTGCCCTGAAATGGGTCCTCTTGTTTCCTGAGCGCCCTCTGGTGGTTGGAGCAGCCCCTGCAGGGAGGGTCGTGTCTGGACTCACCGGGACTTTTAACTGAACCTCCTCGGACAGTAACACAGGGCTGTGTCCTAGGTCCTCACGGAGCTGAGCTGCAGGAAAAACTGAATTTGTGAGCTGTCTCTGGAGGTGGAGAGTCATTTTTGGAGAGACATCTCGTATGCTGTGGTATTTCCAGAACCAAAGCACCCCAGTCACCCCAGCCCTTTCTCTGGGGGCTGAGGGATCCAGTCCCAGCAGTCAGCACTGTTTGTGGTGGAGAATCCATAGACTGAGCGGGTAAGGGAGAGGTTCTTCAATAGTCCTGGGTCCGATTCCTGCACCAGCACGTGGGACAGGACACCTGGGGAAGGAGAAACAAGGAGACACCCACTTCACAGATGTCACCCCATAACTCCACCTTCCTCAGACCCAGGAGATGCTCACAGCTGAGGGATGGCAGCAAGAGGACGGATGACCAGAAGATTGTCATATTCATTTTGATTAATGCTTTGACTTTCAGAGAGTTATGTCAGTGAAGATGAGAACCCTGACTCTGAGTCACACAGGTGCTGTGTTTTCCCCTTGAGCCTGGGTGTGATGTGCAGGTGGGAAGCATGTTTCCATATAAAGATGGTCACGGCTGGTCCTTCTCTAGGGCTGTGGAGGAGGGTGCTGGCTGAGATGCAGGGTGGACACAGCTTCATGTCACCTCTGAAGAATGGGTGATGTTTCTTTTCCAGTACGATACTTACATTTCCATATATGTCTACCTGCGTCTATGTTATAGGTGTACTAGTTGGCTAGTGTGGCCATTACAGAATAACAGACAGGCTGGATTAAAGAACAGCAATGGTTTCCTCTGAGGCCTGGAGGCAAGAAGTCTAAGGTCACGGTGTCAGCAGGTTTGGGTCCTTCTCAGGCCTTTCTCCTTTGCTTGCAGGTGGACCTCTTCTCACTGAGTCCTCAGGTGGTCTTTTCTCTGTGTGTGTGTGTGCATCCCTGGTTTACTTGTCTGTTCATTATTCCTCCTCTGAAGTGTGACAAAGACCCCTGACCAACCCTTAGCCAACAGGCTCCTTGTAATTCTCTTCTCAACTCGTCTTGACCTGTGGGCTTCTGTGTTTATATTTGCATGGCCAGGTTTTGTCAAGAGGTCTGCTAAGTGAGAATAATGAGAATCCCCTACCCTTGAACTCTGATCACCCGCAGTATTTGATCAAAGCCATCAAACCTCCTATCACCCACACAGTGTCTGATCACCCTGGTCTCCCTTTAGCAAGAGTCCTTTTGAGTCTATGTAACCAGAATCCCCTTAGCTTGTATTTCTTCTCTTAATAATTTCCAGTCCACTCCACCCCACCCTATTCTTGGCCATAAGCCCCAACTTGCCAGGCTCTATTTGGAATTAAGCCAAGGTTCCAAGGCTGCATCCCATATGAAGCAGCGAGTTTTGTCTTCAGGCTTTGGATGAACTTTATATTGAAAACATGAGTATCATTTCACCACCCACGGCCATAAAACTCATGCCTGAATGAAGCTGATCTCTCATGTACATTTTCCCTAAGTCCACTCACAGCCATTTGTGCGTAGGGACACTAGAATGTTTCTCAGCCCTATGTCTGTCTGTCACTGCTTTAAACAATTTCCAAGATTCAAAGAGATGTGAAAAGCATGGCACTAATTTGACCCCGGAAAGTGCTCAATTACAGGACGGAAATTGAAACAAGAAAAGAGAGCATCACCTTGACTGACCTCAGCTGGGAGTGTGTGTGTGTGTGTGTGTGTGTGTGTGTGTGTGTGTGTGTGTGTGCGCGCGCGCGCGCATGTGTGTTGCGTGATTCAAACAAGCAGCTGCCTTGTAAATGTCCGTGAATGACCAGAAAATGACAGTATTTATTTTTGGGTGCTCATAAAAGCTAGAAGTAGGTGAATTTGCAGATATGGAATCTGTGAATAACGAGGTTAATTGCATGTGCAGTATTGGAGCGCTGGCCTTAGAGTCTATAACAATGCCTGCTGCAGAATTCAGAATGCTTGTGCAGGTTGCCTGAAAGCAGGACGGTGTGTCTCTTCCTTCCACATCTACAAAAGCAAAACAACAATTAACACTGTTTAAAAATCCCATGTGCACTCTCAGGATATTTACCAGTTTCACGGACTTCAGGCTCTAATTGAATATTATGGTGAGCCGCAGGGTTGTTCTGAGCTCCTTTGAGAAAAAGGTAAATAAAGAAATGGAAAACAACCTTAATTCTTGAGTATTATATGTGTCTGTGCATATGAATATATATATACACAACTATAATAAAAATGAAAATTAAGCAAATATGTACATGCACACAAAATTTTCTAGACACTTCATAATCCGCAACAATGAAACATTAGAATACATAGCAGGGTCTCTGGTGGAGATCCAGGGCAGGAAGAGGAAAGCACAAGTTCTAACAAGAATTCCCTCCAAGCACCTATATGCACCTGCTGTAGGCCTTAGCCCTGTACTTGTTGGGTCCTGAGCGCCCCCTGGTGGTTACGGACCTCCGCGCAGGGAGGTTTGTGTCTGGGCTCACACTGACTTCCCCTCACTGTGTCTCTGGCACAGTAATACACGGCTGTGTCCTGAGTTGTCAGGCTGCTCAGCGATAAGTAGACTTGGCTCTTGGAGGTGTCCCTGGTGATGCTGAGCCGGGACTTAAGAGTTGGGTTATAATATGTGCTTCCACCACTATATATCGACCCAACCCACTCCAGCCCCTTTCCTGGAGCCTGGCGGACCCAGCCTACACCATAGCTGCTTAATGAGAATCCAGAGAAAGTGCAGGTGAGGGAGAGTGTCTGGGAGGGCTTCACCAGGCTGGGTCCAGACTCCTGCAGCTGCACCTGGGACAGGACACCTGTGGACAGAGAGAACCACGGTGACTCATGGGCTCAGATGCAGCTTCCCCATGTGCTCACGTCTGAATCCCTGAGACACTCACCTCTGGGAGCTGACACCAGGAAGACGAAGAACCACAGTGGATTCATCTTCTTGCAGGTGCGATTCAGGAAGCCCAGAAGTTCTCTTCAAGCCTGAGGAGAAACCCGAATTTAAGTGAACAGGTACTTTGTTTGTACCTTGTGGTCTAAGGGGATATTTGCATAAGGGAGGGACTTTTTTATAAAAAGCAGAAAGTAGTGAAGGGAGGTCCCAGTCTCTGGGGCTCCCCCTGAGGAGTGTGCTGACTGTTCCCTCAGAGAACTCAGCCCCCACCTGGGGTCCCCTCCCTATGCCTGGGGGACTCTGTGTCCAGGAATGAAATGATGCTGAAGGGCTAGTCAGGAAATCAGCTGTGCTCAAGGGTTAATGGCAGATTTGGGGAATAATTTTAAATCCCATGGATTTATATATTTCACATAAATACCCATCAAACATTCAGGGTCCTCCAAGATGTTAGACACAGACTCTTGTTTTTTCCTTTCTGCATTACCTCATGTTTATTTCCTGGATGCGCAAGTATTTGAGAGAGACCATACATGTAATAATCACATTGAATTCAGACAGAGTGAGGTAAAATTTAATGTTTACCATAAATCACAACAGACTTCGTGTTTCCCTTAACTTGGGTGGAGATTTCTTCACCTGAAACAGTTTAAATATTATCAAGAGTTGCTCTGGAGGTGGATTTACTCTTAACAACTAAACACACCGTGTATTTTGTGGACAAGGTAGTCATTCTTGCTGAGATGGTCATGGTTTCCAGAACTGCTGATGTGGACTGTAGACTGACCTGCCTGTTTCCTGTGCAAAACTGAGTGTCTGCAGGAACACCACGAGCTTCAGGGCTCCTTCCTTGCGGGTGGATATTGAGGAATCCCCAGGGCTAGCAAGGTCTAAGAAAAGACAGCTCCTGGAAGCTCCTCAGGACTCCAACATGCTGGGCACTAGACCTGGACACATTGTACAGACTCACTCCCTCTATAAGTGTTCATTTGTAACTCTGTCACAGCCAGTGACACAGTTCCCAGCAAACTCGGTGAGACAACATGCATGATTCTTGGAAGTAAACCTTCACAGTGAATGGCTTACAGAGTGTGAGGGTGTCATGTTCAGAGGAAAACCCCACCTCAGGAAACGGGTTCCCTTGAAATGTCCACCTGAGAGCTTTCCCGAGTCCCTGGGTCAGTGAGTCCTGGGACTGTGCCTGAGGTCATATAAGTAAATGGTGCTGGAGCACTGAACACAGCTCCATCCCATCTCGCTGTAGGCACTGAGGATGTGGCCTCACCATCTGCATTTCAGTCTGCAAGGGTGTAAATTTGGGATCACAATGGTAATGGTATGTGTGAAATTTATCGTGGGGTTGCCAGAGGTGTTGGATGCTGACATGAGTGTCATCAGTGACGTTACTTTTCCTGGGAACCAGAAAGACCAATGTGAGGCCCCATGTCTGACTGACACCCTGTCATGTAGCGCTGGCTCCACTCCTGCCCTGAGAGGTCACACCTGTGTGTCTGGGGCAGGTCAGCTCTCCCTCAGCCCAGTGATTTCACCTGTACACTGACTGATGTCGAGCCCGCTGTCTGTGAGAAGATACTTACTCCATACTCTTTCATGAACAGAGTACTATACTTCTAGCTTTTCCAATAATATTTGCAGAGGAAATTAAATACTAAAGCATCTGCCTGCTTGAATGTCGATAATAGGAGAGCCAACCACAGTGATATGGGCAAGAATCACAGGACAAGTCTGGACCCTGTCGTCACGACCTGAAAATGGAGCTGATGCGCTGTGGGATAGGGGAGCGGAAGGGATGGCATCTAAAACCTGGAACCAGGTGGGCCCTTTATTCCCCAGGTGGAAGAAGGGCCTGCATTTGTGCAGATGCCCCAGCATGTGACCTGCCCTTCTGAGCTGGTGGGTTAGAGGAGATCCAGCCAAATTCGTGTTAACATAGAAGGATATGTAACAGGTGTCTTTATGTTTCAGTGGGTGGCGGTGTGTTGTTAGGGCCTATTTAACCCTAGGAAAAATGTGTTCGGTCAGCAGAACTAAAAAAAGTTATTTTTCCTTTGTGGAAAAATTGGAGGGAATTATGTCTGGAGACTGGCTCATATGATAATGCTTGAGGGAATATGCATTAGAGACGCCCAGTGGGTGATGGGAAATGAAGTGGGGAGACTTAAGTCATCTCGCTCTGCAGGTTACCAGTGATGGTCACAGCAAGAGGGCCTGACCATCGTGATGGGAGGGAGGAGGGCTGATGCTGGTGGGTTCATGGGGGCCACGTGGACAGGTCCTTCTGACGGTCTCTGTGTTTTCCCTTATAAAATCTTGAGGGTATAAGCTCAGAATGAGGTGTGGGCTTCAGGAACATTGAGGACAGATGGTTTAGGTCATTTACTGTGTTTTTTGGAATCATTGAGAAAAGAAGGAGCAGGAACTATACTTGGAAATCAGCAGCGTCCTCGTGTGATATTAGATTTGTTGCCTTAGATGTTACTGACTGTAGAGACATTCGCTGTCCTCCCATTTCATCTTCTAGGTCCACTTGGAATCCAGTTTCAAACGTGAGGGATGTAGATGAAACATTTAGTATGAAACAGCATGTTTTCTAAATTTTAAGAGGTATAAGTCAAAGTAATGGAAATGTGTTACTGAAATTGTAATTGTCAAACACTTCTCTGGGGCCACATAAATTAAAATGAATAATAATAATTCAAGGTATTGATTTTGTTTTCAACCATTGCTACATCCATTGAATCATTCAAGTAACAATCATTCATAAACTCAGATCCATCACGGGTAAAATTTATCGTTAGGAAACGGTCATTGTAACTGAAGGAATCTCACTCTCTCATCAAGGACCTGTGTCTCTGTGGACACGCAGCACCGTTGTCACCAGCAACACAGGAAGGAGGGTACATTGGTACATTTCTACTTTTCCAGAAGAGCATCTCTGACGAAGTCCGCCCTCTGTTTACCGATTCTATCCTTGTAGTATCTGAAAGAGGCGTTGTGTGTACCGTGACATGTTCCCACATGAAGTTCCCATGGCTTAGGAAGTGAAAGTTTAACTTCACTTTTCATTGTAATAGAAACACAACAACTAATAATTGAGAAGCATAAGAAATACATTTGAAATTTACCCAGAGGCAAGCTAGAGATTGGAAGAAAATATTTGCAAAAGACATATCTACTATATCTCATTGTTATCTAATATGTACCAAGAAGTCTTAAACTCAACAATAAGAAAGAAACAAAAGTATTAAATAATGGGCTAAAATCCTTAACAGACACCTGACCAAAATGGCAAAGAGTTTGCAAATAAGGCTGTGGGAGAACATATGTCACAGGGAAGTGCCAATCAGAACATGGACATATCCCTGAAAACTTGCAAGAGTGGATGAGATCAGGACTCTGAGAACCTTAAACACCTGCAGGATGTGCAGCAGCAGGGGGTCCATTCACAGGTGGTGGGGATGCAGAACGGGATGCACCTTGGGACACATTTTGGGGGCTTCCTGCAAAACTAAGCATACCCGTATCTACGTTTCAGCAGTAGTGCTCCTTTGTATGTATCTGAAAGACAAGAAGACTTTAGTCCAGAGAAAACCCTGCACACTATGCTTACTTAGTTTTTTCATATTTGCCAGAATTTGGAAAAGACCAAGATGTCCTTTCATCAGGAATGACTAATAAACTGTGTACATCCAGACAATGGACACTGAAATGTCACACTGATTAGGAAGAAATATCGAAGGGTGAGATGGAAATGCAGAAAAGAGATGCCAGAAGAACACACCTGGCAAGGTGATGACAGCAGAGTGACAGTGGCCGTGAGGACTGAGGTTCCTAAGAGGTTGTACAGCGTGAGGCTGAAGACAAGACAACTTGGGTTTGTCAGGAGGGAAATCTCGTCCTCTGCCCCTCTTGAGTTCCTGAGGCTGGACTGATAATAAGACTAACAAAGACAGATTAACAGGAGAAAAGAAAACCATTTTAACCATAGGCATGGACGTGCCATAGAAAAGGACCCAGAGTGACCAAAGCAGGCAGCTTTTATATTTTTAGACAAAGATGCAATATTTGTGAGGAATTGGTAGAAGGAGGAAATGTGTGCTCTTGGTGCTCAATTAGTGAAGAACCTAAGCAGGGTTTGGGGGTGGCTAGTGCATTAAAGAGAGAGCAAGGTTTGTTCATAGAAGCTTCTGGGCCTGAAATCCCCATCCCTGGTGATAAGAGTGTCCCTCTGCAATGGAAAGCAGGGTCCAGCTGATTGTTGCTGAAAAGCCAGTAAAGAGGCAAAGTTGGTGAAAGGAAAGTTTGCTTTATTTTGGATGCCTGCACTCGCGAGTGGGGGACTGACTTCTCTCCAAAGTTCACCGCACCCTGAGCATCTGTGGGAAAGTGCTTTTACAGTCGGAAGGAGGGGCTACAGGCAGGAATGGCAGAGTCAGCTGTGACAGTCATCTTGCAGTTGGCCATGTGGTGGTCTGATCAGCCTCATGTTGATTGTTTCAAGTAGAGCTAATCTTCAGTTCCAGGGTCGGTTTTTTTCCCATTTCTTTGAGGCCAGTTCTTGGAATTGCGGCAGCTTATGTCATGGCTACAGTGTGGTCATCATGCAGTTAACGTCTTCCTCCTGGTGGGATTTTCAGTGTCTACAACACAGCTCACAGGGCAAGGACAAGAATATTATCTATAGCCCTTGAGGAGGAACTAAAGGTCCTTTATATGCTTAATGAGCAAACTCTTAGTATTTAGTTTTATTGGAGAGTTTTCCTTTCTTTCGGCATTTGCTCACTTCTCTGATGAAACTTATTCTTTGGCTAAATTTTTTCTATTGAAAAAAGGCAGGTGGAGAGCATGAGGTGAAGGACCATTTCACTTCCACGCCTAAATGACGGAGAGCACCTTTCACACGGGAGGTTTATTTCTCACTTCAGGGTGACAGAGGAAATTCAGAGTGTCCCTGTAGTGGGCTCTGTCTTAAGTCACTCGGAGGCATATTTAGGGGTGGCCTACCTGGGACCCCAACACTCAGGGCCTCTTTTATTATTTTGTTTCTACATATGCACACCAAGCATGTGATGTAGGTAATGGTTTACTTGAATCCTACAGATGTGAAGCTAAACCGCAGCCTGGAATTGGCAGGTGATGTGCTGGAGAGCACCCATCAGCACACAGTGAGAGCTCCTGTCGAGGCCTGGGATTCTCCACCCTGGTTATGTTCGCTCCTGCAGGGGTTCCTGGACAGAGGTGGGCCTGCATAGTGAGGCTGCAGGACTCTTCCTGGAATGAGAAGCTGTGGGACTTTCCTGCATTTTAGTGCTCACGTAAAATGCTGTGGTGAAGAAAGGAGCATAGATTTGTGTTAAGCAGCTTCTGAAAATTCATGTTATTATCCACCTGAGTATAAAGTTTCCCTGCCAACTACATATGTGTCTATTGGTAATAGCTTTGACGATGATTATTTCACATAAAATAAACTGCACAGTAGAACAGGATGCAGGTGTTATCTAAGTGTATAGGGATTCTCTTGGGCCTGGCAGCAAGGAGCACATGTAGAAACACATCCACCCATGTCCCCTCTAAGAGGCATCATTCCAAGTGACCCACTGAGGATCCGGGGCTGCACAGCTCATTTATGCTTCTCATGCAAGGGGTTAGCAGGCAAGTGAACAATCCTGGCAGGCACTGCTGGTCTACAGTAGGGCAGGGCTGAGATATCATAATGAGGAAGGAAGTATATGTGTAACTGTTTATACATCCGCTGGGATAGTTTTGAAACGGGTCAGTTTACACAAGATTTAGACAAGGGAAAACCTGAATATCTAACTTTGAATCTCTACCTTTCATATATGACATTTTTTTCCTTATTTCAAAAAGTCTTTGTAATTGAGAGACTGAATGTGTAAGTAAAGAACCATGGATGAGTACAGAGAGGTTCCCCAGGGAAAACTGCTATATGGAGAGGAAACCCCAGACCATTAGAGGAAAGCAGCCCTTAACTACCATCTGCAGCTGCTCCTGGGGCTGAAACACACAGTTGTATGTCCTGAGTGCCCCCTGCATCCCCCCTCCTGACTCCCGGCAAGGAGCTTTGTGTCTGGGCTCACACTGACTTCCCGGCTCACTGTGTATCTTTCACACAGTAATACACGGCCATGTCCTCAGATCTCAGGCTGTTCATTTGCAGGTAGAGCGTGTTCTTGGAGTTGTCTCTGGAGATGGTGAATCGGCCCTTCACAGAGTCTGCATAGTATGTGCTACCACCATTACCACTAATAGCTGAGATCCACTCCAGCCCCTTCCCTGGAGCCTGGCGGACCCAGCTCATGCCATAGCTACTGAAGGTGAATCCAGACGCTGCACAAGAGAGTCGCAGAGACCCCCCCCAGGCTTCACCAAGCCTCCCCCAGACTCCACCAGCTGCACCTCTCCCTGGACACCTGCAAACACAGAGACATCCTGGTCAGGAGACTGTCACACATCCACTGATTCCCTCACTCATATCCACTCACATCATCAGTGTCTCTTGCTCTCCATAAATAACCTTGTAAAATAGCCACAAGGACAACCCAGCTCAGCCCAAAGTCCATGGTGAGTGTTCTGTCCAGAACCCTGAATGGGAACACGTGAGAATCCCGGGCTGGAGCTCCTCTCCCAGAGCTGCAGGGTCAGGGCTGGGGCTGCTTTATATCAGCAGAGGAAGGACCCTATTTGCATGACCTTCTAGTATATAAGAGGCTATGTCATTGAATGTCCTCAGAAAGGGCAGGGTCTCCGAGCAGGTGTGAGAGTCTTGGATTTTGTGGTGTTGATAGCATTTGGGAAATATAGCTTTCTTTGTGTGATTGTTCCAGCGTAAACACTTAGGACCCATATGTCATTTTACATATGCACACACGTCCCGTGATGTAGCTGTCATTGTTACCCTCATATTAGAGGTGTAAACTGCACCCAGAGGGATGCAGGGTGTCTGTAATGTCCAAGGGGAAACACGGGGTGACCGTGAGATCCAGCATCTGCACCTGAGCTCTGCGCCAGGCTGCTCCCTGGAACCTACTAGAGGACAGAGTTGGAGCTGCTGGGTGAGGTTTGCAGATCCCCCTCCTGTAATGAGGTCATGATGACTTTGCTCTCTTCTCGTGTTTACCTAACACGTATGGAGGGGGTCAGGGTTGATGACAAGTATTTTCAGGATCCTCTTATGTTTCAGTATCTTCCGTTCACTCCTTCCCTCCCAAGTCATGCATTTCTTTATTTGTAATCACTTTAATGAGGTTCTTGATATATAATAAAGCGCACAGACTCAGAATGAACACTCTGATAAATACTGACGGAGGCATCAGGAGAGAACAAATCACTTCCTCTCATTATTTTCAGTAGTTTCTGGGTTTCCTCCTTCCTGTCCCTTCTTATCTTCCATCCTGTCCCCACATCACCGTTGATCTTCCGTGTTACTGCAGGTTACTGTTCCTTTTCTAGAATTTATAAAAGTGGGAACATAATATATGTATTCTTATTGTTATGGCTTATTTTACTCAGCACAAATAGTTGTGAATACTGTCATATTTTTGTGTGTATCAAGAATCCTGCTTTTAATAGCAGGTTGCATTTAAAGAATGATCATAGCATGATTGGCTTATTTATTAAGCTGATGTGTGATATTGGAACTGTCTCCAGTTTCTGGGTGTTACAATAAAGCTGACAGTCGTCTTGGAGATGCAGAGAGATGAGCAGCTGAGAAAATGCTTCTTATTTACTGTTCTTAAAACAGTCTCAAAATGCGGCAAGTTGCACATTATCAAATTCTCACCAATATATCAGATTATTATAGAACGAAGACAGCAACAAATTTAAATCTTGGAGAGAGACAAGTCCTCACAGAATAACAAAGAATAAGAATGTTAATCCTGACAGAGGCTGCTGACTGGAATAAAATCTACTACAAGTTTAAACTGGAGATGGATGCCTCGACGTGGAGTGTGGTTGGGGTGTAATCGTGTCCCAACGTCTCCTAGCTACCTCGGGAGTGTCAGCGTGGTCCTGCTAAAGTGTGAGTCAGGTGGTGTTACCTCTCTATCCACACAGGTGTGTCTTCCTACCTGGGACAGCGCAGGATTCCTGCCTGAGCTCTTAGGTCCTCCTGCGTCCTGGGGAGGAGGACCTTGGCCCTGGACTTGGATCTGCACTGTTTCATAGCATCTCCATTCACAGTGTGACCTTTGTCCCCTCATCCAGTCCCTCTGTGCCATATACTTACCACATATGAAATAGGATCGCATGCGGAAATGAATAATCATGTTCCAGGTGCTGACTGTCGCACAAAACCCTGCCACAGCCCTTGACAGTTTCCACTGACAGCAGCTCTTTATTTTGTTCACCGTCTCTGCTTAGGGAGGGCCCGGAAGGGAAGCCCACCCTGCCCCATGCAGGGTCGCTGTGAGAGGCTCATGTTCAGCTACAGGAACTGCTCCTGTGATGCACACTCACATGTGAGGGAGGGTGACCCTGATTGTAGGCTGGGGCCTGAGCCGGGTCTGAGGACTGGGCCTTGGGTCCACCTTGTGTGGACATTGCTTGGGCTCTGACTTCCTTTCAGCACGATGCCTGGGACAGCTGAGTGGTCTCTGCATCAGAGCCCTTCCTCCGTGCAGTCACTGACACACCTAGACAGAGCTTAATGTAAGACCCCAGATGTCATGCTCGTAATATTAACATAACTGGCTTGAAACTTATATCTCCATCATCGACTGCCCGTGAATTATTGTGGTCTCTTCATTTACAACTGAGAAAAAATGGAAGCCACAAATATGTTCTTCCATAAATTAGCAGATAAACAATGCGTGATGTATTCATGCTGTGGAATTGTATTCAGCAATTTAAATAATTAACTATTATACCATGAAAGGACCTGAGAGAATCCAAAATGCATATTGCTATTTAAAAATTCGGTCTGAAAACGTTCAATTTCACCATTTCACATTTGGGAAAACTTCAGTCTATATATAAAGCAAGCGGATGAGCATTTAACAGGAATTGGGGAGAAGTTTGATATGTGAAACATGGGCAATATTTAAGGACTGTGAAATTCTTGTCTATGAAATTGCAGGGGTGGAAACTTTGCACTATGGACTTGTCAAAATATATACAGTAATAGCAGAAGGAGTGAACCTTATTGAATATAAATGTAAATTTCATTTATGAGTCAGAGACTCAAGGATGGAATGATGCACACTGTAGAGTTGATACCTAATATTATGGTGAATTTATGAATTCACATGTCTGAAGATGGTGGGAAAATAGGTTTTGACCTAAGTGACTTTGGAAATGAGTGGAGTGTGAAGGCTAAGTTCTAAGCCACTGCACGTTAACACTAGAGCCTGGTGGATAATGGTATTTCCATCAGGTGTTAGGCTAAGCATTCAGTTACTACTGTGAATGTGGAATTGAACAATTAGTAGCTGGATGGCATCGGTGGAGCCAGGCTTCTCACTGTTGGATGGAAAGTAACAGACAAGCAAGGTGGAAAGTCTGGATTTACCCAAGTGATGTTGCACTAGGATCGGAGATGTTAGAATTGTCTCACATTTACCTAACACAGGTCAGAAGGTGAGATACAGAGATAGTTGCAGACGTGTGTGTGTATACGTGGGGTAGAGCACACAGATATATTTCCAAGGTCTTTTAGCTTATAGGGTCTAGAGGCAAAGCCCCCAGTGGACAGGACACCAGCATTAGTGTCCTAATACCAACTGTTCTTGTTGCTAATGCTCTTCTGCAGAAAAGGATCCAAAACTCATGTGAGGCATGGCTAATTCCAGGGCCACAGAAGAGAATACACATGATTATCCTGCAGATTCTTTTGGCACCAGAAAGTAAGGAAGTGTTCACACAAATGGATAGCTGCCAGGAAAGAGGATACAGGAGACAATGTGAAAGAGCTCCTCATGGGTGACAAGCTGTAACAATTACAGAAGCAAAGAAAATGCCTTAGTATATAACCTTCACACAAGGTATGAAACAAATACCTTGATCCATACTTATATAAAGAGATTGAATAAATATATCTAATGGGGAAGGTAGGAGAAATCTCCCTTAAGGAATAACTTCAGGAACCTCATCATGGTCATCCTCCCTTCAGGAAGGTGGACTTAACCCTCCATCCCTGAAAGTGGCCTGGCGTAGGGACGTGGCAGAAATTATGGGTGTCCTTGAGTTTCATGATGAATCTTTAGGTATAATTTCCCAAATATCATTCATAAAATAAATTTGTAATTTTTCTTTATCCATTAAAAATTCTGTCCTGCAAACAACAACAGCAACAGTAACAATAACTTCACTGAGCAGGGAATTAGGCACAGACGTGGAGCATGTGCTTTCTAGTATCATATTTATAAAGGACTTGTATCATGAATATACAGCACATTCACAGCTCAACAACAGCAACAAAAAATGAAAATAATGAACACTTTGCCCGTGATCTGAAGATGCTTCCACAAAGAAGAGATAAAAGGTTTTCACAAGATTCTTCATTAAGGAAACATAAAAGAACACGATGATGGGATATTGATACTCACTTAATACAACAGTTAAAGCAGAAAATACTAAGAAATTCAAATATAGGGGATGGTGTAGAGCAAAAGGCCCCTCATCCGCTTGCTGGAAGGAAAGCCAATGGCCGCCAATTGGAATATATTTCTCGATTTCTTAGAGAGAAAACCAGACACTCACCATGGGACTGAGGAGTGAGCTAGAAAAGTATTTACAAAATTTGTTTGAATATTTATGTTTATTCAAATAACTCCATACGGATGCTTGTATCATCTTTACCCTTTCGAGCCTTTACTACTCCCTAAAAAAGGTTATGTAGTCAGTTTTTATGGTTATTTTCCATACGATTAGGATATACTTGTTTCTGTTCCCTTTTATCTATCTCTCTGTTTTATCTAATTATCTGTTTTCAATCTCCACACTAGATAAAATGGTATAGGAAACACAGCCCACATGTTACAGCCCAACCTGTGTCCCGACATTTTAAAATGTCCTCTGAGGAGAGAATGACTGCAGTGCTTAATGGACATCAATTTCTGAATATCAACAGGACTCATACTATTCAAGTGAAAGGCATTGCATCAGACAGGAGTGGAGAGATTTTCAGGATGAGAGGAATTGGAAATCCATCTGTGGTGGAAAGCAGATTTAAATTTCAACAGTAAAAATTATTTATGTCATTAAATGATTAGAAACTTGCCAACTAATAACAGAAAGTAGTGACCTAATCTTCAAATAAAGGTGTCATGGAGAAATATTTGTGTGCAGCTTGTCCAAAGATAGATGAGGAGACACAGACAAGCCTGACTCCATGAAAAAGTCTCAAGATTAGAGACAAGAAATTTCCCTGGAATCATTGTTTCTTAGTTGCGGCATGTGTACTCTTAGTTGTGACATACATGCGGGATTTATCTTCCCAACCAGAGATTGAACCCGGGTCCCCTGCATTGGGAGCTCAGGGTCTAACCACCCACTGGGCCACCAGGGAAGTCTCTCCCTGGAATTATTACGGATGGAGCCTGCAGGGGCGGCAGTGATCCAGGGGAGAAGCCACAGGTTTAATAGAAAATCCATCTATGACATCTTCTGCATCTGCCCTGTAATAGGTACTCTTGTTTCCTGATGACCCTGCGCGCCCCCTGGTGGTTTGAGCGGTCCTTGCAGGGAGGGTTGTGTCTGGACTCACCCTGACTTCTCACTGAACCTCCTGGGACAGTAACACAGGGCTGTGTCCTAGGTCATCACGGAGCTGAGCTGCAGGGAAAACTGAATTTGTGAGCTGTCTCTGGAGGTGGAGAGTCATTTTTGGAGAGACATCTCGTATGCTGTGGTATTTCCAGAACCAAAGCACCCCAGTCACCCCAGCCCTTTCTCTGGGGGCTGAGGGATCCAGTCCCAGCAGTCAGCACTGTTTGTGATGGAGAATCCATAGACTGAACAGGTAAGGGAGAGGTTCTCCAATAGTCCTGGGTCCGATTCCTGCCCCAGCACGTGGGACAGGACACCTGGGGAAGGAGAAACAAGGAGACACCCCCTTCACAGATGTCATCCCATAACTCCACCTTCCTCAGACCCAGGAGATTCACAGCTGAATCCCATAACTCCACCTTCCTCAGACCCAGGAGATGCTCACAGCTGAGGGATGGCAGCAAGAGGATGGATGACCAGAAGATTGTCATATTCATTTTGATTAATGCTTTGACTTTCAGAGAGTTATGTCAGTGAAGATGAGAACCCTGACTCTGAGTCACACAGGTGCTGTGTTTTCCCCTTGAGCCTGGGTGTGATGTGCAGGTGGGAAGCATGTTTCCATATCAAGATGGTCACGGCTGGTCCTTCTCTAGGGCTGTGGAGGAGGGTGCTGGCTGAGATGCAGGGTGGACACAGCTTCATGTCACCTCTGAAGAATGGGTGATGTTTCTTTTCCAGTACGATACTTACATTTCCATATATGTCTACCTGCGTCTATGTTATAGGTGTACTAGTTGGCTAGTGTGGCCATTACAGAATAACAGACAGGCTGGATTAAAGAACAGCAATGGTTTCCTCTGAGGCCTGGAGGCAAGAAGTCTAAGGTCACGGTGTCAGCAGGTTTGGGTCCTTCTCAGGCCTTTCTCCTTTGCTTGCAGGTGGACCTCTTTTCACTGAGTCCTCAGGTGGTCTTTTCTCTGTGTGTGTGTGTGCATCCCTGGTGTACTTGTCTGTTCATTATTCCTCCTCTGAAGTGTGACAAAGACCCCTGACCACCCCTTAGCCAACAAGATCCTTGTAATTCTCTTCTCAACTCGTCTTGACCTGTGGGCTTCTGTGTTTATATTTGCATGGCCAGGTTTTGTCAAGAGGTCTGCTAAGTGAGAATAATGAGAATCCCCTACCCTTGAACTCTGATCACCACAGTATTTGATCAAAGCCATCAAACCTCCTATCACACACATGGTATCTGATCACCCTGGTCTCCCATTAGCTAGAATCCTTTTGAGTCTATGTAACCAGAATCCCCTTAGCATGTATTTCTTCTCTTAATAATTTCCCGTCCACTCCACCCCACCGTCTTCTTGGCCATAAGCCCCCACTTGCCAGGCTGTATTTGGAATTAAGGCAAGTTTCCAAGGCTGCATCCCATATGCAGCAGCAAGTTTTGTCTTAAGGCTTTGGATGAGGTTTATATTGGAAACATGAGTATCATTTCACCACCCACGGCCATAAAACTCATGCCTGAATGAAGCTGATGTCTCATGTATATTTTCCCTAAGTCCACTCACAGCCATTTGTGCGTAGGGACACTAGAATGTTTCTCAGCCCTATGCCTGGGACTACTTTAAACAATTTCCAAGATTCAAAGAGATGTGAAAAGCATGGCACTAATTTGACCCCGGAAAGTGCTCAATTACAGGACGGAAATTGAAACAAGAAAAGAGAGCATCACCTTGACTGACCTCAGCTGGGTGTGTGTGTGTGTGTGTGTGTGTGTGTGTGTGTGTGTGTGTGCGCGCGCGCATGTGTGTTGCATGATTCAAACAAGCAGCTGCCTTGTAAATGTCCGTGAATGACCAGAAAATGACAGTATTTATTTTTGGGTGCTCATAAAAGCTAGAAGTAGGTGAATTTGCACATAAGGAATCTGTGAATAACGAGGATAATTGCATGTGCAGTATTGGAGCGCTCTGGCGTTAGAGTCTATAACACGGTCTGCTTCAGAATTCAGAATGCTTGTGCAGGTTGTGTGAAAGCAGGATGGTGTGTCTCTTCCTTCCACATCTACGAAAACAAAACAGCAATTAAAACTGTTTAATAATCCCATGTGCACTCTCAGGATATTTACCAGTTTCACGGACTTCAGGCTCAAATTGAACATTATGGTGAGCCGCAGGGTTGTTCTGAGCTCCTTTGAGAAAAAGGTAAACAAAGAAATGAAAAGCAACCTTAATTCTTGAGTATTATTGTGTCTGTGCATATGAATATATATATATGTACACACAACTATAATAAAATTAAAAATTAAGCAAATATGTACATGCACACAAAAATTTCTAGACACTTCATAATCCACAACAATAAAACATTAGGATACAGAACAGGGTCTCTGGTAGAGGTCCTGGACCGGAAGAGGAAAGCACATGTTCTAACAAGAATTCCCTCCCAGCCCCTATATGCCCCTGCTGCAGGTGTCAGCCCTGTACTTGTTGGGTCCTGTGCGCCCCCTGGTGGTTACGGGCCTCCGTGCAGGAAGGTTTGTGTCTGGGCTCACACTGACTTCCCCTCACTGTGTCTTTCGCACAGTAATACACGGCTGTGTCCTGAGTTGTCAGGCTGCTCAGCGATAAGTAGACTTGGCTCTTGGAGGTGTCCCTGGTGATGCTGAGCCGGGACTTAAGAGTTGGGTTATAATATGTGCTTCCACTATAACCCATCTCACCAACCCACTCCAGCCCCTTTCCTGAAGCCTGGCGGACCCAGCCTACAGCATAGCTGGTTAATGAGAATCCAGAGACAGTGCAGGTGAGGGAGAGTGTCTGGGAGGGCTTCACCAGGCTGGGTCCCGACTCCTGCAGCTGCACCTGGGACAGGACACCTGTGGACAGAGAGAACCACGGTGACTCATGGGCTCAGATGCAGCTTCCCCATGTGCTCACGTCTGAATCCCTGAGACACTCACCTCTGGGAGCTGACACCAGGAAGACGAAGAACCACAGTGGATTCATCTTCCTGCAGATGCGATTCAGGAAGCCCAGAAGTTCTCTTCAAGCCTGAGGAGAAACCCGAATTTAAGTGAACAGGTACTTTGCTTTCATCTTGTGGTCTAAGGGGATATTTGCATAAGGGAGGGACTTTTTTATAAAAAGCAGAAAGTAGTGAAGGGAGGTCCCAGTCTCTGGGGCTCCACCTGAGGAGGGTGCTGACTGTGCCCTCAGAGAACTCAGCCTCCACCTGGGGTCCCCTCCCTATGCCTGGGGGACTCTGTGTTCAGGAATGAAATGATGCTGAAGGGCTAGTCAGGAAATCAGCTGTGCTCAAGGATTAATGACAGATTTGGGGAATAGACTTTAATCCCATGGATGTATATATTTCATATAAATACCCATCACACATTCAGGGTCCTCCAGGATGTCAGACACAGACTCCTTTTTTTTTCTTTTCTGCATTACCTCCTGTTTATTAGCTGGATGAGCAAGTATTTGAGAGAAACCATACATGTAATAATCACATTGAATTCAGACAAAGTTAGGTAAAATTTAATGTTTATCATAATACACAACAGACTTCATGTTTCCCTTAACTTGGGTGAATATTTCTTCACGTGAAACAGTTTAAATTTTATCAAGAGTGGCTCTGGAGGTGGATTTATTCTTAACAACTAAACACACCATGTATTTTGTGGACAAGGTAGTCATTCTTGCTGAGATGGTCATGGATCCCAGCCCTGCTGACATGGCCAGTAGCCTGACCTGCCTGTGTCCTGTGCACAACTGAGTGTCTGCAGGAACATCGCGAGTTTCAGGGCTCCTTTCTTGCGGGTGGACGTTGAGGAATCCCCAGGGCTATCATGGTCTAAGAACAGACATCTCCTAGAAGTTCCTCAGGACTCCAACATGCTGGGCAGGTGACCTGGTCACAGTGCACAGACTCACTCCCTCTAGAAGTGTTCATTTCTAATTCTGTCACAGCCAGTGAAATTGGAGCTCAGGGAACACAGTTCCCACTGCACTGGGTGAGAGAACATGCATGATTCTTGGAAGTAAACCTTCACAGTGAATGGCTTGCAGAGTATGAGGGTGTCATGGTCAGAGGAAAGTCCTCACCTCAGGAAGCAATTTCCATAGAAAAGACCACCGGAGAGATGCTCTCCTGAGTCCCTGGGTCAGTGAGTCCTGGGACTGTGCCTGAGGTCATTTAAGTAAATGGTGCTGGAGAGCAGAACACAGCTCCATCGCCTCTTGCTGTGGGAAGTGAGGATGTGCCTTCACCATCTGCATTTCAGTCTGCAAGGTGTAAATTGGGGATCACGATGGTAATGGTATGTGTGAAATTTATAGTGGGTTGGCCAAGGTTGTTGAATGCTGACTTGAGTGTCATCAGTGATGTTACTTTTCCTGGGAACCAGAAAGACCAATGTGAGGCCCCATGTCTGACTGACACCCTGTCATGTAGCGCTGGCTCCACTCCTGCCCTGAGAGGTCACACCTGTGTGTCTGGGGCAGGTCAGCTCTCCCTCAGCCCAGTGATTTCACCTGTACACTGACTGATGTCGAGCCCGCTGTCTGTGAGAAGATATTTACTCCATACTCTTTCATGAACAGAGTACTATACTTCTAGCTTTTCCAATAATATTTGCAGAGGAAATTAAATACTAAAGCATCTGCCTGCTTGAATGTCGATAATAGGAGAGCCAACCACAGTGATATGGGCAAGAATCACAGGACAAGTCTGGACCCTGTCGTCACGACCTGAAAATGGAGCTGATGCGCTGTGGGATAGGGGAGCGGAAGGGATGGCATCTAAAACCTGGAACCAGGTGGGCCCTTTATTCCCCAGGTGGAAGAAGGGCCTGCATTTGTGCAGATGCCCCAGCATGTGACCTGCCCTTCTGAGCTGGTGGGTTAGAGGAGATCCAGCCAAATTCGTGTTAACATAGAAGGATATGTAACAGGTGTCTTTATGTTTCAGTGGGTGGCGGTGTGTTGTTAGGGCCTATTTAACCCTAGGAAAAATGTGTTCGGTCAGCAGAACTAAAAAAAGTTATTTTTCCTTTGTGGAAAAATTGGAGGGAATTATGTCTGGAGACTGGCTCATATGATAATGCTTGAGGGAATATGCATTAGAGACGCCCAGTGGGTGATGGGAAATGAAGTGGGGAGACTTAAGTCATCTCGCTCTGCAGGTTACCAGTGATGGTCACAGCAAGAGGGCCTGACCATCGTGATGGGAGGGAGAAGGGCTGATGGTGGTGGGTTCATGGGGGCCATGTGGACAGGTCCTTCTTATGGTCTCTGTGTTTTCCTTTATAAAATCTTGAGGGTATAAGCTCAGAATGAGGTGTGAGCTTCAGGAACATTGAGACCAGATGGTTTAGGTCATTTAGTTTGTTTATTGGAATCACTGAGAAAAGAAGGAGCAGGAGCTATTCTTGGAAATCAGCAGCGTCCTCGTGTGATGTTAGATTTGTTGCCTTAGATGTTACTGACTGTAGAGACATTCACTGTCCTCCCATTTCATCTTCTAGGTCCACTTGGAATCCAGTTTCAAATGTGAGAGATGTAATGAGACATTTATTATGAAACAATATGGTATCTAAATTTTAAGAGGCATAAGTCAAAATTATGGAAATGTGTTACTGAAATTGTAATTGTCAAACACTTCTCTGGGGCCACATAAATTAAAATTAATAATTCAAGGAATTGATTTTGTTTCCAACCATTGCTAAATCCATTGAATCATTCAAGTAACAATCATTCATAAACTCAGATCCATCACGGGTAAAATTTATCATTAGGAAACGGTCATTGTAACTGATGGAATCTCACTCTCTCATCAAGGATCTGTGTCTCTGTGGACATGCAGCACCGTTGTCACCAGCAACACAGGAAGGAGGGCACGTTGGTACATTTCTACTTTTCCAGAAGTGCATCTCTGACGAAGTCCCACCTCTGTTTACCGATTCCATCCTTGTAGTATCTGAAAGAGGCGTTGTGTGTACCGTGACATGTTCCCACATGAAGTTCCCATGGCTTAGGAAGTGAAAGTTTAACTTCACTTTTCATTGTAATAGAAACACAACAACGAATAATTGAGAAGCAAAAAAAATACATTTAAAATTTACCCAGAGGCAAGCTAGAGATTGGCAGAAAATATTTGCAAAAGACATATCTAGTATATCTGATTGTTATCTAATATGTACCAAGAAGCCTTAAACTCAACCATAAGAAAGAAACAAAAGTATTAAATAATGGGCTAAAATCCTTAACAGACACCTGACCAAATAGACAAAGAGTTTGCAAATAAGGCTGTGGGAGAACATATTTCACAGGGAAGTGCCAATCAGATCAAGGACATATCCCTGAAAACTTACAAGAGTGGATGAGATCAGGACTCTGAGAACCTTAAACACCTGCAGGATGTGCAGCAGCAGGGGGTTCATTCACAGGTGGTGGGGATGCAGAACGGGATGCACCTTGGGACACATTTTGGGGGCTTCCTGCAAAACTAAACATACCCGTATCTATGTTTTAGCAGTAGTGCTCCTTTGTATGTATCTGAAAGACAAGAAGACTTTAGTCCAGAGAAAACCCTGCACACGATGCTTACTTAGTTTTTTCATATTTGCCACAATTTGGAAAAGACCAAGATGTCCTTTCGTATGGAATGACTAATAAAATGTGTATATCCAGACAATGGACACTGAAATGTCACAGCGATTTGAAGAAATATCGAATGGTGAGATGGAAATGCAAAGTAGAGATGCCAGAAGAACACACCTGGCAAGGTGTTGTCAACAGAGTGACAGTGGCCGTGAGGACTGAGGTTCCTAAGAGGTTGTACAGCGTGAGGCTGAACAGAAGACAACTTGGGTTTGTCAGGAGGGAAATCTCGTCCTCTGCCCCTCTTGAGTTCCTGAGGCTGGACTGTTAATAAAACTAACAAAGACAGATTAACAGGAGAAAAGAAAACCATTTTAACCATAGGCATGGACGTGCCATAGAAATGGACCCAGAAGTGACCAAAGCCGGCAGCTTTTATCTATTTAGAGAAAGATGCAATACTTCTGAGGAGCTGACAGGACAAAGAAATGTGTGCTTTTGCTGGTCAATTAGTAGAGCCTAAGCAGGGCTTGGGGGCGGGGTGGCGCATTAAAGAAGGCACATGGTTTGTTCATAGAGTCTTCCAGGCCCGAATTCCCATCTCGGGTGATGAGGGTGTTCTTCCCTTTCCAGATGCATGGAGGGCACCTTTCACGTGAGGGATTCATTTCTTGCTTCAGGGGGACAGAAAGGAAGGTCAGAGTCCCTCTGTCTTGGCTCTTTCTTAAGTCACTTTAATTCACAGCAATCAATATACAACAGAGGTGCACTTTGGGGTGGGCTACCCTGGGCCCCAATACTCAGGGCCTCTTTTATTATTTTGTTTCTCCATTTTCACACCAAGCATGTGCTGCAGGTGGCAGTTTACCTGCATCTAACAGACGTGAAGCTAAACTGCTGCCTGGATTTGTTAGGTGATGTGCTTGAGAGCACACATCAGGGCACAGTGAGACCTCGTATCCAGGCCTGGGCTTCTCACCCTGGGCCTGGCCGCCCCTGCAGGGGTTCCTGGACAGAGGTGGGCCTGCCTAGTGAGGCTGCAGGACTCTTCCTGGAATGAGAACATGTGTGATTTTCCTGCATTTTAGTGCTCACCTAAGATGCTGTGGTGAAGAAAGGAGAATAGATTTGTTTTCAGCAGCTTCTGAAAATTCATGTTATTATCCACCTGACTATAATGTTTCCCTGCCAACTACATATGTGTCTATTGGTAACAGCTTTGATGATGAATATTTGACATAAAGTAAACTGCACAGTAGAACAGGATGCAGGTCTTATCTAAGCGTATAGGGATTCTATTGGGCCTGGAAGCAAGGAGCACATGTAGAAACACCCCCACCCACGTCCCCTCTCACTGGCATCTTTCCCAGAGACCCACTGAGGATCAGGGGCTGCTCAGCGCATTTATGCTTCTCGTGCAAGAGGTTAGCAGGCAAATGAACAGCCAGCATCCTGGCAGGCACAGCTGGTCTACAGTAGGGCAGGGATGAGATACCATAATGAGGAAGGAAGTATATGTATAACTGTTTATACCTCCGCTGGGATAGTTTTTAAACGGGTCAGTTTAGAGAAGATTTACACAAGGGAAAACCTGAATATCTAACTTTGAGTCTCTGCCTTTCATATATGACATTTTTTCCCCTATTTCGAAAAGTCTTATTAATTGAGAGACTGAATGTGTAAGTAAAGAACCATGGATGAGTACAGAGAGGCTCCCCAGGGAAAACTGCTATATGGACAGGAAACCATAGACCCTTAGAGGAAAGCATCCCTTCACTACCATCTGCAGCTGCTCCTGGGGCTGAAACATACACCTGTATGTCCTGAGTGCCCCCTGCATCCCCGCTCCTGTCTCCCTGCAAGAAGGTTTGTGTCTGGGCTCACACTGACTTCCCCTCACTGTGTATCTTTCGCACAGTAATACACGGCTGTGTCCTCAGATCTCAGGCTGTTCATTTGCAGGTACAGCGTGTTCTTGGAGTTGTCTCTGGAGATGGTGAATCAGCCCTTCACAGAGTCTGCATAGTATGTGATGCCACCACTCCAATCAATATATGACACCAACTCCAGCCCCTTCCCTGGAGCCTGGCGGACCCAGCTCATGTCATAACCATCAAAAGTAAATCCAGAGGCTGCACAGGAAAGTCGCAGAGATCCCCCAGGCTTCACCAAGCCTCCCCCAGACTCCACCAGCTGCACCTCTCCCTGGACACCTGCAAACACAGAGACATCCTGGTCAGGAGACTGTCACACATCCACTGATTCCCTCACTCAGATCCACTCACATCATCAGTGTCTCTTGCTCTCCATCCATTACCTTGTAAAATAGCCACAAGGACAACCCAGCTCAGCCCAAAGTCCATGGTGAGTGTTCTGTCCTGAACCCCGAATGGGAGCACGTGAGAATCCTGGGCTGGAGCTCCTCTCCCAGAGCTGCAGGGTCAGGGCTGGAGCTGCTTTATATCAGCAGAGGAAGGACCCTATTTGCATGACCTTCTAGTATATAAGAGGCTATGTCATTGAATGTCCTCAGAAAGGGCAGGGTCTCAGAGCAGGTGTGAGAGTCTTGGATTTTGTGGTGTTGATAGCATCTGGGAAATATAGCTTTCTTTGTGTGATTGTTCCAGAGTAAACACTTAGGACCCATATGTCATTTTACATATGCACACACGTCCCGTGATGTAGCTGTCATTGTTACCCTCATATTAGAGGTGTAAACTGCACCCAGAGAGATGGAGGGTGTGTGTAGTGTCCAAGGAGAAACATGGGGTGACCGTGAGACCCAGCATCTGCACCTGAGCTCTGCGCCAGGCTGCTCCCTGGAACCTACTACAGGACAGAGTTGGAGTTGCCGGGTGAGGTTGGCAGATCCCCCTCTTGTAATGAGGTCATGATGACTTTGCTCTCTTCTCGTGTTTACCTGAAATATATGGAGGGGGTCAGGGTTGATGAGAAGTATTTTTAGGAGTCTCTTATGTTTCAGTATCTTCCGTTCACTCCTTCCCTCCCAAGTCATGCATTTCTTTATTTGTAATCACTTTAATGAGGTTCTTGATATATAATAAAGTGCACAGACTCAGAATGAACACTCTGATAAATACTGACGGAGGCATCAGCATTATTAGGAGAGAACAAATCACTTCCTCTCGTTATTTTCAGTAGTTTCTGGGTTTCCTCCTTCCTGCCCCGTCTTATCTTCTGTCCTGTCCCCACATCACCGTTGATCTTCCCTTGTTACTTCAGATTACTTTTCATTTTCTAGAGTTTATAAAAGTGGGTACATAATATATGTGCCAAACAAAATAAAGCTTTAATGTTATGGCTTATCTTACTCAGCACAAACAGTTGTGAATACTATCATTTTTTTGTGTGTATCAAGAATCCTGGTTTTAATAGCAGGTTGCATTTAAAGAATGATCATAGCATGATTGGCTTATTTATTAAGCTGATGTGTGATACTGGAACTGTTTCCAGTTTCTGGGTGTTACAATAAAGCTGATACGCGTCTTGGAGATGCAGAGAGATGAGCAGCTGAGAAAATGCTTCTTATTTACTGTTCTTAAAACAGCGTCAAAATGTGAGAAGTTGCACATTATCAAAATCTCACCAATATATCAGATAATTAGAGAACGAAGACAGCAACAAATTTAAATCTTGGAGAGAGACAAGTCTTCACAGAATAACTAAGAATAAGATTGTTAGTCCTGACATAAGCTGCTGAATGGAATAAAATCTACTACAAGGTTAAACTAGAAATGGATGCCTTGAGGTGGAGTGTGGTTGGGGTGTAATCGTGTCCCAACGTCTCCTAACTACCTCGGCAGTGTCAGCGTGGTCCTGCTAAAGTGTGAGTCAGGTGGTGTTACCTCTCTATCCACACAGGTGTGTCTTCCTACCTGGGACAGCGCAGGATTCCTGCCTGAGCTCTTAGGTCCTCCTGCATCCTGGGGAGGAGGACCTTGGCCCTGGACTTGGATCTGCACTGTTTCATAGCATCTCCGTTCACAGTGTGACCTTTGTCCCCTCATCCAGTCCCACTGTGCCATATACTTACCACATATGAAATGGTGAAATAGGATCGCCCTCGGAAATGAATAATCATGTTCCAGGTGCTGACTGATGCACAAAACCCTGCCACAACCCTTGACAGTTTCCACAGACAGCAGCTCTTTACTTTGTTCACCGTCTCTGCTTAGGGAGGGCCTGGAAGGGAAGCCCACCCTGCCCCATGCAGGGTCGCTGTGAGAGGCTCATGTTCAGCTACAGGACCTGCTCCTGTGATGCACACTCACGTGTAAGGGAGGGTGACCCTGACTGTAGGCTGGGGGCTCAGCCGGGTCTGAGGGCTGGGCCTTGGGTCCACCTCGTGTGGACATTGCTTGGGCTCTGACTTCCTTTCAGCACGATGCCTGGGACAGCTGAGTGGTCTCTGCATCAGAGCCCTTCCACAGCGCAGTCACTTACACACCTAGACAGAGCTTAATGTAAGACCCCAGACGTCATGCTCGTAATATTTCCATAACTGACTTGAAACTTATATCTCCATCATAGACTTCCCATGAATTATTGTGGTCTCTTCATTTACAATTGAGAGAAAATGGAAGCAACAAATACCTTCTTCCATAAATTAGTACATAAACAATGCGTGATGTATCCATGCTGTGGAATTGCATTCAGCAATTAAAATATTAAATTATTATACCATGAAAGGACCTGAGAGAATCCTAAATGCATATTGCTTATTAAAACATCGGTCTGAAAATAGGTTCAATTTCACCTATTTCACATTTGGGAAAACTTCAGTCTATATATAAAGCAAGCGGATGAGCATTTAGCAGGAATTGGGGAGAAGTTTGATATGTGAAACATGGGCAATATTTAAGGATAGTGAAATTCCTGTCTATGAAATTGCAGTGGTGGAAACATTGCACTATGGACTTTCAAAATATATACAATAATAGCAGAAGGAGTGGACCTTATTGAATATAAATGTAAATTTCATTTATGAGTCAGAGACTCAAGGATGGAACGATGCACACTGTATAGATGATACCTAATATTATAGTGAATTTATGAATTCACATGTCTGAAGACGGTGGAAAAATATGTTTTGACCTAAGTGACTTTGGAAATGAGTGGAGTCTGAAGGGCAAGTTCTAAGCCATTGCACGTAAGCACTAGAGCCTGGTGGATAACGGTGTTTCCATCAGGAATCAGGCTAAGCATTCAGTTACTACTGTGAATGTGGGATTGAACAATTAGTAGCTGGATGGCATCGGTGGAGCCAGGCTTCTCACTTTTGGATGGAAAGTAACAGACAAGCAAGGGGGAAAGGCTGGATTTACCTAAGACATGTTACACTAGGATCATAGATGTAAGAATGATCTCACTTTTACCTTAACACAGGTGAGAAGGTGAGATACAGAGATAGTTGCAGACCTGTGTGTGTATACGTGGGGTAGAGCACACAGATATATTTCCAAGGTCTTTTAGCTTATAGGGTCTAGAGGCAATGCCCCCAGTGGACAGGACACCAGCAATAGTGTCCTAATAACAACTGTTTTTGTTGCTAATACTATTCTCCAGAAAAGGATCCACAGCTCATGTGAGACATGGCTAATTCCAGGGCCACAGAAGAGAGTACACATGATTATCCTGCAGATTCTTCTGGCACCAGAAAGTAAGGAAGTGTTCACACAAATGGATGGGTTCCCGGAAAGAGTTTACAGGAGACAATCTGTAAGAGCTCCTCGTGGGTAACAAGCTGTAACAATTACAGAAGCAAAGAAAATGCCTTAGTATATAACCTTCACACAAGGTATGAAACAAATACCTTGATTCATACTTATATAAAGAGATTGAATAAATATATCTAATGGGCAAGGTAGGAGAAATCTCCCTTAAGGAATCACTTCAGGAACCTCATCATGGTCATCCTCCCTTCAAGAAGGTGGACTTAACTCTCCATCCCAGAATGAGGCCTGGCATAGGGACGTGCCAGAAATTATGGGTGTCCTTGAGATTCGTGATGAATCTTTAGGTATAATATCTCAAACATCGTTCGTAAAATAAATTTGTAATTTTTCTGTATCCATTAAAAATTCTGTCCTGAAAACAACAACAGCAACAGTAACAATAACTTCACTGAGCAGGGAATTAGGCACAGACGTGGAGAATGTGCTTTCTAAATTGAACAATTAGTAGCTGGATGGCATCGGTGGAGCCAGGCTTCTCACTTTTGGATGGAAAGTAACAGACAAGCAAGGGGGAAAGGCTGGATTTACCTAAGACATGTTACACTAGGATCATAGATGTAAGAATGATCTCACTTTTACCTTAACACAGGTGAGAAGGTGAGATACAGAGATAGTTGCAGACCTGTGTGTGTATACGTGGGGTAGAGCACACAGATATATTTCCAAGGTCTTTTAGCTTATAGGGTCTAGAGGCAATGCCCCCAGTGGACAGGACACCAGCAATAGTGTCCTAATAACAACTGTTTTTGTTGCTAATACTATTCTCCAGAAAAGGATCCACAGCTCATGTGAGACATGGCTAATTCCAGGGCCACAGAAGAGAGTACACATGATTATCCTGCAGATTCTTCTGGCACCAGAAAGTAAGGAAGTGTTCACACAAATGGATGGGTTCCCGGAAAGAGTTTACAGGAGACAATCTGTAAGAGCTCCTCGTGGGTAACAAGCTGTAACAATTACAGAAGCAAAGAAAATGCCTTAGTATATAACCTTCACACAAGGTATGAAACAAATACCTTGATTCATACTTATATAAAGAGATTGAATAAATATATCTAATGGGCAAGGTAGGAGAAATCTCCCTTAAGGAATCACTTCAGGAACCTCATCATGGTCATCCTCCCTTCAAGAAGGTGGACTTAACTCTCCATCCCAGAATGAGGCCTGGCATAGGGACGTGCCAGAAATTATGGGTGTCCTTGAGATTCGTGATGAATCTTTAGGTATAATATCTCAAACATCGTTCGTAAAATAAATTTGTAATTTTTCTGTATCCATTAAAAATTCTGTCCTGAAAACAACAACAGCAACAGTAACAATAACTTCACTGAGCAGGGAATTAGGCACAGACGTGGAGAATGTGCTTTCTAATATCATATTTATAAAGGACTTGTATCATGAATATACAGCACATTCACAGCTCAACAACAGCAACAAAAAATGAAAATAATGAACATTTTGCCCGTGATCTGAAGATGCTTCCACAAAGAAGAGATAAAAGGTTTTCACAAGATTCTTCATTAAGGAAACATAAAAGAACACGATGATGGGATATTGATACTCACTTATTACAACAGTTAAAGCAGAAAATACTAAGAAACTCAAATATAGGGGATGGTGTAGAGCAAAAGGCCCCTCATCCGCTTGCTGGAAGGAAAGCCAATGGCCGCCAATTGGAATATATTTCTCGATTTCTTAGAGAGAAAACCAGACACTCACCAAGGGATTGAGGAGTGAGCTAGAAAAGTATTTACAAAAGTTTAAAAAATATTTATGTTAATACAAATAACTTCATACGGGTGCTTGTATCATCTTTACACCTTCGAGCCTTTACTACTCCCTAAAAATGGGTTATGTAGTCAATTTTTATGGTTATTTTCCATGTGATTAGGATATACTTGTTTCTGTTCCCTTTTATCTATCTCTCTTTTATCTAATTATCTATTATCAATGCCCACACTAGATAAAAAGGTACAGGAAACACAGCCCACATGTTACAGCCCAGCCTGTGTCCCGACATTTCCAAAGGTCCTCTGAGCAGAAAGTGACTGCAGTGCTATATGGACATCAATTTCCGAATATCAACGTGACTCATACTATTCAAGTGAAAGGCATTTCATCAGACAGGACTGGAGAGATTTTCAGGATGAGAGGAATTGGAAATCCATCTGATGGTGGAAAGCAGATTTAAATTTCAAACAGTAAAAATTATTTATGTCATTAAACGATTAGAAACTTGCCAACTAATAACAGAATGTAGTGACCTAATCTGCAAATAAAGGTCTCATGAAGAAATATTTCTGTGTGGCTCTTCCAAAGATAGATGGGGAAAGACAGACAAGCCTGAATCCATGAAAAACGTCTCAAGTTTAGAAACAAGAAAGTTCCCTGGAATCACTGTGGATGAGGCTTTCAGGGGTGGCAATGATCCAGTGGAGAAACCACAGCTTCTGAGAGAAAATCCCTCCATGACATCCTCTGCCGCTGCCCTGAAATTGGTCCTCTTGTTTCCTGATGACCCTGCGCGCCCCTGGTTGTTGGAGCGGCCCCTGCAGGAAGGGTCCTGTCTGGACTCACCCTGACTTCTCATTGGGCATCCTGGGACAGTAACACAGGGCTGTGTCCTAGGTCATCACGGAGCTGAGCTGCAGGGAAAACTGCATTTGTGATGTGTCTCTGGAGGTGGAGAGTCATTTCTGGAGAGACATCTTGTGTGCTGTGCTGTTCCCAGAACCAAAGCACCCCAGTCACCCCAGCCCTTTCCCTGGGTGCTGAGGCATCTAGTCCCAGCAGTCAGCACTCTTTGGTTGGAGAATCCCTAAATAGGGCATGTGAGGTACAGGGTCTTCAATAGTCTTGGGCCCAACACTTGCACCTGCACCTGGGACAGGACACCTGGGGAAGGAAAAGTAATGTGGCACCCACTTCACAGACGTCACCCCATAACTCCACCTTCCTCAGACCCAGGAGATGCTCACAGCTGAGGGATGGCAGCAAGAGGAGGAATGACCAGAAGATTTTCATGTTCATTTTGATTAAATCTTTGACTTTCAGAGAATTATGTCAGTGAAGGTGAGAACCCTGACTCTGCACAGCACAGGTGTTGTGTTTTCCCCTTGAGCCCAGGGTGTGATGTGCAGGTGGGAAGCATGTTTCCATATAAAGATGGTCATGGCTGGCCCCCCTCTCTGGGGCTCTGGAGGAGGGTGTTGGCTGAGATCCACGGTGGACACAGCTTCTGTTCACTGACCACGGGTCCTGCCCTTCCAGAACAGGAGTGTTTGGACAAAGGAGAGTCAGAGGGCAGGGGTGCGACAGTAAACAAAGCAGGACTTGCTTTCCCTCCCAGGGTTTCATGTGGAAACTTCCCGAGGGCGCATACGATCCTAACGCCTAGAGCCGGGCATCTCTCACTCCTCCTCTTGTGCCCTCCCGGCCGCCTCGGGCCCCCCGCTTTGCCCCCTGCACACCTTCTCTGTTTCTGGGTTCTAACTCTGAGCTGCTTGTTACACAAATGCTGTGCACTTTCTCATTAGTCACATACCAGGTTTACACATTCCATCACACTGTGTTGGCATTTTTATTACAAATGTAGTGAACACAGCTCAAGAGCACGTGCTCTATTGTTTTCTTGCTCCTATATCATAATTCTTCACCTCTCATCCTACGTTTACAACGCTTTACATAGCAAAACCCCCACAAACTGTGGATTTACTTTAAAACGTCCTTCCTTAAAAATTCGAGTTTTGTTTGATAAGAAAAATTGCACTTTAATTTTGATCAATTTTTATATTATTCATTTCCAAGTTATACACAAACCAAGATAATTTGGACATTAATTTATCCAGAAATCATTTGTCATCTATTTTAAATTCTAAAGAATGTTACAGTAGGCACATATATGTCTTTTTGGGTATGAACATCATGTCACCTCTGAAGAATGGGTGATTTTTCCTTTACAATATGATACTTTTATTTCCATATACACCTGTCTGTTTCTATATCATTTTTGTACTAGTAGGTGGGTGCAGCCATTACAGAATAGCAGACTGAGTGGCTTAAACAACAGAAATATATTTCTCTCAGACCTGGATGCTAGAAGTCTAAGATCAAGGTGTCAGCAGGTTTGGTTTCTTCTAAGTCCTTTCTCCTTTGTTTGCAGATGGACCTCTTCTCAATGAGTCCTCATCTAGTCTTCTCTCTCTCTCTCTCTGTCTCTCTCTCTCTCTCTCTGTGTGTGTGTGTGTGTGTGTTCATTCCTGGTTTATTTTTGCGTTCAACATTTCTCTTCTTAAGTGTGACAATGATCCTTGACTACATCTTAGGCAACAGGCTACTCGAAATGCTCTTCTCAACTAGTCTTGACCTGTGGGCTTCTGTGTTTGTATTTGCATGAGCAAGTTTTGTCAAGAAACCACTACCTCAGATTAATATGAACTCTCTACCCTTGACTCTGATCACCCTAAATATTTGATCAAATCCATCAAACCTCTTATCACACATGTGATATCTGATCACCCTGGTCTCCCTTTAGCAAGAATCCTTTTGAGTCTATGTAACCAGAATCCCCTTAGCCTATATTTCTGTTGTTAGTAATTTTCAATCCACTCCACCCCACCCTCTTCTTGGCCATAAGCCCCCATTTGCTATGCTGCAGTTGGAATTAAGCTAAGTTTCCAAGGCTGCCTCAAATATGCAGCAGTGAGTTTTGTCTTTATGTTTTGCATGAGATTTATATTGGAAATATGAATATCAATCTCACAGCCCATGGCCACATAACTCATGCATGAATGAAGCTGATCTGTCATGTATATTTTCTCCTAAGTCCATTTGTGCTTAGGGACACTATACTGTTCTTCAGTACTATGCCTAGGGGTACTTTAAACAATTGCCAAAAATCACAGGAAAGGGAAAAGCATGGCATTAGGTTGACCCCAGAAAGTGCTCATTTCCATGATGGTAGTTGAAACAAGAAAAGAAAGTATCGCCGTGACTGACCTCAGCTGGGAAAGTGTGTGTGTCTGTTTTGGGTGACTCAGAGAACCAGCCACATTGCAATTTTCCATGAATGAACATGAAAAGACAGAAGTTATTTTAGGGTGCTAATGAAAGGTAGCAAGTGAGTGAATCGGGATCTGTGACTAATGAGGATCTTTGCATATGGAGTATTGGGACATTCTGACATTAGTGTCTATACCAATGCAAGCAAGCTACAGAATTCAAACTGTGAAGGTTCACTGAAAGCAGGAGGGTGTGTCTCTTCCATCGACATGTACAAAGACAAAACTGAAATTAATAATGCTTAAACATCTCGTGCCTTCTCAAGATATTTACCAGTTTCGAGATTCAGACTCACAGGGAAAAGGATGGTGAGCCTCGGTGTTGTATCGAGATCCTTTGATAAAAAGAAAAATAAAGCAGAAAAAACAGCTGTAACTGCTGATCATTAAGTGTGTGTTTAAAATCAACCTTACTTCAATAAAAAAGTTAAAATTAAAAAATATATACGCACACACAATTTTGTGAGCATGACGTAAACCACAACGATGAAACATTAGGATATAGAAGAGGGTCTCTGGTGGAGCTCCTGGGCAGGAAGGGGAAAGCACAGGTTCTAACAAGAGTTCCCTCCCAGCCCCTTTCTGCACCTGCCCCAGGCCTCAGCCCTGTACTTGTTGGGTTCTGCTCGCCCCCTGGTGGTTACGGGCCTCCGTGCAGGGAGGTTTGTGTCTGGGCTCACCCTGACTTCCCCTCACTGTGTCTCTCGCAGAGTAATACACGGCTGTGTCCTCAGTTGTCAGGCTGCTCAGCGATAAGTAGACTTGGCTGTTGGAGGTGATGCTGAGCCACAACTTAAGAGTTGAGTTATACCACTCTCTCATTTCGTCCCAGAGAGAGTGGCATGGACATATATATACACACTACCAAATGTAAAATAGGTAGCTAGTGGGAAGCAGCCACGTAGCACAGGGAGATCAGCTCAGTGCTTTGTGACCACCTAGAGGGGTGGGATAGGGAGGGAGGGAGGGAGACGCAAGAGGGAGGGGATATGGGGATATATGTATATGTATAGCCGATTCACTTTGTTATACAGCAGAAACTAACACACCATTGTGAAGCAATTATGCTCCAATAAAGATGTTAAAAAAAAAAAGAGTTGAGTTATAGTCTGTGCTTCAGCTGCTCCACATGGCAGCAACCCACTCCGGTCCCTTTCCTGGAGGCTGGTGGGCCCAGGTTACACCATAGCTGGTTAATGAGAAACCAGAGAGAGTGCAGGTGAGGGAGAGGGTCTGTGAGGGCTTCACCAGGCTGGGTCCCAACTCCTGCAGCTGCACCTGGGTCAGGGTGGACAGAGAGAACCAAGGTGACTCATGGGCTCAGATGCAGCTTCCCCATGTGTTCATGTCTGAATCCCTGAGACACTCACCTCTGGGAGCTGACACCGGGAAGACGAAGAACCACAGCGGATTCATCTTCTTGTGGGTAAGATGAATGAATCCCAGAAAATGTCTTCAAGTATGAGGAGATACCTGAATTCAAATGTTTTTTAATCTTCTGACTTACATGGATATTTTCATGTGGGAGGGACCTTTATATAAAAAGTAAAAAGTAGTGAAAGGAGGCCCCTGTCTCTGGGGCTCCCCCTGTGAGGAGGGTGCTGACTGTGCCCTCAGAGAACTCAGCCCCCACCTGGAGTCCCCCTCACATTCCTGCATGCCTCTTCGTCCAGGAATGAAATGATGCTTTAAGGCTGGTCACGGAAGCAGCTGTGGTCAAGGCTCAAGGCTCAATGGTAGATTTTGGGAAGAGACTTTAATCCCACGGAGGTACATATCTTCGCTTATCAAATCTCCACCTCACCTTCAGGGAGCTCCAAGTTGTCAGACACAAACTCTTACTTTTGGTTTTCCGCATTAGCTCATGTTTATTTATTGGATATTCAAATGTTGGAAAGAAAACATACATGTGATTACCAATTTGAATTCAGACAAATCTGTGTAAAATTCACTGTTCATCATAATTCACAAGACATTTACTGTCTGACTTAACTGGGTGACCGATTCTTCACCGGAAACAGCTTAAATATTTTCAAGAGTTGCCCTGGAGGTGGATTTGTTCATTACAACTAACCACACAGGTAATTGTGTGGACAAGGTAGTCATTTCTGCTGACATGGTCATCTTTCCCAGCATTGCTGACTTGCCGAGTAGCCTGTCCTGCTTTTTCCCTGTGCACAACTGAGTGTCTGCAGGAACACCACGAGTTTCAGGGCTCCTTCCTTGCGGGTGCACGTTGAGGAATCCCCAGGGCTAGCAAGGTCTAAGAACAGACAGTTCCTGGAAGCTCCTCAGGACTCCAACATGCTGGGCAGGTGACCTGGTCACAGTGCACAGACTCACTCCTTCTAGAAGTGTTCATTTCTAACTCTCCCTGTCACAGCCAGTGACATTGGAGCTCAGGGAACACAGTTCCCACCACACTGGGTGAGAGAACATGCAAGATTTTTAGAAGTAAACCTTCACGTTGAATGGTTTGCAGAGTTTGAGGGTGTCATGGTCAGAGGAAAGCCCCCACTTCAGGAAGCAGGTTCCCTTGAAATGTCCACCTGAGAGCAGCTTTCCCGAGTCCCTGGGACACTGAGTCCTGGGACTGTGCCTGAGGTCATATAAGTAAATGGTGCTGGAGAGCAGAGCACAGCTCCATCCCATCTCACTGTGGGCACTGAGGTTGTGGCCTCACCATCTGCATTTCAGTCTGCAAGGATGTAAATTGGGGATCTCGATAGTAACAGCATGTCTGAACTTTATAGTGGGTTTGCCATGAGTGTTGGATGTGGAATCAATGTCATCAGTGATGTTATCTCTCCTGGGAACCAGAAAGACCAATCCGAGTTCTCTTCTCTGACGGACACATTTGTACACGTAGCGCTGGCTCCACGCCTGCACTGAGAGGTCACACCTGCGGACCTGGGGCAGGTCATTACTTCCTCAGCGCTGCGATATCACCTGCATACTTGCTAACATAGAACCTGCTGTTTATGAAAAGCCCTTTCCTCCATATACTCTTTCATGAACACATTCCCAAATGGACCCTATTGCTTCTAGCTTTTTCAGTAATATTAATAGAGAAAACTAAATAATAATCTTACTGACTAAATGTAGATAATAAGAGAGTCAACTAAAGCAGGATGAGCAAGAGTCATAGGCAAAGTCAGGACCTGAAACGTGAGCTGATACGCTGAGGGACAGGGGAGGGGAAGGGATGGCATCCAACACCTAGAACCGGGTGAGCCCATTATTCACCAGGTGGAATCAGAGCCTGCATTTGAACAGATACACTGGCATATGACATGGCCTTCATGAGCTAGCAGACTGGAGGAAACCCATACAAATTCCTGTTCACATAGAAGGAAATATAACCGGTGTCTTTACGTTTCAGTGGGTGGGGATGTGTTGTTATGGTCTCTTTACCCCTAGGCAAAATGAGTTAGGTCATAAGCACTAAAATGTTATTTTTCCTTTGTGGAGAAAATTGGAGGGAATTATGTCTGGAAACCAGATCATATGATAATGCTGCAGGGAATATCCATTAGAGACGCCCAATGGGTGATGGGAAAAAGAAGTGGTGAGATTTAAGTCATCTTGCTTTGCAGTTTACCAGTGATGACACCAAGAGTTCCCCACCAGGGTGACGGGTGGGGGAAGGACAGATAGTGGTGGGCTTTGTGTTGAGCCCATGGACAGTTGCATCTGATGGTCTCTGTATTTCCCCTTATCAATTTTCCAGAGCATAAGCTCATAATGGGGTGTGGACTTCAAGAAAGTTGAAGCCAGATTGTTGAGGACATTTGTGGGCTTTGTTAGAATAATTGAGAAAAGAAGAAGCAGGAACTATACTTGGAAAAACAGTAGGGTGAGGGTGAGGGTGAGGGTTAGGGGTTACGGTTAGGGTTTAGGGTTTAGGGTGAGGGTTAGGATTAGGGTACAGGTTAGGGCACTGTTTAGGGTTAGGGCTAGGGATTGGTTAGGAACCCCTTATCAGATATATATACTTTTTCCTTTTTTTTTTTTTTTTTTGGTACACGGGCCTCTCACTGTTGTGGCCTCTCCCGTTGCGGAGCGCAGGCTCCGGAAGCGCAGGCTCAGCAGTCATGGCTCACGGGCCCAGCCGCTCTGCGGCATGTGGGATCCTCCCGGATCGGGGCACGAACCCGTGTCCCCTGCATCAGCAGGTGGACTCTCAACCACTGCACCACCAGGGAAGCCCTATTTTTTCCATTTTTTAAAATTTATTTTTTAATGCCTGACATTGGAAGTTCTACATCTTGACTTTTGGGTGGTTGTTTTATTTTGTTTTTGTTATTGGACTATAGTTTATCACCATCATTTAACATATTTCAAACACACACAACACACAATGTTGCATTGTACAGATGTACTGGAACTCGGTGTATAGTGGATAGCTACTGACACACACACACTTTTCCCCCCCGTTATTGTGGTAAGTCACGCTGAAATCCATGTCATCGTGACCGCAAGTGCATTTTCCACAGTGTCCGCCACACACCCATTTGTTGTCTTTGGACGTTGTCACGGTCTATGCAGAGATAGATTTTTATTTCCACTTGTATGGGTTTGAGCGTATCAGCCTTTCCTTTCCAGCTCCTGGGCTTTCCCTGTACATTCGAAAGACCTCCTCCGTTCGAAAGTATGGAATGAAAACCGACTCATGCATTGTTGTTCTTTGAGCGCTTGCTTGGTTTCGGTTTGCCAGTCCACGGCTTCCCTCCTTCGCAGGAGCCAGGATCTCGCTCTTGCACTCTGGGCAGCCCTTGCCGGCCACCAGGCCCCGCCGGCGTCTCCGTGGAATTTTAACCACCTGGAAATCGCGTGGCTAGTGTGTCTCCTTGACGGCAGATGCCAGCCAGTATCTTCCCAGCCTCCTCTCCCCGCCCCCACTCCCCCTGTCTGCTGCCGGGGTCGGTCGTGCCGTGCTGTGCCATGCGAAACCGGGAGCTAAGTGCCACGAGGATGCCTCAGGGCCGGGGCGGACGCCCTCCACCCGCCCCGGGACAAGCTCTGGCTTTGGGGCGGCCAGCGCTGCGTCCTCGCTGCCGGGCGCTCGGGGTCTGTCGCGCTCACGTTCGCGCCGCTTGTCGGCCGCCCTCTGGCGGTCGCTTTTATATCGCCTCTTCCGTCTGGAGCTCTGGCGCCCTTGGCGATGGATGGGACGCGGCCTCCGAGCGTGAAGCTGAGTCCCGGGCGCCCGGCGAAGCCGGCGGCAGCTCTCCGGGTCACGCAGGCGCGTGGGCGCGTCATTCGCTCGCCGCGTTCTGGGCGCGCAGGCTCACTGGGGGTGGTTGCGCCGCGCTTCCGCCCGGACGTGCAGCCGCCTGGCCCGGCGTACCGGTGCCCGCCAGCGCCCCTTGGGCTGCGTGAGCCACCCCGCGATGGCCCGGCGCTGCGGGGGGGAAAGGGAGGGCGTCCTGCACCCACGCAGACGCCCGTGGCGCGGCTGTTCTTTGCCGCCCCTATGAATTTCCCCACTCGCTCTACACTTCCTGCTCCAGAGGCGAAGGCCGACCGGTACGTGCTGAGGCGCGTGGAGTGTGGAATGGACGCAGGGGCGGGCACGCTCGAGTCGCGGTTGTTGGATTCTTTCTGATAGAGTTTTCGGAGTCGCACGCAGGAGGTGGGGACCGCCCCGGGCCATGAGGGGTAACCTGGGTAGGGTGGCACGGGTCTGGGTGTTGTCCCTCTTGGGGCCCAGTCGTCGGAGGTGCGTCTGCAGAATTTTCCCCAAGGCGCCATCGAGAGACATTGCCGGACCGGCCAACTTGGGCGAACTGGAGAGGGCATGCCCCGCCCACTCTGCCCCTCATTCCTGGCACTCCTCCCCCCCCCGCCCCCCTTTGCTGCCACGCTACCCTGAGATGGCCGTGAGAGCTCTGGGGCTGGCAGTGATGGGGTAGTGCTGGGGACCGGTGGCTGGACTGAGCTGCAGGGGACCCCCCTGCAATTTGTGGATAGCCAGCCCCCATTGCTGGGTGTGGTAAGTTTTTCATCTAATGTTGGCGTTTTTTTTGCTGCTAGAGAAGTGTGGTTTTCTTCGGTGTGTATTGCCAGGGACATTGGGCTTCTGGACGTGCATAGAGCTCTGGGTTTGACCACAACTTTGCACCTGGCTCTCCCCTTGCTTCTTGAGCTGCCTGCCTGGGTGTGTGCATCGGCTCTTAGGTGTGTGTCCAGCTGACCCAATCCTACATCATACTCCATCTCTGGCCCCTGGCAACCCGAGGGCAGTGAGGCCATGCAGTGTGGGTCCTCTACTCTCTTGTGGCTGTGATAACCTCATCTCACAGGTGTCATGTCATGCGTGAGATGTAATATTCCCAGAATTGTTGGGCACTGTCACCTGAGAAGAGGTGGCTGGTGAGGCTGAAGCAGGCCCTGCTGGTGATGGTCTCCCTGGGTCTCCCCTTTGGGGATTCCATGCACATGGATTGGTGGTTATGTCGTGGTCTCCAGGGCTGGGGCTAAGTTGAACAAGATGAGGGCTGGAAGTTCAAAGCAAATGGGGCCACTCTTGTCCTGCCCTTGGGGCCCTTGCCTCTCCCCCACTGTCTATTGGTGGTGTGTGGAACTCAGGAGTGGCGACTCTATCCCAGCCTTAGTCTCTTGTCCTTTGCTTCAGGGCATACGTGTGGCTAAGGTCCCCTGATGCAACAGACACTTTTTTCACCTTAGGAGACGTGCAGCAGACTGGTGGGATGGCTCTCCCCAGGGCACGGAGGGCCACTTGCAAGACCCATCCCACCGCTGTGCTGCATGCCTCCTTGGTGTGTGAGCATGCGTCACCTACTCGCTGTGGTGCCTCTGGAGTTGTACAGGTTGTCCCTCAGGTGCTGAAAATCAAGCAGTGCTGTTTCCTATTCCCAGCAAACCCCTTGTGTCACCACTGTGGTGGTGTGTCCTGTGCGTAGCTTTCTTGGGCGCGTTGATGTTAAGATGGCACACCTGTCCCACTTTAGGGGCAAGTACCTCATTGTGGTCATGTTTACTGTGCTAGAGGGACTGAGGTTGCCAGGTGAATATGCCATGAATACCTTTTTGCCAGTACTTGTGTGCAATAGTGGGAGGCTGGGCAGCACAGAGAGGGGCTCAGTCAGACTTCAGGGTTAGGGTTAGGGATAGGGTGAGGGTGAGGGTTAGGGTGAGGGTGAGGGTTAGGGTTAGGGTTAGGGTTAGAGGGTTAGGGTGAGGGTTAGGGTTAGGTTTAGGGTTAGGGATAGGATAGGAACCCCTTATCAGATATATATATATTTTCCATTTTTTAAAATTTATTTTTTAATGCCCGACATTGGAAGTTCTACATCTTGAGTTTTGGGTGGTTGTTTAATTTTGTTTCTTTTATCGGACTACAGTTTATCATCATCATCTAACATATTTCAAACACACACAACACACAATGTTGCATTGTACAGATGTACTGGAACTCGGTGTATAGTGGATAGCTACTGACACACACACACTTTTCCCCCTCGTTATTGTGGTAAGTCACGCTGAAATCCATGTCATCGTGACCGCAAGTGCATTTTCCACAGTGTCCGCCACACACCCATTTGTTGTCTTTGGACGTTGTCACGGTCTATGCAGAGATAGATTTTTATTTCCACTTGTATGGGTTTGAGCGTATCAGCCTTTCCTTTCCAGCTCCTGGGCTTTCCCTGTACATTCGAAAGACCTCCTCCGTTCGAAAGTATGGAATGAAAACCGACTCATGCATTGTTGTTCTTTGAGCGCTTGCTTGGTTTCGGGTTGCCAGTCCACGGCTTCCCTCCTTCGCAGGAGCCAGGATCTCGCTCTTGCACTCTGGGCAGCCCTTGCCGGCCACCAGGCCCCGCCGGCGTCTCCGTGGAATTTTAACCACCTGGAAATCGCGTGGCTAGTGTGTCTCCTTGACGGCAGATGCCAGCCAGTATCTTCCCAGCCTCCTCTCCCCGCCCCCGCTCCCCCTGTCTGCTGCCGGGGTCGGTCGTGCCGTGCTGTGCCATGCGAAACCGGGAGCTAAGTGCCACGAGGATGCCTCAGGGCCGGGGCGGACGCCCTCCACCCGCCCCGGGACAAGCTCTGGCTTTGGGGCGGCCAGCGCTGCGTCCTCGCTGCCGGGCGCTCGGGGTCTGTCGCGCTCACGTTCGCGCCGCTTGTCGGCCGCCCTCTGGCGGTCGCTTTTATATCGCCTCTTCCGTCTGGAGCTCTGGCGCCCTTGGCGATGGATGGGACGCGGCCTCCGAGCGTGAAGCTGAGTCCCGGGCGCCCGGCGAAGCCGGCGGCAGCTCTCCGGGTCACGCAGGCGCGTGGGCGCGTCGTTCGCTCGCCGCGTTCTGGGCGCGCAGGCTCACTGGGGGTGGTTGCGCCGCGCTTCCGCCCGGACGTGCAGCCGCCTGGCCCGGCGTACCGGTGCCCGCCAGCGCCCCTTGGGCTGCATGAGCCACCCCGCGATGGCCCGGCGCTGCGGGGAGGAAAGGGAGGGCGTCCTGCACCCACGCAGACGCCCGTGGCGCGGCTGTTCTTTGCCGCCCCTATGAATTTCCCCACTCGCTCTACACTTCCTGCTCCAGAGGCGAAGGCCGACCGGTACGTGCTGAGGCGCGTGGAGTGTGGAATGGACGCAGGGGCGGGCACGCTCGAGTCCCGGTGGTTGGATTCTTTCTGATAGAGTTTTCGGAGTCGCACGCAGGAGGTGGGGACCGCCCCGGGCCATGAGAGGTAACCTGGGTAGGGTGGCACGGGTCTGGGTGTTGTCCCTCTTGGGGCCCAGTCGTCGGAGGTGCGTCTGCAGAATTTTCCGTAAGGCGCCATCGAGAGACATTGACGGACCTGCCAACTTGGGCGAACTGGAGAGGGCATGCCCCGCCCACTCTGCCCCTCATTCCTGGCACTCCTCCCCCCCGCCCCCCTTTGCTGCCACGCTACCCTGAGATGGCCATGAGAGCTCTGGGGCTGGCAGTGATGGGGTAGTGCTGGGGACCGGTGGCTGGACTGAGCTGCAGGGGGCCCCCCTGCAATTTGTGAATAGCCAGCCCCCATTGCTGGGTGTGGTAAGTTTTTCATCTAATGTTGGCGTTTTTTTTGCTGCTAGAGAAGTGTGGTTTTCTTCGGTGTGTATTGCCAGGGACATTGGGCTTCTGGACGTGCATAGAGCTCTGGGTTTGACCACAACTTTGCACCTGGCTCTCCCCTTGCTTCTTGAGCTGCCTGCCTGGGTGTGTGCATCGGCTCTTAGGTGTGTGTCCAGCTGACCCAATCCTACATCATACTCCATCTCTGGCCCCTGGCAACCCGAGGGCAGTGAGGCCATGCAGTGTGGGTCCTCTACTCTCTTGTGGCTGTGATAACCTCATCTCACAGGTGTCATGTCATGCGTGAGATGTAATATTCCCAGAATTGTTGGGCACTGTCACCTGAGAAGAGGTGGCTGGTGAGGCTGAAGCAGGCCCTGCTGGTGATGGTCTCCCTGGGTCTCCCCTTTGGGGATTCCATGCACATGGATTGGTGGTTATGTCATGCTCTCCAGGGCTGGGGCTAAGTTGAACAAGATGAGGGCTGGAAGTTCAAAGCAAATGGGGCCACTCTTGTCCTGCCCTTGGGGCCCTTGCCTCTCCCCCGCTGCCTATTGGTGGTGTGTGGAACTCAGGAGTGGCGACTCTATCCCGACCTTAGTCTCTTGTCCTTTGCTTCAGGGCATCAGTGTGGCTATGGTCCTCTGATGCAACAGATGCTTTTTTCACCTTAGGAGGCATGCAGCGGACTGGTGGGATGGCTCTCCCCAGGGCGTGGAGGGCCACTTGCAAGACCCATCCCACCGCTGTGCTGCATGCCTCCTTGGTGTGTGAGCATGTGTCACCTACTCTCTGTGGTGCCACTGGAGTTGTACAGGTTGTCCCTCAGGTGCTGAAAATCAATCAGTGCTGTTTCCTATTCCCAGCAAACCCCTTGTGTCACCACTGTGGTGGTGTGTCCTGTGCGTAGCATTCTTGGGTGCGTTGATGTTAAGATGGCACACCTGTCCCACTTTTGGGGCAAGTACCTCATTGTGGTCATGTTTACTGTGCTAGAGGGACTGAGGTTGCCAGGTGAATGCCATGAATACCTTTTGCCAGTACTTGTGTGCAATAGTGGGAGGCTGGGCAGCACAGAGAGGGGCTCAGTCAGACTTCAGGGTTAGGGTTAGGGTTAGGGTGAGGGTTAGGGTGAGGTTAGGGTGAGGGTGAGGGTTAGGGTTAGGGTTAGGGACAGTTTCAGGACCTTGGTAAGACATGGGTGAGGATATTAGCTCAGGATAATGTCAGGACTTTAGATATTGACGGCCACAGGGCCTTAGAGACAGTGTCAGGGCCTGACTTAGGATGAGCATCAGAGCCTTTGTTAGGTACAGTGTCTGGGACTGAGTTAGGTATAGTGTCAGGGCCTGAGTTAGGACAAGCCTCCAGGCCTCAGTTAGGGACAGGGTAATGGCCTCGGGACTAATTTCAGGGCCTTAGTTAGGGACAGCATCAGGGCTTACTTTGTGACAGTTTTAGGACCTTAGTAAGACATGGGTGAGGATATTAGCTCAGGATAATGTCAGGACTTTAGATATTGATGGCCGCAGGGCCTTAGTTAGAGACAGTGTCAGGGCCTGAGTTAGGATTAGCATCAGAGCCTTTGTTAGGTACAGTGTCAGGGCCTGAGTTAGGAACAGTGTTAGGGCTTTACTGAGGGACAGTTCTGGGCCGGTTTTAGGACGAGTATCTAGGCCTCAGTTTGGGACAGTGTCACGGCCTTGGGGCTAAATTCAGGGCCTGAGTTAGACACAGCATAAGGGCTTCAGTTAGCATAGGAGGCAGGACAGTTGCTAGGGACAGGATTAGGGAAAAGTTTAGGGACCGTGTCAGGAAATGACCAAGGGATAGTGTCAAGACCTTAGTCCCTGAGAGTATCAGGGCCTTAATTAGATCCAGTGTCAGGGCTGCAGGTAGGAACAGCATCAGAGCCTGACTTAGGGAGAGCGACAGGGCCTGAGTGAGGCCTAGCATCAGGCCCTTAGCTGGGGACATTGTCAGGGCATGATGTAGGAGCTGCATCAGGGCCTTTGTTGGGTCATCAGTAGGGTCTTAGTTAAAGACATGATCAGGGCCTGAGGTAGTCACAGCTTCAAGGCCTCAGTTAGGCATATCTTCAGGGCCTGAGTTAGGCACAGCCTCAGGCCTTCCCTTAGGGACATAGACAGGGCTTTCTTAGGGACAGTGTCAGGACCTTGGTTAGAAATGGGTTAGGATATTAGGTCAGGATAGTGTCTAGATTTTAGTTATTGCTGGCAGCAGGGCCTATATTAGGGACAGATTCTGGGCCTTAGTTAGAGACAGTGTCAGGGCCTTAGTTAGAACACGTCAGGGCCTTAGTTAGGGAGAGCATTAGGGTTTCAGTGAGGATAAGAGGCAGGAAATTAGCTCGGGACAGTCAGCTTCCAGGCCAGGATTAGTGTCAGGAAATGAGCTAGGGATAGCGTGAAGACATTAGTTATTGAGAGCATCAGGGCCTTAGTTAGGACCAGTGTCAGGGCCTTAATCAGAACCAGTGTCAGGGCTTGATGTAGGGACAGCGTCAGAGTCTAACTAAGGTACGGCAACAGGGTCTAAGTGAGGCGTATCTTTAGGGCCTGATTGAGGGACAGTGTCAGGGCATGATGTAGGAGTAGTGTAAGGGCCTCTGTAGTATCAGCCTTAGGGTCTTCGTTAAAGACATTCTCAGGGCCTCTTTTAGAGACAGCCTCAGGGCCTCACTTAGGGACAGTGTCATGGCTTACTTTGGGACAGTTTCAGGACCTTGGTAATATAAGGGTCAGTGTTTTAGCTCAGGATAATGTCAGGACTTAAATATTGAGGGTAGCAGGGCCTTAGTTAGAGAGTGTCAGAGACTGAGTTAGGTGTAATGTCAGGGCCTTATTTCGGCTAGAGACTCCAGGACCTTCCCTGAGTTCTAAAGGGCAGATTCCAACAGTTGCTAATCAGGGAAGAGAAGGGATGCAGAGACAATGGAGGAACCATCAAGAAACCATAGTGCAGCCTTGGGGCAGGACCCTTGTTTTTCCTCAAGGGATACAGGTAAGAGTATCTTTGGGCTGTTTACCAACTTAAAACCCCCACAAAATAGAAGATTTTAGTCTTCTTTATTTCAGAGAAGCTAATCAAGGGACCATCTGAGGCTAGATTAAAGGGAGTTAAGGCCCTGTACACACACTAATCCTTAGGAGCAACTGTGTCCTTAAACCATTGCTGTAAAACTCCTCACCAGATCCTCCCGCATTGGGACGCACGGTTTTTGAGGGCACGAGTTTTCTGTGTCCCCCTTTGGCTGCCAAAGCAGTAAAGCTGTTCTTTTCTACTTCCTCCAAACCTCTGTCTCTGAGATTCGACTTGGCACTGGTGCACAGAGGGCGAGTTTTCGACAACAAATTTAGTACCCAATGTGGGGCTGACTTGGGGATGGCCCCTGTGGGTCCTCTGACTCGATGGGACACTGAGATTTTCTCCACGCCAGCCTCTTTCGAGAGAGTGTAGGGTTGGAGAATTCCTTTAGAGGCCAGACCACCTGGGACCCTTGTCTGGAAAGGCTGTGCCCCAGTCATCCCAGCAGTTAGAACTCTGGGGCAGGAATAGGTGGTGGAAGAGGGACCCGCCTAGCAGCTGCCGAGGCCGTCTTTGCCTTGAGGACGTTCCTCTGGTCCTCCTGCCTGGGCTGCCCCGAATGTCCTACTCCCAGGGATTATTTTGGGGAACCAGAAAAATAGCATTTGGGAGGGTGCAGGGCCTCAGCCAGCGTGTGGTAACTCCCCTGGCATGCAGTCTGAGGTCCTTTTAACCCTGTACATTTGGGGGAACCTTGGTTCCCATCTGGGTGACTTTTCATTCCAGGCAATCTCATTTGGAAGGTGCACCCCTTGGACAGAGATCACAGGCTAAGTTGAGACTTGGAGGCTGATTTGAGCCTTGTGCTGTTTGGTTTTTGGTTTCTGTTTGGTTTCTGGTTCCTTTGGTTTGAGGCCTCTGTTGGTGTTTAGGGTTTCGTTTTGTTTTTAGTCCGTGTGTGAGTGTCTGTGGTTCAAGCATAAGAAGTGTTTCCTTTTCAGGTCCGTGTGGTAGCCAGTGGGCAGAATCCTGGCAGACTGGTCAACCTATAGTTGTAGACCTAAGACTAAGAAAAGAATGAAATTTTAGTGTAATTTTGTCTGGCCAATGTATGGATACATTCTTGAAAAATGAGGAATGGTGGTCTTTGAATGGGAGCCTAAATGACTAGAGTATCCTTCAGCTAGAGTTCTTTTGTCACAGGAAGAGAAAGACAAAAGGAGTTCCATCTGTTCAAGCATTTATGAAGCTACGTAATAAAGAAAGTGAGCAGCTAGGTAACAGGCTGATGGTACAAAGAGGAAAGAAAGTCACTTTGTAGTAGAGCTGGTTGTGTCTGAATGCGGAAAAAAATAAGGGGCAACGTAAGATGGATACAGAAGGTGATGAACATTTGTGAAAAGGAAACACTGAGGAAAGAGTTGTGCACGACCAGGATTTTCTAAGGTGGATTTTGTTGGAAGTGGGTTGGGGCAAGCCTGGATTTGGATTCTCCCTCCAAAGTTTTCTTGGAATGCTGCTTTGATTGTGAACAGCTTGTGAGTTCCTTTGCCTGTGTCTGTGATCTGTATTTTTGTTCGAAATCTCTTTACTTTGGTTCAGTGAGTAAGTGTTGTTTGGCCATTTCTAACAGTTTGATCTCCAGCTAACTTTGAGCTGCTTTCGAAGGCCCTTGAGCCATCTCAGAGAGAAATGTTTGATTAGTATGTTAAATTACATGGAATACCTAAAAGTCTAGTATGTCCTGGTAAAATTTTATCAGTCATAATTCTAGTTATTTTTAACTGTTGTATGTAACAGCAATAATGGTTTCTTTTGTCATTTACATTGTGATCAAATGTTTAACCATGACCTTTTAAGTCTTTATGTGATTTATAGATAGTTACTGTTGTGCTCTAACACTTTGCAACAGTGCTCCATCTTCAAGAAGATCTATGTGAAGGACCTTTTGGCAAGCACAGGTCTCTGATAAATTTCATATCATAATGCCAAACTGGGTAAGAAATGAAAAATCTTAATGGAGAATCGGATGGCTTCATAAAAAGTGGACAGAAGGATTGGTTACTGAGTGAACTGGTGAATATGGTTATAATGTTTTTGTTTTTTGTTACTGGCTTTGATCTGTGTTTTCCAGACATGGGGAAGTCCTTCCCCTCAAGTTACTTAGGACTTGGAGCAATTGGATAAATGACACCTCTGTAGTGAAGTGTGTATTTATGAAAGTTACTGTGTTGGCTTCATTTTGCCCTGATGTTTAAGAGGAAAGGAAAATTACCTAGTGAAGTTATGAGAATGTGACGACTCACGATGTATCACTGTTTGCTTTAGCTCTACTGTTAAAAGCATGTGCAATGCTTGTGTGACAGTTGGGTATGAATAATAAAATGTATGGCCTATATAAAGCATTTTCTCATTAACATTCCTCTGAGCATGTTCACGATACCTGATCAGTGTTCCCCAATGTGGATTAACTAGGCAAATATAAAGCAGGCCTAGTGCTGAGGGACATGATCTACACCTGGGCCAAACAGCTGAATCATTCTGGCACTGAGGGATTGACATTTTGATCATCAATGCTTTCTATTGAAAGACTTGTAATCAAAAGGGAAAAAATCTCTTCACGTATTGAGGTGTGAGGAAGTCACTCTGGCTTATACATGGTTTGACTTACATTTTACTGAGCAAAGTGGCCTGTTTTGTGGCCTTTTGGATATGAATTGTACATCTGCTTTGGCATTGAGGACGGGAATGCATTTGACTGTCAAAAAGGAGTAACTGTGGTTCAGACATACAAGATAAACCTAAGTGTCCATTGTAGATGTGATTTAGATGCATTCCCGTATTTTTTTTGTTTTCTTTTTTTTTACATCTTTATTGGAGTATAATTGCTTTACAATGGTGTGTTAGTTTCTGCTTTATAACAAAGTGCATCAGTTATATGTATATATATGTTCCCATATCTCTTCCCTCTTGCGTCTACCTCCCTCCCACCCTCCCTATCCCACCCCTCTAGGTGGTCACAAAGCACCGAGCTGATCTCCCTGTGTATATCTTTTTGAATTCGTGTTTTTGTTTCCTTCAGAAAGATACCCCCAAGTGTAATTCCTGCATCATATGGGAGTTCTATTTTTAATTTCTTGAGGATCCTCTGTACTGTTTTCCACAGTGGCTGCACCAATGAGCATTCCCAAGAGAATGCGTGAGGGTTCTCCTCATCCTCGCCAAGGCTTGTTATTTGTTGGCTTTTGGACGATAGCCAAGTTTTTAGGTGTGAGGTGATAATCTCATTGTTCTTTTGATGTGCGTTTCCCTGATGATAAGTGATATTGGTCATAGTTTCATATGTCTCTTGGCCATCTGTACGTACTCTTTGGAAAAATGTTCGGTCCCAAGTTTTAATTGGGTTTTTGGTTTTTGGAGGTTCAGTTGTGTGAGTTCTTCATCTATTTTGGATATGAACTCCTTTTCAGACATATCGTTTGCAACTATTTTCTCACGTTCGGTAGGCTGCCTCTTCATTTTGTGGATGGGTTCCTTTGCCACAGAAAAGCTTTAAAGTTGGATGGAGTCCCATTGGTTTATTCTGCTTTTGTTCCCCTTGCTTGGGGAGAGATCCAGAAAATATTGCTAAGATGGATGTCAAAGAGTGTACTGCTTATGTTTTCTTCGAGGAGCTTTATGGCTTCAGGTCTTACATTGAAGTATTTGATTCATTTTGAGGTTGCTTGTGTAGGTGGTATAAGAAAGGATTCCCGTTTGATTCTTGTGCATGTAGTTGTCCAGTTTTCCCACCACCATTCATTGAAGAGGCTGTCTTTTCCCCATTGTATAGTCTCACCTCCGTTGTCGTAGATGAATTGACCATATATGCCTATGTTTATTTTGGGGCTCTCAATTCTGTTCCCTGGATCTATGTGTATTTCTTTTGTTCCTATACCATACTGTCTTGATTATTCTAGATATGTAGTATAGTTTGAAACAGGGAGTGTGATATGTCCAAGTTTGTGCTTCTTTCTTAAGATCGTATTGACTATTCAGGTTCTTTTCTGTTTCCTTACACATATTAGAATTCTTTGTTCTAGTTCTCATAAAATTCCATTGGTATTTTGATAAGAATGGCATCAAATCTCTAGATTGCTCTGGCGTGTGGAATCATTTTAACAATATGAATTCTTCCAATCCATGAACACATTATATCTGTCCATTTGTCTGTGTCATCTCCAGTTTCTTTCATCACTGTCTTCCAGTTTTCTGAGTACAGGTCTTTTACCTCCTGGGTTAGATGTATTCCTAGGTATTTCATTTTTGTTAATATCATTGTCAATGGGGTTGTTTTCTTAATTTCTCACCTGGCCATCGTGTGAATTGCCACGGGAAAACAGTCTGCCTACGGTTCTTCGAGGACCTCGTACCCGAAGTCACCCTACTCGAGAAATTCAGCATCCTACCGTGCTGTGTCGCTAATGGGACACTCAGCCTGAGAACTTGCCTCAAGGTAAGGCCCTGAATTGCCATGCGGGACAGCGTCCGGGCTTACTTTGGGAGAGTTTCAGGACCTTGGTGAGAGATGGGTCAGGGAATGAGCTGAGGATAGCGTCAGGACGTTAGATATTGACGGCAGCAGGGCCTTAGTGACAGCGTCAGGGCCTGCGTCAGGGCTGGCATCCGGGCCTCTGTTAGGTACCGTGTCAGGGCCTGAGTTAGGAGTAGTGTCAGGGCTTTCGCGAGGGCCGGTTCTGGGCCGGCTTTAGGGCGAGCATCCAGGCCTCAGTTAGGGACAGTGTCACGGCCTTGGGCCTAAAGGCAGTGTCTGTGTTAGGCACGGCACAGAGTGAGGGCTTCAGTTAGCGTAAGAGGCAGGACAACTTGCTAGGGCTAGGTTTCGGGTAAAGTTTCTGGATCGTGTCAGGAAATGACCTAGGGACAGGGGTAGTGTCAAGACCTCAGTCACTGAGATGAGTATCAGGGACTTCTTTAGAACCAGTATCCCGGCTGCAGGTAGGGACAGCGCCGCTGCCTGACTTAGGGAGAGCGACGGGGCCTGAGTGAGGCCTGGCGTCAGGCCCTTAGCTGGGGACACTGTCAGGGCATGATGGAGGAGCTGCCTCGGGGCCTTTGTTGGATTAGCATTAAGGTCTGAGTTCAAGACATGATCAGGGTCTGAGGTAGTCACAGCTTCGAGGCCTCAGGTGGGCTTAGCTTCAGGTCCTGAGTTAGGCATAGACACAGGCCTTCACTGAGGGACAACGACATGGCTTCCTTAGGGGCAGTGTCAGGACCTTGACTAGAAATGGGTCAGGACGCTGGCTCAGGTTAGTGTCCGGAGTTTGGTTACGGCAGGCAGCAGTGCCTATATGAGGGACAGATTCCGGGGCTTAGTTAGGGACAGTGTCAGGGCCCCAGTTAGGACTAGTCTGGGCCTTAGGTAGGGAGAGCATTAGGGCCTCTGTGAGGATAAGAGGCAGGACATTAGCTCGGGACAGAGTCGGCTTCCAGGCCAGGGACAGTGTCAGGAAATGAGCTAGGGCTGGCGTGAAGACCTTCGTTACTGAGAGCATCAGGGCCTTAGTTAGGACCAGTGTCAGGGCCTTAATCGGGACCAGTGTGAGGGCTCGAGGTAGGGACAGCGTCAGAGCCTAACTGAGGTACGGCAACAGGGCCTAGGTGAGGCTTCTCTTTAGGGCCTGGGTGAGGGACAGTGTCAGGGCACGTGACTTCGGACTAGCATAAGGGCCTCTGTAGGATCAGCATTCGGGTCTTGGTTAAAGACATTCTCAGGGCCTCTGATAGGGACGGCCTCAGGGCCTTCACTTCGGGACAGCGTCAGGGCTTACTTTGGGACAGTTTCAGGACCTTGGTAAGACATTTGTCAGGATATTGGCTCAGGATGACGTCAGGACTTTAGATATTGACGGCCGCAGGGCCTTAGTTAGACACGGTGTCCGGGCCTGCGTTAGGGCTAGCATCCGGGCCTCTGTTAGGTACCGTGTCAGGGCCTGAGGTAGGAATAGTGTTAGGGCTTTCGTGAGGGACGGTGCTGGGCCGGATTTAGGGCGAGCATCTAGGCCTCAGTTTGGGGCAGTGTCACGGCCTTGGGACTAAATTCAGGGCCTGACTTAGGCACAGCGTGAGGGCTTCAGGTAGCATAAGAGGCCGGACGGTTGCAAGGGACAGGCTTAGGGTGAAGTTGAGGGGTCGTGTCAGGAAGTGACCTAGGGGTAGCGCCAAGACCTCCGTCACTGGGAGTATCAGGGCCTTAATTAGAACCAGTGTCAGGGCTTCAGGTGGGGACAGCGTCAGAGCCTGACTTCGGGAGAGCCACGGGGCCTGAGCGAGGCCTAGCGTCAGGCCCTTAGCTGGGGACAGTGTCAGGGCATGATGGAGCAGCTGCATGGGGGCCTTTGGTGGGTCAGCGATAGGGTCTTAGCTAAAGACATGAGCAGGGCCTGAGGTGCTCACAGCGTCGAGGCCTCAGGTGGGCATAGCTTCAGGGCCTGAGTTAGGCACAGCCTCGGGCCTTCCCTTAGGGACAGAGACAGGCCTTTCTTAGGGACAGTGTCAGGACCCTGGTTAGAAACGGGTCAGGATGTTAGGTCAGGATAGTGTCCAGATTTTAGTTATGGCCGGCAGCAGGGCCTGTATTAGGGACAGATTCTGTGCCCCAGTTAGAGACAGTGTCAGGTCCTTAGTTAGGACTAGTCTGGGCCGTAGTTAGGGAGAGCGTGAGGGCATCAGTGACGGTAAGAGGCAGGACATTAGGTCGGGACAGGGTCAGCTTCCAGGCCAGGGATAGTGTCAGGAGATGAGCTAGGGGTGGCGTGAAGTCCTTAGTCACTGAGAGCAGCAGGGCCTTAGTGAGTATGTCAGTGTGAGGGCTTGACGCGAGGACAGCGTCGGAGCCTCACTGAGGCCCGGCCACAGGGCCTAAGTGAGGCCTGTAATAGGGCCTGAGTGAGGGACAGCGTCAGGGCATGACGTAGGCCCTAGGAGCAGGATAAGGGCCTCTGTAGGATCAGCATTAGGGTCTTCGTTAAAGACCTGCTCAGGACCTCTTTTAGGGACAGCCTCGGCGTCGTTTAGGGAGAGCGTAAAGGCTTGCTTTGGGAGAGTTTCAGGACCTTGGTAAGACATGGGTGAGGATATCAGCTAAGGATAATGTCAGGACTTTGGATATTGATGGTAGCAGGGCCTTAGTTGGACCCAGTGAGAGAGCCTGCCTTCGGGCTAGCATCTGGGCCTCTGTTAGGTACCGTGTCAGGGCCTGAGAGTTAGGGATAGTGTTAGGGCATTAGTTAGGGACAGTCCTGGGCCGGATTTAGGAAGACCATCTAGGCCTCAGTTAGGGACAGCGTCGCGGCCTTGGGACCAAATTCGGGGCCTGAGTTAGACACGGCATAAGGTCTTCAGTTGTTGGCATAAGAGGCAGGACATTAGCTAGGGACAGGCTTGGGGTAAAGTATAGGGATCGTGTCAGGAAATGACCTAGGGGTAGTGTCAAGACCTTAGTCACTGAGAGTGTCAGGGCCTTACTTAGAACCGGGACAAGGGCTTCAGGTAGGGACAGCATCAGTGGCTGACTTCGGGAGAGCACCAACAGGGTCTGAGTGAGGCCTAGCGTCAGGCCCTTAGCTGGGGACACTGTCACGGCACGATGTCGGGGCAGGATCCGGGCCTTTGTTGGATCAGCGATAGGGTCCTAGTTGCTAAGCAACATCCAGGCCCGTAGCCCTTCGGAGTCACTCTGTGTATGCCACGTGTTGGTCAACACAGTGCCCCGTTTCTTGGGACAGCTTGCTTTACCAGATGCTCCCAGAGGTTCACGAACACCATTCTAGCACGTCCAACGTGCCGGGGAAGTCTGATTCCTTGCCCTAGTCGGAGCCGCACTGAGCAAAACCCTCGGCTTGGCATTCCATCTGGGGCCTCCTGCCTGAAGTCAGCCTGCCTCCGGGAGAAAGTTGGCTCGCGTTCCGACCGCCACTGATGCCCGGTTCTTCATGGGGCGCTGCAGGCTTTTGAAGAGCCTCAGGCCCAAGGCCTAGCTAGGGCATACCTGGGTTGAGGCAGTTTGCCAGACGCAGAACACCCTGCTTCGAGGAGTGGATTCAGGGAAGGAAAAACCGGGTAATTAACGTGTGTCTCTTTTGACTTGTTAGAAACCACAGGGATGTATGCTGCGTGTGCCCGTGGAAATGGATGCCTAATGGAACCAGCCTTGCATTCCCATTTTGAAGGCTCCATGCATGCTGCCTTGAAGCTACCTGGAACTCACTGCTGTTGACAGGCCTCTAGCCACCGTAGGCCTGGCTCTGGGGAAAAAAGTGCGTTTCCTCCATCTAAACCAGGTGTTTCCATGGCCGGTGTGGAGCTCAGCCTACCACGCTCTTGAGCTAAAGGGAAGCTCAACGTGAGTACCTGCGTCGAGGGCAGGCCCTGAGTATCCGTAGAGCAAGGGAGGCGTGCAGCTGTTTCCATGAGGCCTTAGTCGCTGTTCTGCTGTAGTTTAGCGGAAGTGCCCTTTTCAGGACGACTCAGGCCCCTCGGGTGTGCGCCATTGGCTCCAGGGTCACTGAGCACCTGCAGACCCCTACGGGCCTCCTGGCCAACGTCGAGGCCCGTAGGCCGGTCCGTCGGAGGCCCTCTGTGTTTGCTGAGTGGTGGGCCCACACACCGCATGTTCGGTAAGGAGAGCTACATTTCCGGAGCCCTCGAGCGGCCTGAGCAGCACATTTCGGGCCAGTCCGACGTGCCACGGAATTCTTGGTCCTGGCCATCGTGTGAATTGCCACGGGAAAACAGTCTGCCTATGGTTCTTCGAGGACCTCGCACCTGAGGTCACCCTACTCGAGAAATTCAGCATCCTACCGTGCTGTGTCGCTAATGGGACACTCAGCCTGAGAACTTGCCTCAAGGTAAGGCCGTGAATTGCCCTGCAGAACTGGAGGCATGCAGCAGTTTCCATTAGGCCATAGCCACTGCTCTGCATTATCTTAAAGGCAGTATGCTTTTCAGGACACCTAGGAGACTCGCGTGGGCACTCTATTCCTGGAAGGAACAGTGAGTAACCCCAGGCCCCCCTGGGCCTGCTAAGAAACTGCCCGGCCTGTAACCCTTCGGACCCACTCTGTGTGTGCCGAGTATAGGGCAACAAACTGCCCTCATTCATGGGACAGCTTAAAATCTCCAGCACTCCCACAGGTTCACGAACACGCTTCTAGCACGTCCAACATGCCGGGTGAGTCTGACTCTTTGCCCTAGTCTGAGCTGCACTGAGAAAAACCCTCAGCTTCGCATTCCATCTAGGACTTACTGCCTGAGGTCATTCTGCCTCAAGGAGAACGTCGGCTTGCGGTCCGACTGCCACTAAAGCCCAGGTCTTCATGTAACACTGCAGGCTTTTGAAGAGCCAGAGGCCCGAGGCCTAGCTAGGGCATATCTTGGTGGAGGCAGTTTGGTAGATGCAGAACACCCTGCTTCGAGGATTTGATTCAGGGAAGGAAAAACTGGGTAACGTGTGTCTCTTTTGACTTTTTAGAAACCACAGGGATGTATGTTGTGTGTGCCCTTGCAAATGGGGGCCTGATGGAACTAGCCTTGCTTTCCCATTTTGAAAGCTCCATTCATGCTGCCTTGAAGCTACCTAAAATTCACTGCTGTTGACAGGCCTCTAGCCACTGTAGGCCTGGCTCTGGGAAGAAAATGAGTTTCCTCTATCTAAACCAGGTGCTTCCATGGCCGGGGTGGAACTCAGCCTGCCATGCTCTAGAGCTAAAGGGAAACTCAATGTGAGTACTTGCCTCGAGGAAAGGCCCTGAGTATCCGTACAGAAATGGAGGAATGCACCTGTTTCCATGAGGCCTTCATCATTGTTATTCTGTACTTTAAAGGATGTACCGTTTTCAGGAATCCCAGGCACCTCGGGTGTGCATCATTTCCTTCCAGGATCACTGAGTACCTCCAGATCCCCGTGGGCCTGCTGAGCAACATCGAGGCCCATAGGTCGGTCCCTTGGAAGCCCTCTGTGTATGCCGAGTGATGGGCAACACACTGCATGTTCGTTAAGGAGAGCTGCATTTACAGAGCACTCGAACAGTCTCAAGACCACATTTCTGGGCAGTCCATTGTGCCATGGAAGTCTTCATCATGGCCGTCGTCGGAGCTGCCATCGGAATATATTCTGCTTACAATTTTTCTAGGATCTCGTACCTGAAGTCGCTCTGCTCGATGAGAAATTCAGCATCCTACCATGCTGTGTCGCTAATGGGACACTCAGCCTGAGCACCTGCCTCAATGTAAGGCCCTGAATTGCCGTGCAGAAGCGGAGGCATGCAGCAGTTTCCATGAGGCCGTAGCCACTGCTCTACATTATCTTAACGGCAGTACACTTTTCAGGACACCTAGGAGTCTTGCGTGGGCACCCTATTCCCGGCAGGAACAGTGAGTCCCCCCAGGCTTTCCTGAGCCTGCTAAGCAACTTCCAGGCCCGTAATCCTTAGCTGCCACTCTGTGTATGCCGACTATATGGCAACACACTGCAGTCCTTCATGGGACAGCTTGAAATCCGAAGCACTCTGCGAGTTTCACGAACACCGTTCTAGCACGTCCAACATGCTGGGGAAGTCTGACTCATTTCCATAGTCTGAGATGCACTGAGAAAATCCCTCGGCTTCGCAGTCCACCTAGGACCTCCTGCCTGAAGTCACGCTGCCTCCAGGAGAAATTCAACTTGCCTTTCGACTGCCACTAAAGCCCAGTTGTTCATGTAACACTGCAAGCTTTTGAAGAGCCACAGGCCTGGAGGCCTAGCTAGGGTGTACCTTGTTTCAGGCATTTCACTAGATGCAGAACACCCTGCTTCGAAGTTTTGATTCAGGGAAGGAACCACTGGGTAACCTATGTCTCTTTTGACTTGTTAGAAAGCACAGGGATATATGCTGAGTGTGCCCATTGGAAATGGGGTCCTGATCAAACTAGCCTTGCTTTCCCATTTTGAAAGCTCCATTCATGCTGCCTTGAAGCTACGTGAAATTCACTGCTGTTGACAGGCGTGTAGCCACTGCAGTCCCGGTTCTGGGGAAAAAATGAGTTTCTTCTGTCTAAACCAGGTGCTTCCATGGCCAGGGTGGAGCTCAGCCTGCTATGCTCTAGATCTAAAGTGAAACTGAACGTAAGTACTTGCTTCGAGGAAAGGCCCTGAGTATCTGTACAGAAAGGGAGGCATGCAGCTGTTTCCAAGAGGCGTTAGTCACTGTTCTGTATTTTAAAGGAAGTACCCTTTTCAGAACTCCTAGGCCCCTCGGGTGTACATCATTTCCCTCCCGGATCACTGAGTACCTCCAGACCCCTGTGGACCTGCTGACCAACATCGAGGCCCATAGGTTGGTCCCTCTGAAGCCCCCTGTGTATGCCGAGTGACGGGCAACACAGTGCATGTTCCTTAAGGATAGGTAAATTTCCAGAAATCTCGAACTGCCTCAGGACCACATTTCTGGCTAGTCCAACGTGCCATGGAAGTCTTCGTCATGACGGTCGTCTGAGCTTCCATAGGAAAACATTCTGCTTACAATAGTTCGAGGACCTCATACCTGAAGTCACTCTGCTCGAGAGGAAATTCAGCATCCTACCATGCTGTGTCACTGATGGAGCACTCAGTGTGAGAACTTACCTCCAAGTAAGGCCCTGAATTGCCGTGCTGCAGCGGAGGCGTGCAGCAGTTTCTATGAGGCCGTAGCTGCTGCACTGCTTTATCTTAACAGCTGTACGCTTTTCAGGACACCGAGGAGCTTCATGTGGGCACCCTATTCCCGACAGGAACAGTGAGTACCCCCCGGAAGCCTTGGACCTGCTAAGCCACTTCCAGGCCCATAACCCTGCAGAGCCGTTCTGTGTATGCCGAGTATAGGGCATCAAACTGCCCTCCTTCATGGGACAGCTTGAAATCCCCAGCACTCCCACAGGTTCACGAACACCCTTCTAGCACGTCCAACATGCCGGGTAAGTCTGACTCATTGTCCTAGTCTGAGCTGCACTGAGAAAAACCCTTGGCTTCGCATTCCATCTAGGACCTCCTGCCGGAAGTCACCCTGCCTCCAGGAGAAAGTCTGCTTGCTTTCCGACTGCCACTAAAGCCTGGATCTTCGTGTAACACTGCAGGCTTTTGAAGAGCCACAGGCCCGAGGCCTAGCTGGAGCATACCCTGGTTGAGGCAGTTTGCTAGATGCAGAACACCCTGCTTCGAGGAGTTGATTCAGGGAAGGAAAACCTGGGTAACCTGTGTCTCTTTTGACTTGTTAGAAACCCTAGGGATGTATGCTGCATGTGCCCATGGAAATGGATGCCTGATGGAACTAGACTTGCTTTCCCATTTTGAAAGCTCCATGAATGCTGCCTTGAAGCTACCTGAAATTCATTTCTGTTTACAGGCCTCTAGCCACTGTAGGCCTGGCTCTGGGAAAAAAATGAGTTTACTCTATCTCAACCAGGTGCTTGCATGGCCGGTGTGGAGCTCACCCTGCCACGCTTTATTGCTAAAGGGAAACTCAATGTGAGTACTTGCCTCGAGGAAAGGCCCTGAGTATCCGTACAGAAAGGGAGGCATGTGGCTGTTTCCATGAGGTCTTAGTTGCTGTTCTGCTGTATTTTAAAGGAATTACCCTTTCCAGGACTGCTAGGACCCTCGGGTGTGCATCATTTCCCTCCAGGATCACTGAGTACCTCCAGAACCCTGTGGGCCTGCTGAGCAACATCGAGGCCCATAGGTCGCACCCTCGGAGGCCCTCTGTATATGCCGAGTGATCGGCAACACAGTGCATGTTCCTTAAGGATAGCTAAATTTCCAGAATTCTCGAACTGCCTCAGAACCACTTTTTTGGCCAGTGCGATGTGCCATGGAAGTCTTCATCATGACTGTCACCTGAGCTTCCATGGGAAAACATTCTGCTTACAATTCTTCTAGGATGTCATACTTGAAGTCACTCTGCTCCAGGAGAAATTCAGGATTCTACCATGCTGTTTCACTGACGGGGCACTCAGCGTGAGAACTTAACTCAAGGTAAGGCCCTGAATTGCCATGCAGAAGCCGAGGCGTGCAGCAGTTTCCATGAGGCCGTAGCCGTTACTCTGCGTTATCTTAACGGCTTTTCAGGACACCTAGGAGCCTCGCATGGGCACCCTATTCCCGGCAGGAACACTGAGTACACCAGGCCCCCCTGGGCCTTCTAAGCAACTTCCAGATCAGTATCCCTTCGGAGCAGGTCTGTGGATAGCGAGTGTAGCGCTACACACTGCACTCCTTTATGGGACAGCTTGAAATCCTCAGGACTCCCAGAGTTTCATGAGCACCCTTTTAGCATGTGCAACATGCTGGGAAAGTTTGACTCATTGCCCTAGTCTGAGCTGCACTGAGAAAAACCCTCGGCTTCGTATTCCATCTAGGACCTCCTGCCTGAAGACACCCTGCCTCCAGGAGAAAGTCGGCTTGCTATCCGACTGCCACTAAAGCCGAGTTCTTCGTGTAACACTGCAGGATTTTGAAGATCCAGAGGCCCGAGGCCTAGCTACGGCATACCTTCTTTGAGGCAGTTTGCTAGATGCAGAACACCCTGCTTCACGGAATTGATTGAGGGAAGGAACCACTGGGTAACCTATGTCTCTTTTGAGTTGTTAGTCAGCACAGCGATGTATGCTGCGTGTGCCCATGGCAATGAGGGCCTGATGGAACTAGCCTTGCTTTTCCATTTTGAAAACTCCATTCATGCTGCCTTTAAGCTACCTGAAATTCACAGCTCTTGACAGGCCTCTAGCCACTGTAGGCCTGGTTATGGGAGGAAAATGAGTTTCCTGTATCTAAATCAGGTGCTTCCATGGCCGGGGTGGAACTCAGTCTGCCATGCTCTAGAGCTAAAAGGAAACTCAACGTGTGTACTTGCCTCGAGGACAGGCCCTGTGTATCCGTACAGAAAGGGAGGAATGCAGCTGTTTCCATGAGGTCTTAGTTGCTGTTGTGCTGTAGTTTGAAGGAAGTACCCTTTTGAGGAATCCTAGGCCCCTCGGGTGTGCATCATTTGCTCCAGGATCACTGAGTACCTCCAGACCCCTGTGGACCTGCTGAGCAACATCGAGGCCCATAGGTCGGTCCCTCGGAGGCCCTCTTTGTGTGCCGAGTGATGGGCAACACGGTGCATGTTCCTTAAGGTGAGCTACATTTCCAGAATTCTCGATCTGCTTCAGGACCACATTTCTGACCAGTCCGACGTGCCATAGAAGGCTTAGTCATGACCGTCGTCTGAGCTGCCGTGGGAAAACATACTGCTTACAATTCTTCTAGGACATCGTACCTGAAGTCACTCTGCTCAAGGAAAAATTCACCGTCCTAACATGTTGTGACGCTAATGGGACACTCAGCGTGAGAACTTGCCTCGAGGTAAGGCCCTGAATTGGCCGTGCAGAAGCGGAGGAGTGCACCAGTTTCCATGAGGCCGTAGCCACTGCTCTGCACTATCTTAACGGTAGTACACTTCTCAGGATACCTAGGAGCTTCGCGTGGGCACCCTATTCCTGGCAGGAACAGTGAGTCCCCCCAGGATCCCGTGGGCCTGCTAAGCAACTGTCAGGCCTGTAGCCCTTCAGAGCCATTCTCAGTATACTGAGTATAGGGCAACACACTGTCCTCCTTCATGGGACAGCTTGAAATTCCCAGCACTCCCACAGGTTCACTAACACCATTCTAGCATGTCCAACATGCCGGGGAAGTCTGACTCATTGTCCTAGTCTGAGCTGCACTGAGAAAAACCCTCGGCTTCACATTCCAACTAGGACCGCCTGCCTGAAGTCACGCTGTCTCCAGGAGAAATTCAACGTGCAGTTTGGCTGCCACTTTAGCCCAGTTGTTCATGTAACACTGCAAGGTATTGAGGACCACAGGCCTGGAGGCCTAGCTAGGTTGTACCATGTTTGAGGCAGTTCGCTAGATTCGGAACACCCTGCTTCAAGGAGTTGATTCAGGGAAGGAACCGCTGGGTAACCTGTGTCTCTTTTGACTTGTTAGAAACCACAGGGATGTATGCTGCGTGTGCCCGTGGAAATGGATGCCTAATGGAACCAGCCTTGCATTCCCATTTTGAAAGCTCCATGCATGCTGCCTTGAAGCTACCTGAAATTCGCTGCTGTTGATCAGCCTCTAGCCACGGTAGGCCTGGTTCTGGGAAGAAAATGAGTTTCCTCTATCTAAAGTAGATGCTTCCATGGCCGGTATAGAGCTCAGCCTGCCACGCTCTAGAGCTAAACGGAAATTCAACATGAGTACCTGCCTCGAGGAAAGGCCCTGAGTATCCGTACAGAAAGGGAGGCATGCAGCTGTTTCCATGAGGTCTTAGTGGCTGTTCTGCTGTATTTGAAAGGAAGTACCCTTTTCAGGACTCGTAGGCCCCTCGGGTGTGCATCATTTGCTCCAGGATCACTGAGTACCTCCAAACACCTGTGGGCCTGATGAGAAACATCGAGACCCATAGTTCAGTCCCTCTGAGGACCTCAGTGTATCCCGAGTGATGGGCAACCCACTGCACGTTCCTTAGTGAGAACTGCATTTCCAGAGCCCTCGAACTGCCTCAGGACAACATTCTGGCCAGTCCGACGTGCCATTAAAGTCTTCGTCATTGCTGTGCTTACAGTTCTTCTAGGACCTCGTACCTGAAGTCACTCTGCTCGAGGAGAAATTCACCATCCTACCATGCAGTGTCGCTAACGGGACACTCAGCGTGAGCAGTTGCCTCAATGTAAGGCCCTGTATTGCCGTGTAGATGAGGCCATAGCCGCTGCTGTGTATTATCTTAACGGCAGTACACTTCTCAGGATACGTAGGAGCTTCGCGTGGGCACCCTATTCCCAGCAGGAACAGTGAGTACCTCCAGGCCCCCCTGGGCCCGTTAAGCAACTTCCAGGCCCGTAGCCTTTCGGAGCCACTCTGTGTATGTCGAGTATAAGGCAACACACTGCACTCCCTTATGAGACAGCTTGAAATCCCCAGCACTCCCAGAATTTCATGAACACCGTTCTAGCACATCCAGCATGCCGCTGAAGTCTTATTCATTGCCCTAGTCTGAGCTACACTGAGAAAACCCTCGGCTTTGCATTCCATCTAGGACCTCCTGCCTGAAGTCACCCTGCCTCCAGGAGAAAGTCGGCTTGTGTTCCGACTGCCACTAAAGCCCAGTTCTTCGTGTAACACTGCAGGCTTTGAAGAGCCACAGGCCCAGAGTCATAGCTAGGGCGTACCTTGGTTGAGGCAGTTGGCTAGATGCAGAACACCCTCCTTCGAGGAGTTAATTCAGGGAAGGAACCCCTGGGTTACCTGTGTCTCTTTTGACTTGTTAGAAACCACAGGGATACATGCTGAGTGTGCCCATGGAATTGGGGGCCTGATGGAACTAACAATGCTTTCCCATTTTGAAAGCTTCATTCATGCTTCCTTTAAGCTACCGGAAATTCACTGCAGTTGACTGGCCTGTAGCCGCTGTAGGCATGGCTCTGGGAAGAAAATAACTTTTCTCTAGCTAAACTGGGTGCTTCCATGGCCAGGGTGGAGCTCATCCTGCCATTCTCTAGATATAAATGGAAACGCAACGTGAGTACTTGCCTCCAGGAAAGGCCCTGAGTATCTGTACAGAAAGGGAGGCATGCAGCTGTTTCCATGAGGTCTTAGTCACTGTTCTGCTGTATTTTAAAGGAAGTTCCCTTTTCAGGACTACTAGGCCCCTCGGGTGTGCATCATTTCCCTCCAGGATCACTGAGTACCTCCAGACCTCTGTGGGACTGCTGAGTAACATTGAGGCCCATAGGTCGGTTCCTTGGAGGCTCTCTGTGTATGTCGAGTGATGGGCAACACACTGCATGTTCCTTAAGGAGAGCTACATTTCCAGAGCCCTCGAAAAACCTCAGGACTATATTTCTGGTCAGTCCCATGTGCTATGGAAGTCTTGTTCATGGCTGTCCTCTGAGCTGCCATGGGAAAACATTCTGCTTACAATTCTTTGAGGACCTCATACCTGAAGTCACTCTGCTCGAGGAGAAATTCACCATCCTACCATGCTGTGTCGCTAACAGGACACTCAGCGTGAGCGCTTGCCTTAAGGTAAGGCCCTGAGTTGCCGAGCAGAAGTGGAGGCGTGCAGCTGTTTCCATAAGGCAGTAGCCGCTACTGTGCAGTATCTTAACGGCAGTACACTTTTCAGAACCCCTAGGAGCCTCGCGTTAGCACCCTATTCTTGGCAGGAACACTGAGTACCCCCAGGCCACCCTGGGCCTGGTAAGCAACATCCAGGCCCATTGCCTTTTGGAGCCTCTCTGTGTAGGCCGAGTATAGGGCATTACACTGCACTCCTTCATGGGACAGCTTGAAATCCCCAGCACTCATGGCAGCTCAGATGATGGGAATGACAAAGACGTCCATGGCATGTTAGACTGCCCAGAAATGTGGTCCTGACGGTGTTCGAGGGCTCTGGAAATGTAGCTCTCCTTATGGAACGTGCAATGTGTTGCCCATCCCTCGGAATAAACAGAGGGCCTCCAAGGGACCGACCTATGGGCCTCGATGTTGCTCGGAAGGCCCCAGGGATCTGAGGCGTGCAGAAGTTTCCATGAGGCTGTAGCCACTGCACTGCATTTTCTTAAAGGCAGTACGCTTTTCAGGACACCTAGGAGCCTTGCATATGCGCCCTATTCCCTGCAGGAACACTGAGTACCCGTAGGCCCCCCTGGGCCTGTGAAGCAACTTCCAGGCCCATAGCCCTTCGGAGCCACTCTGTGTATGCCGAGTGTAGGGCAAAACACTCCACTTCTGCTTGGGACAGCTTGAAATCCCCAGACTTCCCACAGGTTCACGAACACCGTTCTAGCACGTCCAACATGCCGTGGAAATCTGACACATTGCCCTAGTGTGAGCTGCACTGAGAAAAACCCTCGGCTTCGCATTCCACCTCGGACCACCTGCCTGAAGTCACCCTGTGTCCAGGAGAAAGTCAGCTTGAATTCTGACTGCCACTAAAGCACAGTTCTTTGTGTAACACTGCAGGCTTTTGAAGAGCCACAGGCCTAGAGGCCTAGCTAGGGTGTACCATGTTTGAGGCAGTTCACTAGATGCAGAACACCCTTCTTTGAGGAGTTGATTCAGGGAAGGAACCACTGGGTAACCTGTGTCTCTTTTGACTTGTTGGAAAGCACAGGAATGTATGGTGCGTGTGTTCGTGGAAATGGGGTCCTGATGGAACTAGCCTTGCTTTCCCATTTTGAAAGCTCCATTCATGCTGCGTTAAGGCTACATGAAATTCACTGCTGTGGACAGGCCCTTAGCCACTATACACCTGGTTATGGGAAGAAAATGAGTTTCCTGTATCTAAACCAGATGCTCCTATGACCAGGGTGGAACTCAGCCTGCCATGCTCTAGAGTTTAAAGTTAAATGTGAGTACTTGACTCGAGGTATGGCCCTGAGTATCCATGCAGAAAGGGAGGCCTGCAGCCGTTTCCATGAGGTCTTAGTCGCTGTTCCTCTTTATTTTAAAGGAAGTACCCTTTTCAGGACTACTAGGCCCCTCTGGTGTGCATTATTTCCCTCCAGGATCACTGAGTACCTCCAGACACCTGTGGGCCTGCTGAGCAACATTGAGGCCCATAGGTCAGTTCCTCGGAGGCTGTGTATGCCAAGTGATGGGCAACACACTGCATGTTCCTTAAGGAGAACTACATTTCCAGAGCCCATGAACAGCCTTCAGGACCACATATCTGGCTAGTCTGATGTGACATGGAAGTCTTTGTCATGGCCCTCGTCTGAGCTGCCATGAGAAAACACACTGCTTAGAATTCTTTGAGGACCTCGTACCTGAAGTCACCCTCCTCGAGGAGAAAGCATGCTACCGTGCTGTTTCGCTAACGGGATGCTCAGCGTGAGCACTTGCCTCGAGGTAACACCTACTGCGTGCTGTGACCCATATCGCCTGTGAGGACACAAGCCACAAGCATATGTTGGGTCCTGTGAGCCTCCCAGCCAGTCCCTGAGGGTGAGGGCGGCCCTGCAGACCCCAGCCCTCTCCTTCACGTCTAGTAGGTGGAAGACCCGCTTCTCACTGCCATTCCAGAAGCGGTTCTGAGGCTGTCCTGGGAGGGCTTCTGGGGTTACGCAGGCTGAGCCCCTGTTGCTAAGTCCCCACTTCCCCACAAGAGCCTCCAGAGCAAGCTGTTTGCCCTGTTGCCTGAATGACCGCCCACCAGTTTTCTCAAGAAAGAATCGGGTTTCTGTAGCAGCGTCTGCAGGCAGCTCTGCATCTGGGCCCACGTTCACATCTTCTGTATAAACATCGAGAACCTTCCCTGACACGTGCCCCTGGCTGACCCCCCCTCCGCATGCTGACCACAGGCCCCAGTGCAGGCGTCAGACTGACTGCCCGTCTCAGCCTCCTGTTGTTGTCAGAGCTGCTCCAGGCCCTGCTCAAACCCGTGGACCCACCTTTCACAGCGTGGTCCTCCACCCCCACCTTCAGCAGTTCACCTAAGTATTTAAGTGAAGGGGTCCAGAGGTAAGAAAGGAAGCCAGAAACAAACAGACAGATGGAATCAGCTGGGACTAAGATGGCAACGAATGTGACCTCCAACTGACCCTGAGTCTCATCACGTGTTGAATTTACTATATCTGCATATTGTGACACACCTACTGGCTGCCATGACTGGACTTGAAGGACCAGAAATGGGTAGAAGGAGGTGGTACCCCAGCCCTTGGAAGAAGCCCCGCCCCTTCCCCGAGGCCTCTTCATCCCATCACTAGCCTCACTGCTCCTCCCTTTGTCATTACTATTCAAAATTAAACCACTCTCTCCAGGAGGGTGAGAAGGTGATATGTGAACTCAGTTCCCGCTTCTCCATTCTTTGGCCACTGAATAGAGCCTGTGCTGTGGTGGTCTCAGCTTTGGTTCTGTTATTTGCCTGCTTGAACCCACGTGGTAAAAGGAAACCTTCCCCGCTGAGGCAGAGCGCCTCGCAGGCTGGGGCCCGAGCAGGGTCCACGTGACTTCACTTGGTAACAGTCTGTAAGGGGACTGGGGTCTGTGCCCGCGAGGTGGGGAGGGGACACCTACAGCCACAGCACCGGCTCCGTGGATGGCACGGTGCCTCGTGGGCCTGGACTGTGTGCTCTCATCCCCCAACGCCTGACACCCCCTGATAGTCGTGACGCGGTGACACTGGCTGCTGGGCGTCCAGTTAGGAGGGACCAAAGGCAGCACTTGGTGCCAGGTGAGACGTGCCTTTTCACGGGCAGGGGACATAGGAGATGCTAGGACTTTGTGTCTAGAAAACAAGCTGTTAGAAGGTGATCTGAGCTGTGGACTTGAAACTCACGTGCGAGGTGAGGGCTCCCACTGGACACTGGCTCAGGAGCTTCCGCACAGGCGAGACCACACCCGTGCTTCCCGCCGTACCCCTCCAGGCTTCCCTGTGGGCACAGCTAGTCCTGTGTTCTTCAGGCTCCCCGACCCAGAGCCTGGAGGGCTGATGCTGCCAGGGCCTGGGGAGGCGAAGGGTCCCTCCACCAACGCTGCTTGGCCCCTCCTGCCCAGTGACCAGGGGAGGGAAGCCCCGTGGAATCTGAGGCCCGGCACAGGTGAAGCTCGCAACCTGCCCCCCCGAGACCCCCGGCCCCACCCTGCTTCCTCAGGCCCACCGCCTGCCCCTCCCAGTGCCCACATCCCACCGACTCCCATTCCCGGTGTGGATGTCCACATGCACAAGCTGCCTCATGTCCTGTTCCCACATGGGACACCCCCATCCCTGCTTCTCCCTAATGAGAGCCTGGATCCCGAATGTTCTGGGCAGGAAGAGGGCAGAGGCGGCCACCGGCCTGTCCCGTCTGCCTCCCGGGGTCCCAGACACAGGGCTGGGGGGCTGCTGGGCCTTGAGGTCTGGATGGTCCCAGGTGTGGGATGAAGCTGCCAGTGCCCGCTGGAGCTGCTCCTTCCGAGATTCAGGAAACAGGGGAACCCACCAAACGGAGCCTCTCCCCAGGCTCTGTTTCCATTCTGCTCGGATTTGCTCTCCTGATCCTGAAGACAGACGTACAGGAAACAGGGCCTGCAATTCCCATACTGACGGTGTTCTGTGGAATTTCCACTAGACCCCTTCCTACCCTGTTCTGAGCAAATTACTAGTTTGTCCATGCTACCATCACCCCACGAGAAGACTAGGAAGCTGAGGCTCCGAGAAGCCAAGTAATCCAGCCATAAGCACAGATGGGGGACCACAGAGTGGGGTCTGCACCCACCGCCCGCCCAGGGGGGCTGCCTACTCCCCGCAGCTTCCACGCCTGTTCCCTTCACCCCCCTCCTGGGACCAGCTCACAGTCTCCTTTTGGGGGGATTCACTTACTTCTTCTAACAGGATCCGTCTCACTGTCCTGTTCTGGGATCACCCGGAAGCTTGTCACTCTGAAGCAGGTTCAGCTTCACGTCACCAGGGCAGTTTTCCTGAATCACACTCACTACCTGCACGTCCACTCAGCTCAGACCTAGAAAGGCCCCCTCGGCCCCGAGCCCCATGGCTCTGCCCGGGCTCCCACCTCCTCCTGCCTGGTCCGTCCCTCTCATGTCCCCTGCAGCATCATCAGGAGCTCCCACCTGTCCCAGGCAGGCTGTCTGCTCTGTCCTTGGGAGGCCTCCGTGGTGTTAGGTGGATGACGCAAGAGGTACCTGTGGGGCCTCCCTCACGCAGCACAGTGACCAGCAACCGCCTACTCACCTCATCACTCTGGATGGACTGGGGTTTAGGGGGCCCGTGGCATCTCCTGATTCTTGTTTCACCCAGCACTGCCCACACAGAAGTTGCTAAGCAACTCTGTGCTGGCTGCACAGAGAGGGTGCTCATACACACAACCCACTCCCAGCACACAGGGCTCTCGTGGCCAGGCCCCTCCCAGGGTATGGAGGTCACCTGAGCAGGTACCCAGCAGCCCCTGGGGCTCTTGTGGTCAGGCCCCTCCCAGAATATGGAGCTCACCTGGACAGGCACCCAGCAGCCCCTAGAGAGGGTGCTCATACACACAACCCACTCCCAGCACACAGGGCTCTCGTGGCCAGGCCCCTCCCAGGGTATGGAGGGCACCTGAGCAGGTACCCAGCAGCCCCTGGGGCTCTTGTGGTCAGGCCCCTCCCAGAATATGGAGCTCACCTGGACAGGCACCCAGCAGCCCCGGGGCTCTCGGTGGTCAGGCCCCTCCCAGGATATGGAGCTCAACTGGGCAGGCACCCAGCAAGGCTGGGCACACAGGAACTGTACACATAGCCCTCATTGCAGAGCACCCCCCTGCAGCTGGGCCTGACGCCATATTCTCTGCCCCCTCAGCAGTCTTGGGGCTGGGCTGGTGGTAGGGAGTGAGGGACCACGGCTCTGTGGGTGGCCCGGGGGGAGTGGGGCTCTGCTGGACTTTCTGCAGGAGTTGCCGGGCTGCCACCTGCTAAAGAGGATGTGTCACCCATACCTTCTGCTGGAATTTCTCCCTGGGCAGAGGTGAGGAAGGAAAAATGCAGTGGGGGCCGGGACAGGAGGGGTACCTCAGGCAGGGAAATGGAAAGCTTCCAGAAGAGCGCCCGGGGCCAGGACCATCCTGGCTGGCCTGCAGGCACCAACTCGGCCTGCGTGCTGTGGCTGGTGTGACTCCGAGCCCTTTTCTCTAGGCTTTCAAGTCCTTGCACACATTCCGGTGTTTTACCTGGGAAGGGTGGGAACAGTTCAGCAGCAGCTGGCCTGGGGCTTAGCTCACGTTTACTCACAGACGCCTCGGCACCGTCCCCCAGCCTTGCAATGAGGACACTCCTTGCCGGGGAGCTGCTTTCTGCACGGGAGACGATTCCCCACCTCTGACCAACTTCAGAATTGTTTACCACTGGAGCAAGTGTCCTGATAGGGTTTTCATCTGTGTAACTAGTGGGTTCTTAACTAGCAACGTGAAGGGTGACCTCAGAAGTCCTGAATTAGGGTGGAAATATTTATCCCCAACAGGTAGAGGCGTAAAAACCTGGGGAGGCCGTGTGCAGCCGGCACCCTTAGGGATGGGCTTCCAACTGACCCCTCAACATTCTGGTGTCCAGGCACTGCTTTAGGATATCTGGGGCCCGGTGCTGACTCTAAGTGTTCTGCAATCCAGCCTCTGTCTGCCTTTAATGAGACCTGCACTTCCGGCATCCTACAGAGCAGGGTCTGTGTGACTGTTCTGTGGCTTCTGTAACAAATGACCACAAGGTGGGTGGTTTAAAACAACAGGAATTCATCCTCCCCTAGTCCTGGAGACCAGACATCTGAGATCAAGGTGTTGCAGGACAGAAGTCTCTCCAAATGTTCCAGAATAGGGTTTTTCCTGCCTTTTCCAGCTTCTGGGGGCTCCAGGCTTTCCCAGGCTTGGGGCTGCATCCCTCCCGTCTCTGCCTCTGTCTTCCTGTGTCTTCTCCTCTGTGTCTGAGTCTCTCCTGTTTTGTCTCTCATAAGTACTCTCAATTGGACTGGGGGCCACCCTAACCCAAGATGACCTCACCTTGAGATCCTTAACTACATATACAAAGATGCTTTTCCCAGATATGGTCCTGTTCGCGTGTTCTGAGGGGCACATCTTTTGGGGCCAGCATTCAACCCATTACCTGTGTATAAAATAACCCTCGATGGCCTGCCGCGGCCATCTTGGATTGGGTGCCATGCTTGGCTTCTGCGCACAGATCCCAAGGTGAGGAGTCGGCGCAGCGGCAGGAGCTCTGGCCTGAAAGGCCTGAGGTGTGGGTTCTGCACGCGGCACCCTATGAGCAAGTGAAACTAGGAAGCACCAAGCACCAAGGAAAAAAAAAAGGTCAGCCCTGTTAACACAGAGACTCTTTGAGAAACAGAAGCTGCCGTTTTAATGCCTATCAGATATTGGACCATACGCTTCACTTACGACTGTTGCCAAGCCGGGTGGATGAAAGGCTCTTGCTGCTCCAGCCAGGAATCAGGACTCTGCCTCTGAGGTG